>NC_139551.1:5490295-5812076 GCF_965153285.1 Podarcis tiliguerta | reverse complement strand
CGTCGTTCGGTCCCAGCGTCTGCCAACCTAGCAGTTCGAAAGCACCCCCGGGTGCAAGTAGGATAAATAGGGACCGCTTACTAGCGGGAAGGTAAACGGCGTTTCCGTGTGTGGCTCTGGCTCGCCAGAGCAGCGATGTCACGCTGGCCACGTGACCCGGAAGTGTCTGCGGACAGCGCTGGCCCCCGGCCTCTTAAGTGAGATGGGCGCACAACCCTAGAGTCTGTCAAGACTGGCCCGTATGGGCAGGAGTACCTTTACCTTTTTAAGCTTGTGTGGCAGGCCTCTGTGCCATTACGGGGGGGGGGGGGGGGCGGGGCTGCTGATTTTCCAAGGATGTTAAAAGGTAAAGGGACCCCTGACCATTAGGTCCAGTCGTGACCGATTCTGGGGTTGCGGTGCTCATCTCTCTGCAATTGCTAAGAGTCTCCCATCATCTGCTTGATTTTACATATTATTATTTATTAGGAATGGGACCTCCAAGGCCAGGGTGGGTAGAAAATAGATTTTGCTTGCATTTTATTAAGAAACGACCTAATTTACCTCGCTTGCGCTCCCTCCCGAAGCATCGTCTTCCCAGACATTGTTTTCCCCCTTCAAAAACTTACAGTGAGATGGAGGGAAAGCGAGGGAGACATAGTTTGGATTTTGTTTTGGAGAGGAGCACGAATGAAAAGCGGGTTCGTTCCTCTCATTCCTTTCCTCATCATGGATGAGGAACCGGTTTCTCTCCAGGATTTCAACTTGCACTGGCCCTCACCAACTCCTAACGGGGCACAGGCAGTGGCGTAGCGTGGGTTGTCAGCACCCGGGGCAAGGCAAGTAATTTGCACCCCCCTAACCCGTGGATTTGCGCCCCCTAACCCTAACCCCCAGATGTTGCACCCGGTGTGGCCAGCCCCCCCTGCACCCCCCACGCTACGCCACTGGGCACAGGCAACCCTGCCCTGTTTCGTAGGGGCACCAAAGCACAGATCTATTAATGGAAAAGAAAAAATTGCCTTGGTGGGCCAGTTTGAAAAACCGGGAGCCTGCGAGTGCTCTTAGGATCGCAAGCGAACTTCTGAAATGAGAGGAGCCTGCTAGCAGAGACCTTTGAATCCTGCATGTGTGCAGTTTTCTTCACGGGGAGGCTTTCTGCACGTGGCCCAGCACACGCCTGTCTTTAGGGTTTCTTTGCATGTGCAACATGCAGAAAGCGCTGCTCTTTAGAAACGGGTTCCGGAGCTGTCCGCACTGCCTTTGCTCTTTCATATGATCTTGTAATTCTCATTTCATTCAGATTCAGGCTTTTTCAGTCCCCCCCTCCCGACACTTGTGGAATGCCCTCCCCAGGGAGGCACACCCAGTTTCGTCGTCATCAGTTTTGAGGAACCAGGCAAAGACTATTTTCTTTATCTGGGCTTTTTACTCCTTGATTTGAGCAAAATTCCACCTCTTTTCGTGGGGTGGGATCTATTAAGTCCTGAATTTGTTTTTGTTTTTTCCTGTTCATCTGCGTTTTTACATTGCTCCTGGATTGTTCTTGATTGGTTGCTTTGGGTAACTCTGTGAGGAAAGCGATTAAGAAATATAAACAGTGATAGTTAATCATATTGCTGATCAATTAAAGACCTAGTGTCCATTGTTTACACTTAAGCCACTTTCTTTCAATCTCCTCCTTCGTTTTCTTTCGCAATCTGTTCACCATATAAGGTTGGTATTCTTGCATGCCAGGCATGAGACGCCTGAAAACGTCGTTGATTAAATTATGCCTTTATCTTGCCCTTCCTTCAAAAGAGATCGAGGTGGTGGTGAGTGTAAGGTTTGCCTCCCATTTTACCTGCACAAGAACCGTGTGGTGTAGGTCATGCTGAGAGACTGAGCCCGTCTCAAGATCATGAGTAAGGGATATGAATTCTCTGTAAGGTTTTAGCCAAAAATTCTAACCCCCCAGGATACTGTACTTCATTCAGCCCTCAATGCTTGTTGTTGTTGTTGAGTTGTTGAGTTGTGTCTCACTCTCCGTGACCCCCTGGACCAGAGCACGCCAGGCACTCCTGTCTTCCACTGCCTCCCGTAGTTTGGTCAAACTCATGTTCATAGCTTTGAGAACATTGTCCCACCATCTCATCCTCTGTCGTCCCCTTCTCCTTGCGCCCTCCATCTTTCCCAGCATCAGGGTCTTTTCCAGGCAGTCTTCTCTTCTCATGAGGTGGCCAAAGTCTTGGAGCCTCAGCTTCAGGATCTGTCCTTCCAGTGAGCACTCAGGGCTGATTTCCTTCAGAATGGAGAGGTTTGATCATCTTGCAGTCCATGGGACTCTCAAGAGTCTCTTTCAGCACCATAATTCAAAAGCATCAATTCTTCAGCGATCAGCCTTCTTTATGGTCCAGCTCTCACTTCCATACATCACTACTGGGAAAACCATAGCTTTAACTATACGGACGTTTGTTGGCAAGGTGATATCTCTGCTTTTTACGATGCTGTCCAGGTTTGTCATTGCTTTTCTCCCAAGAAGCAGGCGTCTCT
Organism: Podarcis tiliguerta; assembly: GCF_965153285.1. Taxonomy (NCBI): domain Eukaryota; kingdom Metazoa; phylum Chordata; class Lepidosauria; order Squamata; family Lacertidae; genus Podarcis; species Podarcis tiliguerta. The sequence goes on along the minus strand of NC_139551.1, from coordinate 5,809,565 downwards.
TAATTTTATGGCTGCTGTCACCATCTGCAGTGATCATGGAGCCCAAGAAAGTAAAATCTGTCACTGCCTCCATTTCTTCCCCTTCTATTTGCCAGGAGGTGATGGGACCAGCGGCCATGATCTTTGTTTCTTTGATGTTGAGCTTCAGACCATATTTGTGCTGAGGTTCTTTAATTCCACCTCACTTTCTGCCATCAAAGTTGTGTTATCTGCATATCTGAGGTTGTTGATATTTCTTCCAGCAATCTTAATCCTGGTTTGGGATTCATCCAGTCCAGCCTTTCGCATGATGAATTCTGCATATATGTTAAATAAGCAGAGAGACAATATACAGCCTTGTCGTACTCCTTTCCCAATTTTGAACCAATCAGTTGTTCCATATCCAGTTCTAACTGTAGCTTCTTGTCCCACATAGAGATTTCTCAGGAGACAGATGATGTGATCAGGCACTCCCATTTCTTTAAGAACTTGCCATAGTTTGCTGCTTTCTATCTATCATAGTTATGCAACTGTCTGACAGCATTTCTTGACTACAGAAGGCTAGAATCATAGAATCATAGAGTTGGAAGAGACCACAAGGGCCATGAAGTCCAACCCCCTGCCAAGCAGGAAACACCATCAGAGCACTCCTGACATATGGTTGTCAAGCCTCTGTGATTCTCTGTGGTGCAAAAACTCCAGCTCCCCACTCGAGATGGAAACAACTCAGTTTTCGGTTAGATGAAAACATGAACTGTGGGTTAGCCATCCTTGCTTTACAGACTTTTTCTCCCTTGGTGGAGGTGAAATGTGTCACTGAGAGATGGTGGAGATTTCCTTTCCACCCAGGCAGCAGGCTCGCTCGAATCATCAAGGTTTTCGGCCGGGAGATGGGAGTGGGCGGCTTGTGTCTGGCTGCGAAAGGGCGGGTTCGGATTACATCCCCTGGCCTTCTCTCGCTCTTTGTATCCTCTCCTCGGTTTAGCCTTTAAGCACAGAGCCTCTGACGTAGGTTTGTGGGGGCCCCTTGCCTTGCCATCCCACCCAACTGTTGCTTGAGCTGGGATTTGAACGCAGGAGCGCCACTCCTCTTTCTGGAGTTGCCAGAAAGACTTGGACCTCTGCGGATCCCGATGCAAACAAACCGATCTGCACCTCTGAACAGATTAGATTTCTGCCGGATTCAGCAATTTGTCCAACCTGGGGACACGGGTCGCGAACGTTTAGACGCAAGTTGTCGTTTGGCATCTGTCTTCCTCAGGAGACAACGGAGGAGCACGCTTTGGCGGGGAGTGAGGTCCAGCTGCTGGACAGCTGCAGTGTGCCTGCTGTGGCTGGCGAGACCGATGCAGGAGAGACATGTTTTGTTGCGGCCGGGGCAGACGAAGGCGCCCAGTTGTATGTTTTGAGGGGAAATCCATTTAAGAGACTTGAGCACATATCTAAAAGCCAGCTGTGTGGTGTTCATTAATGGAAATAATTTGCAACGTGTAAGGCAGGCTTGGAATGTACTTTGGAGGGGTGCAAAATGGGGTGTGGTCCCATGTTAGACAGGGTTATACAGTGGTACCTCGGGTTAAGAACTTAATTCGTTCTGGAGGTCCATTCTTAACCTGAAACTGTTCTTAATCTGAAGCACCACTTTAGCTCATGGGGCCTCCTGCTGCCGCCGCACCGCCAGAGCACGATTTCTGTTCTCATCCTGAAGCAAAGTTCTTAACCCGGGGTACTATTTCATAGAATCATAGAATCATAGAGTTGGAAGAGACCACAAGGGCCATCGAGTCCAACCCCCTGCCAAGCAGGAAACACCATCAGAGCACTCCTGACATATGGTTGTCAAGCCTCTGCTTAAAGACCTCCAAAGAAGGAGACTCCACCACACTCCTTGGCGGCAAATTCCACTGTCGAACAGCTCTTACTGTCAGGAAGTTCTTCCTCATGTTTAGGTGGAATCTTCTTTCTTGTAGTTTGGATCCATTGCTCCGTGTCCGCTTCTCTGGAGCAGCAGAAAACAACCTTTCTCCCTCCTCTATGTGACACCCTTTTATATATTTGAACATGGCTATCCTATCACCCCTTAACCTCCTCTTCTCCAGGCTAAACATGCCCAGCTCCCTTAGCCGTTCCTCATAAGGCATCGTTTCCAGGCCTTTGACCATTTTGGTTGCCCTCCTCTGGACACGTTCCAGTTTGTCAGTGTCCTTCTTGACACTGGGTTAGCGGAGTATGTAACCTGAAGCGTATGTAACCTGAAGCGTATGTAACCTGAAGCGTATGTAACCCGAGGTACCACTGTACTGTAGCCCAGGCACAGCATCCGTCATCCTATTGTTTTATAATGTTTACCCTATGTTTTATAATGTTGCACTATTTTAGTGTTGTTAGCCGCCTTGAGCCCGGCTTTGGCTGGGGAGGGCGGGATATAAATAAAATTTATTATTATTATTATTATTATTATTGCGCTCCTCCCAGTTGTCAGAATCCCTGTTATGGGTCACTTCCACACCATATATGCGAAGCACATGACTTTCCCCAAAGAACCCCGGGAATGGTGGTTCATTAAATGTGCTGGGAAGTGCACCCCTCTTGGAGCAAACTACAGTTCCCAGAATTTTCTGGGGGTAGCCGTGCTCTTTAAATCTGTGGTTGTGACCTTAACGCGTATGCTCAGTTCTTTACCACCAGGGCTGGCATCCGTGGTGGGCCTGGCTGGGCAAATGTCGTGCCCCACGTGCCATCGTGACGAGACCCCCCCCCCCCCCGCTTGCTGCAATTAAGGAGGTGGGCTTCCTCCCGGGGTGGGGGCATGGAAAATGTCCTCATAGAATTGTAGAGATGGAAGGGAGCCCCAGGGTCATCTAGTCCAACCCACTGCCATTCAAAAATCTCTTTGCCCAGTGTGGGGCTTAAACCCACGACCCAGAGATTAAGAGTCCCATTCTCTACCAACATATCTTAAAGGTAAAGGTAAAGGGACCCCTGACCATTAGGTCCAGTCGTGAGCAACTCTGGGGTTGCGGCGCTCATCTCACTTTACTGGCTGAGGGAGCTTCCTGTGGTCATGTGGCCAGCAGGACTAAGCCGCTTCTGGCGAGCCAGAGCAGTGCACAGAAACGCCGTTTACCTTCCCGCCGGAGCGGTACCTATTTATCTACTTGCACTTTTTTGCGTGCTTTCGAACTGCTAGGTTGGCAGGGGCAGGGACCGAGCAACGGGAGCTCACCCCGTCGTGGGGATTCAAACCGCCAACCTTTATTGCATATTATTATACTATAAATAATGATCACTGTATGTAACCACAGCCCCCCCCCCCCCGTTTTTTGTGCTGCACCATTACGTCCTTTTCCGGTGCCTTATGCCCCAGCTCCCTGGTAGTTAAGTTATGCTTCTGAGAAGAGGCTGTTGGTGAAATTCTTGCAGTTCACTTCAGATTTGGTTTTTTTGTGGAGGGGCTGGTAGATTTCTTGCATCTCAGCTTCTGTTCTCGCATGTCAGGCCTGCCCATCTTTTCGCAGGGGCTTTTTTCTGGAAAGATTCGGGCAGAGCGAAAGTTTTGTTTTGGAGCAGTTTTGAAACCGCCTCTGGAGGGGGGGGGGGACGACGAAAGCAGCGATCTCTCGTGGAAGGGCCTTAATCTTCTCTACCACCCCGGTGCAACCCAGGATTATGGGGTGGTGGTAGAGATTAAGGCCCCCCCTCCATCCCTTGGAAAAACAACAACACGAGAACTTCTGCATTTGAGGATTCAACAATATTATCAATTTGAGCCAGCCGCCCGGGCACCGAGATAATCGCTCCCGAACTCCAGCCTCAAAGTCCTATCTGCTTTCCTCCAGTTTTAATCGTGGGGGGGGGGTGTTTTGGGGGGGGGAGAGAGATAGAAGCACATGCAGATGTTCAATTAATAACGGGAGCGCTGGCTGAGTTTGCACCGGTCCCCGCATTGTTTATTGAGTAACAACGGTTGCCCCGGGCGACGCAGTCCACTCCCGTTTCCAGGGGCCGGTTGCCTGGCAACGGATAGAATGCTTCCCAAACTAAACAATGCCACCCCCACCCCCCTCACCACGACTCTCCCTCCTCCCTCCTCCCATTAAAAACACACTAAATATGTCAGGCTGATTTGTCAATCGTTCCAGGGCGGATGGCGGGGGGGGGGCGGGGAGAGGGTTGCAGAGAGAGGTAGAAGGAAAATAATCATTTCTTCTCTATAGTAATTTAAATGGAGCTGTTTTGTTTTATTTATTTATTTTTAAAAATGCTGTTTTTCGAGAAGAGCAGTAGATGCAAGCCAAGCACCCCGTGAATCTGATTTTCCTTAGAAACCAATGTCCAGGAAAGGAGGAGGAATTTTTTTTGGGGGGGGGCTGTTTAAAAGAAAAAAGAGTTGCGTCCAACATTGGTCATACTCAAGAGTGGACCCGACGAAGTTGATGGGCAGGGGTGACCCGGGGCAAATGACCAGAGGCAGCGTGGTGCAGTGGTTACAGCGCTGGACTAGATCCTGGGGGGGGGGGGGGAGACCAGGGTTCCAATTCCTCCACTTGGCCACAAAGCTCATTGGGCATGAACTTGGGGGGGCGGTCACTGCCTCCCTCAGCCAAACCTACCTCTCAGGCCGGTTGTGGTGCTTAAAGGAGGAGGCGGAGAAGCGTGCAAGCCACTTTTGAGCCCCTAAAATAAAATTGATTTTTTTTTCTGGGTCTGCTCTTAAGCGCAGGATTCGCCTGTTCTTTCAGGAACAGCAGAAAAACGGGGCTCTTGGAGCCGACAGCAGCTGTTCTGCAAGGGGGCTTCTCCCCGCCCCACTTCCACTGGCCCGTATTCTGATTTCTTACTATGTGAAAAGTGCTTTGCAAAGCCCCCTCTTTGGCGGCGGTTTGTGTGTATGAATGTGTGTGTATATGTGCCTTTTGCTGAATGGAAAACAGAGGAAATGTTTTCGAGTTCCGCAATGGGACTTTAAAAGCCACCTGCAACGTGACATTTTTCGGGATTGTAAAGAGTTGTGCTTTCATTGTCGTTACGAGCCGGGCTTCGTGCCTGACTTAGCAAAATCTTGACATGGCTCTCCACGCTAGCAGGGCTGTGAAGTGGCAGGCGAGGGGCAGGCAGAGTTTGTGGAGGCTAGAAATAATAATAATGATCACAATAACAATAATTGGTGTATTTATTTATTCAAAGCGTTTCTGTCTTGTCCATCAGCCGGAATGCTCCAGAGCATCTTACAAATGACAGTCCCTGCCCCTGGTCTTTTAAAACCAAAACAAAGACACGACACAAAAGGAACGGTGGGCAGGGCAGAGGAAAACAACCCAACAGCAGCGCCAAATTGCTTGCGATAAGCAGGTGGACTGGAAATGGGCTGCTCCCAGCTTGTTTTTAATTTAAAAAATAAAAATAAATACTTGTTAGGCCCCTGAGAAGAATATCGTGGAAAAGTTCGTTCATTTCAGTAATTCAACTTAAAAGGTGAAACTAATATATGAGATAGACTCATGACATGCAAAGCGAGATATGTCAAGGCTTGATTTGTTATCATTGTGGTGATCATGGCATGCAGCTGATGAAAACCCCAAATTAACAGTCTCAGAAAATTAGAATATTAAATGAAATCAGCAAAACAAGGATTGCAAATAGACCAGTATTGGACCTCTGGGCTTTTCATCAGCTGTACGCCATGATCATCACAATTATAACAAATCAAGGCTTGACATATCTCGCTTTGCATGTCATGAGTATCTCATAGAATCATAGAATCACAGAGTTGGAAGAGACCACAAGGGCCATCGAGTCCAACCCCCTGCCAAGCAGGAAACACCATCAGAGCACTCCTGACATATGGTTGTCAAGCCTCTGCTTAAAGACCTCCAAAGAAGGAGACTCCACCACACTCCTTGGCAGCAAATTCCACTGTCAAACAGCTCTTACTGCCAGGAAGTTCTTCCTCATGTTTAGGTGGAATCTTCTTTCTTGCAGTTTGGATCCATTGCTCCATGTCCGCTTCTCTGGAGCAGCAGAAAACAACCTTTCTCCCTCCTCTATGTGACATCCTTTTATCTATTTGAACATGGCTATCATATCACCCCTTAACCTCCTCTTCTCCAGGCTAAACATGCCCAGCTCCCTTAGCCGTTCCTCATAAGGCATCGTTTCCAGGCCTTTGACCATTTTGGTTGCCCTCCTCTGGACACGTTCCAGTTTGTCAGTGTCCTTCTTGAACTGTGGTGCCCAGAACTGGACACAGTACTCCAGGTGAGGTCTGACTAGAGCAGAATACAGTGGCACTATAACTTCCCTTGATCTAGATGCTATACTCCTATTGATGCAGCCCAGCATTGCATTGGCTTTTTTAGCTGCCGCGTCTCATGTCTCATCTCATGTATTAGCTTCACCTTTTAAGTTGAATTACTGAAATAAATGAACTTTTCCACGATATTCTAACTTTCCGAGTTTCACCTGTATGGGGCTGCCATCAGATGTCTTCCACAGGTTGTATAGCGACTTATCTCCTTGACTTGTGATGGCAGGAATCTACTTGAATTAGTCACCTGCGATTTCTTTATTCATGTAGCAGACCTTTCGAAACCTCTACCTTGGCGCCACTTGAAAATAAAGCTGTGCCCCTCCTCCTTTAGATCCGATCCTCCATCCCCTTTTCCCCTTCTCTTTCTGCCTTTTCTTCTAAAAACACGGAGCAATCCAAACCCACTGTTTGATTCTGAAAACACCAGCGATCCAGGGGACAGGGGGACGAGAGCCCGTTTTCTAAACGCTGTTTGGCTTTCTCCAGGGTCACGGCACATGTTAACCCCAGAAATAGAACCCAGAAGTTGGTTCCTTGCTTCTCTGGCCCCCCCTCCCTTCTTTCCAAATAGTTCCTTTTCCTGTTGCACGCTCTCTGCCTAGATACCGAGCCCAGCGCAGGGTAAATAGAGACGGTTTCTAGGGACTCCATCTGTCCGGAGCGTCTGCCTAGTTTGCTTGCGAGTCAGAGTTTGCTCGCCGGTGACGCAAGAGGCGGTGTCTATTTGTGACTCTCTTTCCATCAGCATTCCTGCATTATGGAAACCCACTTTAGTAGAACTCCGTGGGATGGCTAAAAGAAAAAAATTGGGGGGGGGGGGAGTGGTTACGTTTTGTTTTCGATTGGCAAATGCTCCCGCGTGGCTTCAGTTAAGAGCAGAATTTCACTGCCGATTGAGGTCCATCTAGTCCAGGGGGTCAGCAGACTTTTTCAGCAGGGGGCCGGTCCGCTGTCCCTCAGATCTTGTGGGGGGCCGGACTGTATTGTTTTTTTGGAGGGGGGGAATGAACGAATTCCTATGCCCCACAAATAACCCAGAGATGCATTTTAAATAAAAGGACACATTCTACTCATGTGAAAACACGCTGATTCCCAGACCGTCCACAGGCTGGATTTAGTAATTATTATTATTATTATTATTATTATTAATAATTTATTTATTTTTTATACCCCATACATCTGGCTGAGTTTCCCCAGCCACTCTGGGCGGCTCCCAATCAAGTGTTAAAAACAGTACAGCGTTAAATAGTAAAAACTTCCCTGAACAGGGCTGACTTCAGATGTCTTTTAAAGATAGGATAGCTGCTTATTTCCTTCACATCTGAAGGGAGGGTGTTACACAGGGTGGGCGCCACCACCGAGAAGCCCCTCTGCCTGGTTCCCTGTAACTTGGCTTCTCGCAGGGAGGGAACCGCCAGAAGGCCCTTGGCGCTGGACCTCAGTGTCCGGGCAGAACGATGGGGGTGGAGACGCTCTTTTAGGTATACTGGACCGAGGCCGTTTAGGGCTTGAAAGGTCAGCACCAACACTTTGAATTGTGCTCGGAAACGTCCTGGGAGCCAATGAAGGTCTCTTAGGGCTGGTGTTATGTGGTCCCGGCGGCCACCAGTCTAGCTGCCGCATTCTGGATTACCGTATTTTTCGCTCTATAGGAGGCACCGGACCACAGGACGCACCTTGTTTTAGAGGGAGAGAACAAGGGGGGAATTTTTTTTAGGTTTTTTTTATATACTTTCAGATTTATACATTTTGCTGATTTTACAATCTGAACTTTCAAAGCCTGACTTCCTTCCCCCACCTTCTGCGGTTCCTTAAATTTTATTTTCAATATCTTCTGCATATCCAAATTAACTTAATTGGTTCATTTATTCACCTTCTTCAAATATATACTCTTATGAAACTGCAGGTTATAACAACAATCCTGCCATTGTTTCTGTCTGCTTACAATTTATCTGTAAATATTCAATAAACAGTTTCCATTCTTTTATAAAAAGTCTGTATTTTCATCATAGAATTTTTTTTAAAAGTTTGATGTTTTATTATGTTTTCATATACGTTGGAAAGCCTCCTAGAGTAGCTGGGACAACACAGTCAGATGGGCGGGGTATAAATAGTAAAAAATATTATTATTATCACTGTTACTATCTGTCTATCTCAGCCTCAGCTGCAAAATAGGATAAATAAGTTGTAGGACCACAGTCGTGGCTATACATTAAAGGTAATTTGGGTGAGCTGCATCTTGCCATTACAACGAGAAAGTAATAATAATAATAATAATAATAATAATAATAATAATTTTTTATTTATACCCCACCCTCCCCAGCCAAGGCCGGGCTCAGAGCGGCTTACAAGCAATAATAAAAACAAGATGAATGATTACAACTTAAAAACAAAAGTAAAATACAACATTAAAATAATGGAACATTAAAATATTAAAACGTAGCCTCATCGCAGGAGGAGAAGGAAAAGAAAAAAGAAAGAGAGGGAGGGAGGGAATCAAATTGGCTCCAAGCCAAAGGCCAGGCGGAACAACTCTGTCTTACAGGCCCTGCGGAAAGAAATCAGATCCTGCAGGGCCCTGGTCTCATGAGGCAGAGCGTTCCACCAGGCCGGGGCCAGTGTTGAAAAGGCCCTGGCTCTGGTTGAAGCCAATCTAGGGCCTGGGACCACTAGGGTGTGGTTATTTATGGACCTTGAGGCTCTCCGTGGGGCATACCGGGAGAGGCGATCCCATAGGTACGAGGGTCCTAGGCCGTGAAGGGCTTTAAAGGTCAAAAGCAGCACCTTAAACCTGACCCTGTACTCCACCGGGAGCCAGTGCAGTTTGAAAAGCACTGGATGAATATGCTCCCATGGCAGAGACCCCGTGAGGAGCCTCGCTGCAGCATTCTGTACCCGCTGGAGTTTCTGGGACAGCTTCAAGGGCAGCCCAGCGTAGAGCGAATTACAGTAGTCAAAGTAGAGTACGTGCCACATCTTGTAGCTAGAAAACAGTTCAGTGGATGGATTTGAAACTTGTCCATTCAAGAGAGACCCTTGCTGAATCTGGGGTAGACAGGGAAAGGGCTTATTGTGAAAATGTTGAACTTTGGATAGAAGGCCCTGGCATGCCTACTGGTTCTGTGCATCTATAGACTTTGCTGGGGCGGTTTCCCCACCATTTTTGCATGCAGTGAAATTTTGCATAGGGGAACAGTTAGGGCCAGAGGCACCAGCTTGCAAGGGCAATGACATGTACATGATGTTGCGACGTCGCGCATGTGATCATTGTGCCTCCCTCCCTAAGCTGGGCAGAAGCTTCCCAAGGCTTTCAGAAGGACGCTCCAGGGGAACATATAGGGGTTTAGCCTAGTTCCCCTAGTCCACTGACAATGTGCCACTGGATGGAATTAGCTTCTGATGTTTGTTTTAGCTTTTAAGCATTTGTTAAATTCACTCTAGGGACGCGGGTGGGACTGTGGGTTAAACCACAGAGCCAAAGACTTGCCGATCAGAAGTTCGGCGGTTCGAATCCCGCAACGGGGTGAGCTCCCGTTGCTCGGTCCCTGCTCCTGCCAACCTAGCAGTTCGAAAGCACGTCAAAGTGCAAGTAGATAAATAGGTACCGCTCCGGTGAGAAGGTAAACGGCGTTTCCGTGCGCTGCTCTGGTTCGCCAGAAGTGGCTTAGTCATGCTGGCCACATGACCCGGAAGCTGTACGCCGGCTTCCTCGGCCAGTAAAGCAAGATGAGCTCCGCAAATAGAAATTGCTTGCCATGGCTACTGGCCCACCGAGAAACCAGCATGCACCCTTAGCTTCTGCCGTTAATTAAAAACTGTGTCTTTGTTCCCTTCCCAAACCCATCACCCTCTCTCCCCTAGAGCCAGGCATGCAGGAGTCCGAGGGCGGCTCAGATTCCACGACTCCTGTGGCGCTGCGAACGTCGGCATCGGTCCAGGCCCCTGTGGTCCAGCCGGTGCCAGCATCCCAGCAGGTAACCCCTCCATCCGCTCTCCTCTCCCAAGTGATGCTTTCTTGCTTCCTTCAACTCCAAGACTTTGGGCAGGGAGAGGGCGGTCTTATCTGCTTGCTGCCTCCCACAACCACCAAGCTAGTATCAGGAATGGGTACCACAGGGCATCTGTTAAGGTCCAGAGTCCCCTACGCAGTCTGTATCTTGTCTGTACACCTGTCCCTCTGTGTTCACAAACCTCGCGAACCGTCTCTACCAGGGGTAATAATTTATTTATACCCCGCCCTTCCCGGTTCAGAAAACCGGGCTCAGGGCGGCTGACAACAAATTTAAAACACTTAATTGATGCAACAAAAAACCAGCATTAAATACAGTATAAAATGTGAATTCAAAATTCAATTTAGGGGGGAAATCCATCCAATAAACATTAGACGATCACCAGGGCTAGCTGGCTGAATTAGTCCTATTTGGGCCAGCGAGGAGACCAGGGGAGAATTAGCTGTGGGATACCAGAGCGGGTAATCTTCATAAAAAGGGAAGGAAGGGGAATAAAAGATCAGGCTGAATTCTAATTAAAGACCAGGTGGAATAGCTCTGTCTTACAGGCCCTGCAGAAGGAAGTTAAATCCTGAAGGGCCCTGGTCTCATGGGACAGAGCTTTCCACCAGGTCGGAGCCATCACTGAGGAGGGTAGTCAACCTTTTTATACCTACCGCCCACTAATGCATCTTTCTTGATGGTAAAATTTCCTTACCGCCCTCCAGTGCTCGATGGAAGGTGGATTCAGCTTGTGCCGTAGAACCCCACACCACCCACCTAGAATCCTGAAACTCCCACTAGTGGGTGGTAGGGACCACGTTGACAACCCCTGGTCTATATGGATGGGGCAAGTTGCAGGGCCTGCAGCAGGCGGGACAAAGGGTGGAGGAGAAATTAGATTCATGTTCACATTCAAAGGCAAGCCTATTGAATTTGCACTCCCTGGAAGAAACACGCAAACTGAAACACAGCCGTCCTTCGAAATTTGCAGTGACGGTGGAAGCTTGGTTCTTGAACAGCTCAGTTGGCGAACAAATCTGCTCCCAAATGCCGAAAACCTGGAAGTGAGTGTTCCGGTTTTCGAACGTTTTTCGGAAGCCGAACGTCCGGTGCGGCTGTCGGCTATTGTCTTGTGGCATCCGAAAACACCAAAATAGTTTTCTCGTGGCATGGCTGTACCTCCGATGTGCAGTGGCTCTACATGGCATGAAATGGTTTAGTGTGCTTTCTCATTTGGCAAGCCACGGTTATAACCCTAACTCTGCTTCCAGAGCCCCCTACCGTATAGAAATGGGAGCAGGGAGTGGATGGGAAACAGCCAGTTCTAAACCATGGCCTGGCTTTTATGTATGAAAGCACATGGTTTTAAAACCATAGTTCACTGCACTGGCTTCCGGTGGAGTACAGGATCAGGTTTAAGGTGCTGGTTTTAACCTTTAAAGCCCTATACGGCCTAGGACCCTCGTACCTACGGGACCGCCTCTCCTGGTATGCCCCACAGAGAAACTTACGGTCTTCAAATAAAAACATCTTGAAGGTCCCAGGCCACAGAGAAGTTAGGCTGGCCTCAACTAGAGCCAGGGCTTTTTCGGCCGTGGCTCCGATCTGGTGGAACACTCTGTCACAGGAGACCAGGGCCCTGCGGGACTTGACATCTTTCCGCAGGGCCTGCAAGACAGAACTGTTCCACCAGGCCTTTGGCCAGGGCACAGCCTGACTCCCTCCCTCGGTTATCTTCACAGAGCTCTGGCCCAATGGTTGCCAGTGGCTTGAATGAATTAATTTTATAATGAATGATTTTAGAGTGTTGTTTGTACTGTACTTTTGTACTGTTTTATTGTTGTTAGCCGCCCTGAGCCTGGCTTCGGCTGGGGAGGGCGGGATATAAATAAAATTTATTATTATTATTATTATTATTATTATTATTATTATTATTATTATTACTGGTGATGTCCGGAAAGAACCAGGGTTTCGTGTGTATTCTTCAGTGTTTGCCAAGTGTTCAGCGGCAGCCTCTGTTGGACACAGCGAGCCGCTTGCAGGCTGTTTTAATTTTGGGCTTATTGTTAGATTCCGATGTGTTTCCTGGTAGGGTTTATATGCGTGTTGAACACTGCCTCAAGCGATGTCAGCAGAGAGGTGCTTTTGTGAATGTAAAGGCATCAGAAAGGGTGATTCCGTGTGTGTTTGTTTGTTTGTCTTCCAGAGGGTTTTGGTGCAGGCGACAGGCTCCACTCCGAAAGGGGCGCAAATGCAGCAGCTGTCCGTCCCCAGAGTCCAGCAAGTTCCACAGCAGGTAATGTCCGTTTTGCAACAGAGACCAGGTTGCTCCCAGACTTCAGCTGAACCCTGTGCTGGCTTCAGAAAAAAAGTCAAACGGAAAAGAATAGACCATATCGCACCATCAGATGTCTTAGTAAAAGGTAAAGGGACCCCTGACCATTAGGTCCAGTCGTGACCGACTCTGGGGTTGCGGCGCTCATCTCGCTTTATTGGCCGAGGGAGCTGGCATGCAGCTTTCGGGTCATGTGGCCAGCAGGACTAAGCCGCTTCTAGCGAAACAGAGCAGTGCACGGAAACGCCGTTTACCTTCCCGCCAGAGCAGTACCTATTTATCTACTTGCACTTTGAGGTGCTTTCGAACTGCTAGGTTGGCAGGAGCAGGGACCGAGGAACGGGAGCTCACCCTGTTGTGGGGATTCGAACCACCGACCTTCTGATCGGCAAGTCCTAGGCTCTGTGGTTTAACCCACAGCGCCACCCACGTCCCTTTCAAATGTCTTAGTTTGGGGATAATAGCGTAAGAACATAATATAACCTTAAATTTAAATTTAAAAAACACACCTCTTGAGTTTTGAGGCATGCTTCCATAAAACAGCTGTGGACAAGTTTAGACTAGCTGCATTCTGTCTTGAACACAAACTTCTCATCGAAGGAAGATTGCCTCTGGGGACCCAAACAGGGAAGTGTTTGTAAATGGGAAAAGCATTAGTTCCTTTCTTAGTCTATCTCTCTCTGCCCCTTTTAGAGCCACAGATTATTGCTGTTGTTGTTGTTGTTGAGTCGTTTAGTTGTGTCCGACTCTTCGTGACCCCCTGGACCAGAGCATACCAGGCACTCCTGTCTTCCACTGCCTCCCGCAGTTTGGTCAACCTCATGCTGGTAGCTTCGAGAATACTATCCAACCATCTCATCCTCCGTCGTCCCCTTCTCCTTGTGCCCTCCATCTTTCCCAACATCAGGGTCTTTTCCAGGGAGTCTTCTCTTCTCATGAGGTGGCCAGAGTATTGGAGCCTCAGCTTCAGGATCTGTCCTTCCAGTGAGCACTCAGGGCTGACTTCCTTAAGAATGGAGAGGTTTGATCTTCTTGCTGTCCATGGGACTCTCAAGAGTCTCCTCCAGCACCAGAATTCAAAAGCATCCATTCTTTGGCGATCAGCCTTCTTTATGGTCCAGCTCTCACTTCCATACATTCACATAGCATAGAATTGTTAAAGGATTCCCCCCGGCCCCTGAACTCCTCTTCCACCTTCCAAGTTGCTTTGCTGGTCTTAGAAATGTGTCGTGGGAGAGGCTTTTGCTCAGCTGGGGTGCAGGGACCCATAGAATCATAGAGTTGGAAGAGACCACAAGGGCCATCGAGTCCAACCCCCTGCCAAGCAGGAAACACCATCAGAGCACTCCTGACATATGGTTGTCAAGCCTCTGCTGTTTTCCCCTCCTTTGCGCCTCCCAGCCCAGGGAGCTGGCAGGATGCTGAAGCTGTTGTAGAGACGCAGTGGCATTTTTCATGGCTGCTCCCATCTCCGTGCCTTTCTCTTAGGTGCAAACGGTACAGCATGTCTATCCGGCTCAAGTCCAGTACGTGGAAGGAGGAGAAGCTGTCTATACCAATGGGACCATGTAAGTACCCCTTCCCTCCCCTCCCATCCCAGTTACCGTATTGGCCTGAATATATATATTTTTTAAAATAATATTTATTAGAAGTTTTATAGTTACAGAAAAAAAGTATAAGAAAAAAGGCAATAAAAAGTTAACAAACGATACATCGAGAATAGAAAAAAAAGAATTAAAAAAAAGAAAAAGCACAATACCTCAAAACAACAAGAAAAAACAAAAATATTTGAAAACACGTCCAATTTCCATATCTTTATCTTTCATTTGCTTGTTTCCTCGACTTCCTCACACCTCCCTTTTTTGTATTCTAGTTCAGATAAGCTAATTCAGCAAATCCTTTCCCTCTTTCTCAATTTTTTGTTTTATGATTTATCTTGACACAGTCTAACTTTAAATTTTCCACTTTATCACATTAATATTCATATAATTCTTAATAACACTTCTGCTAAAACCATATAACTTCATTCCAGTATTCTTCTAACATTCATTAATTTTGCAATATTTCTGTAAATATACTTTAATTTTTTCCCAATCTTCTTCCATTGACTCTTCTCCCTGGTCTCGGATTCTGCCAGTATTGGCCTGAATATAAGCCTCACTTTTCCCACCAAATTCCGACCGTGGAAAGTTAAATGGCGGCTTAAATTCACGACCTTACAAAAACTGGCTTTTACGGTATCGCTGCCGGAACAGATGTACGGTAGGACGGAACGGGTGTGAGTGACTGTGGAATTTTAAGGGAGCGGCTTATATTCAGCTTTTTTCTCCCCTCCCCCCCCCCGAATTTTAAAGGTGCGGCTTATATTCAGGCCAATACGGTATTTGTGTGTTTAGATTTGAACACGCAACCTGTCCCCCCTTCATCCAGGTGAATACTGGGGCAATGTACCATACCTATAGCATGTCTGATCGCCTTTCCTCCTCCGCCTCTGCCCCCGCCTCACTCCCCCAGGAGCTCAGGATAGCTTTTTAGTTTAGAGAGAAGTCGATTAAGAGGACACACGATCACTGTGTATAAAATAATGAATGCCGGGCTGGGGGGGGGAGTGGACAGAGGAATGCTTTTTCACCCTTTTTTCTGATTCTGCTTATCTTATGATACAACATTTAGCTAAATAGTAGTAGTAATAATAATAATAATAATAATAATAATTTATTATTTATACCCCGCCCATCTTGCTGAGTTTCCCCAGCCACTCTGGGCGGCTCCCAATCAAGTGTTAAAAACAATACAGCGTTAAATATTAAAAACTTCCCTGAACAGGGCTGCCTTCAGATGTCTTTTAAAGAGAAGATAGCTGCTTATTTCCTTCACATCTGGCGGGAGGGCGTTCCACAGGGCGGGCTCCACTACCGAGAAGGCCCTCTGTCTGGTTCCCTGTAACCTTACTTCTCGCAATGAGGGAACCACCAGAAGGCCCTCGGAGCTGGACCTCAGCGTCCGGGCAGAACGATGGGGGTGGAGACGCTCCTTCAGGTCTACTGGGCCGTTTAGGGCTTTAAAGGTCAGCAGCAACACTTTGAATTGTGCTCAGAAACATACCGGGAGCCAATGCAGATCTCTCATAACCGGTGTTATGTGGTCCCGGCGGCCACCAGTCTAGCTGCCGCATTCTGGATTAATTGCAGTTTCCGGGTCACCTTCAAAGGTAGTCCCACGTAGAGCGCATTTCAGTAGTCCAAGCGGGAGATAACTAGAGCATGCACCACTCTGGTGAGACAGTCCGTGATAGTACTTTCAAACCCTTAGGTCTTCACGGACCCTCTCAGAAGGCCGCCCTGCCTGGCTGCATGTGTCCATAACTAAACCCCTTGTCTCTTTGTCTCCCCACCTCAACCCCGGTCTTCCGGCAGACGTGCCGCTTATTCCTACAACACGGAAGCTCAGATCTACGCCCCCAGCAGCGCCTCCTCCTACTTCGAAGCGCAGGGAGGCAGCTCTCAGGTGAGCACGGGACCCTCCTCGCCCACCACCATCCCCTCGCACGGCATGGTGGGCCTCGCGATGGACATCGGGGGAAGCCAGATCGTGTCCGGCTCGGGAGCCTACCTCATCCACAGCGGCATGGAGAGCGCCAGGCACGCCCTCTCGCACACCTCGCGCTCCTCCCCGGCCACGGTACGTCGGGGCTTGCCGCCGCCGCCTCCCTGAAGTCACATTGAGGTGCATTCTGAGAAGGGTGTGTGTGTTTCAGGCACCTGCAAGAGAAAGTAGCGGCAGTGGCGTAGCGTGGGGGGTGCAGGGGGGGGGCCGGCCGCACCGGGCGCAACATCTGGGGGGGGGGGCGCTCGCACTCGCAGCTCTCTGCCCCTACCTGGCTCACTCACTCTCTCTCACTGCAGTGCTCGCTGGGCAAATCCGATCCGAGCCGCCAGGTCGCCGCCCACTGTGGAGGGGAGGGTGCCAGGCGTGCGGTGTGGAGAGAGAGCGAGGGACTATCTGGGGGAGGGACAGTGCAGCGTGGGGGGCGCAAATTACTTGCCTTGCCCCGGGTGCTGACAACCCACGCTACGCCACTGAGTAGCGGTGGTTGTTGGACATTGGGACTGGCAGGGCAGAACCCGTAGGCAGAGCCAGAGTTGGTGGCAGGTGGAGTCAAGCCAGTCTAGGGCAGGGGTCAGCGACCTTTTTCAGCCATGGGCCGGTCCACTGTCCCTCAGACCATGTGGTGGGCCGGACTATACAGTGGTACCTCAGGTTACATACGCTTCAGGTTACATATGTGTCAGGGAACTGCCATCGGAGCGGGAGGCGGAGAGGAGGCTCCAGGACTCTTCGCAGGAGACCAGCGGAGAGGGCACGAGTACTCCGTTGCCCACACCCACTTTGCGCAGAAAACTTCCGCGCAGGCAAAGGGGGAGGAGACTGGGCGTCAAACAGCTTCTATGCTGGAAGAGGTTTAAGAAACGCCCACTGACGGATTCTGCCAGCGACTGAGGCAGCCATGGAACTTGAGGCTGTCCAGACAGAAAGGGTTCAACCAGGCAACCTAGCCAGGAGTAACGGCAACTTACGCACGAGCAACCCCTAGAACCATTACAATATGCTTCTGGTTACAGACTCCGCTAACCCAGAAATAGTGCTTCAGGTAAAGAACATTGCTTCAGAATGAGAACAGAAATTGTGCTCCGGCAGCTCAGTAGCAGCAGGAGGCCCCATTAGCTAAAGTGGTGCTTCAGGTTAAGAACAGTTTCAGGTTAAGTTCGTTCGACCTCCGGAACGAATTAAGTACTTAACCCAAGGTACTACTGTATTTTGGGGAAAAAATATGAATGAATTACTACGCCCCACAAATAACCCAGAGATGCATTTTAAATAAAAGCACACATTCTACTCATGTAAAAACACGCTGATTCCCAGACCGTCCGTGGGCTGGATTGAGAAGGCGATTTGGGCCGCATCCGGCTCCCGGGCCTTAGTTTGCCTACCCCTGGTCTAGGGTTCTTCCCCATCTGTGTCACTGCTGAGTAATAGGAGGACAGGGATGTGGGTGGCGCTGTGGTCTAAACCACTCTTGGGCTTGCCGATCAGAAGGTCAGTGGACAAACACCGGCTTCCTCGGCCTAAATGCAAGATGAGCTCCGCAACCCCATAATCACCTTTGACTGGACTTAACCGTCCAGGGGTCCTTTGTCTTTTACTTTACACTCATCTCAGACTCATCTGTCTGCTGCCAGCTAGTGTAGACGCGGGTGGCACTGTGGTCTAAACCACTGAGCCTCTTGGGCTTGCCAATCAGAAGGTCAGTGCTTCGAATCCCTGGAACGGGGTGCTCCATCCCAGCTCCTGCCCACCTAGCAGTTCGAAAGCACCTCAAAGTGCAAGTAGATAAATAGGTACCGCTCTGGCGGGAAGGTAAACGGCATTTCCGTGCGCTGCTCTGTTTCGCCAGAAGCGGTTTAGTCATGCTTGCCAGATGAGTCGAAAAAAACTTTCTGTGGACAAACGCCAGCTCCCTCGGCCTATAGAGCGAGATGAGCGTGCAACCCCAGAGTCGTCCACGACTGGACCTAATGGTCAGGGGGTACCTTTACCTTTATGCCCAGATCTGGACTCTGTACTTCTGTAAATAGCATTAGCTTTTTCTGCCGCTGCATCACATGGTTCAAGTTGGGGGCCAGTGCCCCATTTATGTAGTGGATCAGCGTCCACTGGGAGTAGAAGTACAGAAGTTGAGCATCTCTGCTGCAGTAGATAAATGGACATTTGGGACTCAGGTGTGTGTGTTGTGGTGGGCCTAAAAGCAACTCTCCTGTCTCGCATGGGGTACTGCCAAACTTTGCATTTACATCTGGTGCATTGAGCCTTTTATATACTTCCCCTCAAGACGGGAGAAATAAATGGCTTTAAAGCTGTGCAGATTGGACTCATAGCTGTCAACTCACAGATTTGAAAATAAGGGACCGGCAGCCTCGAAAACAAGGGATCAGCAGCCAAAATAAGGGATTTTAGTCAACCAGCAGCCAAGCGGTGGTTCCCACAGCGCAGCAACCCGGCAGAGGGGATGCAGCAAGGGAAACCACCGTCACCTCTCCGCTGGGAAGCGCTGAGCAAAGGCGAGTCCCCAGGCAACGCGGCCAATTTGATCAGCACAAGGCATGCAAGCTCCACCCCCCAGTCGTTCTTAGACTCCTTATTGGGTGAGCAACGCAGCCAAGCAACACAGTTGGAGCCTCCCTCCTCCCTGGCCGGCAGGGAGGGAGGGAGAGGAGCTGCTTCCTTTGAAACCCGGGAAATTGAAGGGACATCATCAATAAGGGACAGCAGCGGGACACGGCGCTGGGATAAGGGACTTTCCCGCCATATAAGGGACAGTTGACAGCTATGATCGGACTGCTTTGAGGAAAAGTTGAAGGAGCTGAGCAATACTGAAGAAGAGAAGACTTAAAGGGGGGGGGGGTGATGGCAGATTCCTTTTTCGCGTGAAAAAGGGCAGAGACCGAAAGACTGATATCCAATGCTGGTTTTAGATGAACCCATTGAAATGGATGAGCATGGCCAATTTGGGCCCATTAATTCCACTGGGTCCGAGGGAACCCTTTCTGCTTTCAACCCCCAAGTCGCCACCGCCTTCCTGCTTAGATATGTGTCTTCTAAATCAATGATGGGACAACACGGGTGGCGCTGTGGGTTAAAGCCTCAGCGCCTAGGGCTTGCCGATCAAGAGGTCGGCGGTTCGAATCCCCGCGGCGGGGTGCGCTCCCGTCTTTCGGTCCCAGCACCTGCCAACCTAGCAGTTCGAAAGCACTCCCGGGTGCAAGTAGATAAATAGGGACCGCTTACTAGCGGGAAGGTAAACGGCGTTTCCGTGTGCGGCTCTGGCTCGCCAGATGCAGCTTGTCACGCTGGCCACGTGACCTGGAAGTGTCTCCGGACAGCGCTGGCCCCCGGCCTCTTGAGTGAGATGGGCGCACAACCCTAGAGTCTGTCAAGACTGGCCTGTACGGGCAGGGGTACCTTTACCTTTAAATCAATGATAAACGCCTGATAAACCTATATTTGCAGCGCAAGGGGCTGCTTCTTTCTCTTTCGCACCCCCTCCCCCCAAAATAATACCACCCGCACCGTGTAGCTTCTTCTGCATGCCTTCCACCCCCCCCCCCAGTGTAACATTTGTGCTTTCTTACGCCTGATCCTACGCCCCACTTCACCTGTTTAAGGGAAGGGCTTCACAGTGGCTCAGGCGGGTCTCCCCCCCCCCCCCGGCTGTTTGCCGCGTGTCTGATTTCCCTTCTTTTTTCTCTCTCTTTGGCCTCGCTGCCGCCCCTTCTTCCAGCTTGAAATGGCGATTGAAAACCTCCAAAAAAATGAAGGCATAACGTCGCACAAAAGCAGCTTGCTGAACAGCCATGTAAGTTTGCCTCCCGTCTGCCTGGCTCCCCCGTAGACAACCCGCCCCCCGCCCCAAGCGCCCTGTTTTCCATCTTCTGCGCGCTTTTCAGAATCCCAGCGAAGCACGAGCCGAGCATCTTGCGGCACTTGAAAAGCAAGCGCGTATCTCCCCCGCCGCCGGTTGCCAGGAGCAAACCTCAGCCCTGTAAACGATTCATTAAATCCGTGGTTCCCAATTAGCGAAGTACCGCGGACCCCGCTCTTTTCCAGAAGCCAAGCCGTGTGCCCCCTGCTTTTGAAAACGTTGATGTTTCTAGGGTAGTCTTTGTTGCGCGAATGGTGCAACGGACCCCCTGGCATCCACAGATCCGCCAACTACTGTATTTTTCGCTCTATAAGACGCACCAGACCACAAGGCGCACCTAGTTTTTGGAGGAGGAAAAGAAGAAAAAAAATATCCTGAATCTCAGAAGCCAGAACAGCAAGAGGGATCGCTGCGCAGTGAAAGCAGCAATCCCTCTTGCTGTTCTGGCTTCTGGGATAGCTGCGCAGCCTGCATTCGCTCCGTAAGACGCACACACAGTTCCCCTTTTTAGGAGGGAAAAAGTGCGTCTTATAGAGCAAAAAATGCGGTAAATGTGCTCCCCGGTTTTGAGCCTGTGAGGTGCACACATCACGAGGCAAGGTGAGGGTTTTTTGGAAGGCAGCAGAGACAGATAGGTCAGAAAGGACCATGCCATCTGCTGGGAAGCTTCCCCCCTCCCAAAATTCAATATAGGAAAATTGTACCTAATCAGATCCATCTACCTCAGTATTGTCTGCACTGTGGCAGCCACTCTGCAGGGTTAATAATAATAATAATAATAATTTATTATTTATACCCTGCCCATCTGGCTGGGTCCCCCCAGCCACTCTGGGCGGCTTCCAACAAAACACTAAAATACAATAACCTATTAAACACTAAAACCTTCCCTAAACAGGGCTGCCTCCAGATGTCTTCTAAAAGTTTGGTACTTATTTTTCTCTTTGACATCTGGTGGGAGGGTGTTCCACGAGGCGGGTGCCACCACCGAGAAGGCCCTCTGCCTGGTTCCCTGCAGCTTTGCTTCTCGCAGCGAGGGAACCGCCAGAAGGCCCTCGGCGCTGGACCTCAGTTTTGGGCAGAGCGGGTCATACAATCGCAGAATTGTAGAGATGCCAAGGACCTTCCATGTGTGAACTTGGCCACTGAGCTGCAGTTTTCCCCCTATAAACCAAGCCGCCTGTTTTAGCCCCTGTGCTTCCGAACGAAGGACTGATTTGAAAGGAAATGGTGGGATGCTACCATGGACAAGCCAGGCTGTGGAATCATTTAGTTCAGTGTTTCCCGCACTGGCTGGCAGGGGCTCTCCGGGGTTCCATGTAGGGGTCTCCCTCTTAACCCTACTGGGGATCCTAAAGGTTGAAATCTTGGATCTTCTGCATGTGTGATGGCAGGCCGCCTAAGACACAGCAATGGCTAAGCTGCCCATTGACGCCACAAACATTAAGCTTGTGTGGCATATTAACTGCTTTGTATGTGCTGCTGGGTACCGATCAATCACTTGTACCAGGGGCGCTGGTGGCGCTGGGGTCTAAACCACTGCGCCTCTTGGGCTTGCCGATCAGAAGGTCGGCGGTTCGAATCCCCGCGACGGGGTGAGCTCCCATTGCTCTGTCCAAGCTCCTGCCAACCTAGCAGCTCGAAAGCACACCGGGGCAAGTAGATAAATAGGTACCACTGCGGCGGGAAGGTAAACGGCGTCTCCATGCACTCTGGAGAAGCGGTTTAATCCTGCTGGCCACATGACCCGGAAAGCTGTCAGTGGACAAATGCCGGCTCCCTTGGCCTGTAAGCGAGATGAGTGCCGCCTTTTTTACCTTTACCGCCGTCTTTTACCTTTACCTTTTAAAAATATTACTTGTACCCCACCCACCCGACAGGGTTGTCCCAGCACCTTTGGGCAGCTTCCAACATAATAAAAACACAGCAAATAATAATAATATTCTTATTTATTCCCCAGCCACTCTGGGCGGCTTCCAACATAATAGAAAAACAGCAAATATAAAACATTTAAAACTTCCTGGCTGCCTTCAGATGTCTCCGGAAAGCTGCGCAGTTGTTTATCTCCTTTGACATCTGACGGGAGGGCGTTCCACAGGGCAGGCACCACCACCGAGAAGGCCCTCTGCCTGGTTCCCTGCAACCTCACTTCCCGCAGGGAGGGAACCACCAGAAGGCCCTCGGAGCTGAACGATGGGGGTGGAGACGCTCCTTCAGGGATACTGGGCCAAGGCTGTTTATGGATTTGAAAGGCCAGCACCAACACTTTGAATTGTGCTCTGAAACGTACTGGGAGCCAATGTAGGTCTTTCAGGACCAGTGTTAGATGGTCTCAGCAGCCACTCCCAGTCCCCAGTCTACCTGCCGCATTCTGGATTAGTTGTAGCTTCCGAGTCACCTTCAAAGCTTTGCTTCTGGTCCACTGCTCCTTCCAGAAATGCCTCCCTTATTCGCAGCCTTCCCTGTCTTCCGTCGCAGCAGAACCTCCTCTGCTTGGCTCCTCTTTCTGTCCTGTCCTGAAGTGGTGCCCGTTCTTGCTACCTGCCAAGTTAACTGCATGCTCCTTCGCCCTTCACAGAGCTCTTGGTAGCTTCTCTCAGTTGTTGGGTTCAGGGGAGGAAGAGCAGGGGGCAACGCAACAGTTGTGGGGCAAGAAAGAGCTGCGGTGTATTGCAGCGTGTGTGTTATCGAGCAGACTCTGAACTTAGCTCAGTCTGAATGAGGAACGGCTTGCCTTATGAGGGACGGCCAAGGGAGCTGGGCATGTTTAGCCTGGAGAAGAGGAGGTTAAGGGGTGATATGATAGCCATGTTCAAATATATAAAAGGATGTCACATGGAGGAGGGAGAAAGGTTGTTTTCTGCTGCTCCAGAGAAGCGGGCACGGAGCAATGGATCCAAACTACAAGAAAGAAGACTCCACCTAAACATTAGGAAGAACTTCCTGACAGTAAGAGCTGTTTGACAGTGGAATTTGCTGCCAAGGAGTGTGGTGGAGTCTCCTTCTTTGGAGGTCTTTAAGCAGAGGCTTGACAACCATATGTCAGGAGTGCTCTGATGGTGTTTCCTGCTTGGCAGGGGGTTGGACTCGATGGCCCTTGTGGTCTCTTCCAACTCTATGAATCTATGATTCTATTCTATGAAGCCGCCCTATAGCATGTTAGGCTCGGGGTTGGGGAACTGTTTTAGGCCTGGCAGGCAAGATCTTCATCTCCCTTCTTCCGTCCCTGCAGGTGCCCCCCCCCCAATTGGCAAAGTTGAACAGTGGGTAGAGAGGCCAGCCCCTCGCCAGCATGTTTCCTGCATGAAACACTGGCAAATCAGCACCTGGCAGCACCTGCTTCATCGGTGCATGAATTGGGGGGTGCGGGGGGCGTGTGAGGTTTTAGTCTGGCCCTGAATGGTTTCGTGGGCCCAGTTGGATGCCCCAGTAGGGATCGAAGCTTCTGCATTCAAGATCGTACTTGCTCCACCGCTAAGCTGCCGTTTTGCGTGGCGACTTCCTGCCTCCCCCCAATGAAATAAAGACACAGGACACAAGAATTCAGGTTAATGGCTCAAATTAGGCCACAACTGATTACAGGAATTGAGCGGTATTGGCTTAGGCATTGGTCCTAACTAATAACCGGCTAGAAGCCGGAAGGGTTAATCACCGGGGGAGGAGTCCTGCTGAGGCACGTCAACTAGGCCTCACCCCGGGCGTCACCGCGTGGTGGCGTGCCGTGGGTCCATACCTCCCTAGGCTTAGGACAAGGCCACGCCCCCCGGAATCCTTTACCGGACTACCCTTGCCTGGGGGAAGGTGATGGCGCTACCTCCCCCCCCATTCATTTGCATAACAATAGGACAGTACCCCCACCAATGCCTAACTGCTGCAGCAGCAGAGGAAAAGAGGAGGAGCCTCGGCTGCGGCAGGTTTAAATAGCTGAGGCCCCACCCCCGGAGCCAGCCGATTGGCTGGCCCGGGGTATGACACGGGCAGGGATTCCCTTAGGTATCACGGGGGCTGGAGCCAGCCCCCACGAATGTGGGGAAGGGGCGTGACGCCCGCAAACCCACCTCCTATGTTTATTGCGGAAATTCAGGTTTCGTCCCTTGCAACAACAGAAAAAAATTGGCCTACCCAACCATTTTGGGGACCTGCGATCAGACCGTAGCAGAATTTATTTTATTGCATGAAATTTCTTCGGCGATCCCTCGTTAGCCGAGTAAGATTGCCTTCCATAAACACGGTTTTAACAGTGAGTCCGTAAGTGACTGTGGAGGCCAATTCTGGATCCACACGTCCTTCCACAGTGGGGACATAGGTTTCCGGGCAGGAGTTGATCACGGTGAGGGTTTGCCAAGCGTGCCTTCCTCCTAGCACGTTTCTCCCTTGCGTCCTGAGTTCGAGTGTCTTCAAGGCCCATGACGCCTTTGGTCAAGGTAGTTCTCCAACGTGAAATTTATACAGCATGAAATTTATACACCCCTCAAAGCGGTTTGCAGAAGATAACAGCTGCCTTTTGTGCGTTTGCTTGGTGGTAAGGGGGAGACGTTCATAATAATAATATAATAATAATTTATTATTTGTACCCCGCCCATCTGGCTGGGTTTCCCCAGCCACTCTGGGCGGCTTCCAACAAAGATGAAAAATACACTAAAATGTCACATATTAAAAACTTCCCTGAACAGGGCTGCCTTCAGATGTCTTCTGAATGTCAGGTAGTTGTTTATCTCTTTGACATCTGGTGGGAGGGCGTTCCACAGGGCGGGTGCCACTACCAAGAAGGCCCTCTGCCTGGTTCCCTGTAACTTGGCCTCTCGCAGTGAGGGAACCGCCAGAATGCCCTCGGAGCTGGACCTCAGTGTCCGGGCAGAACAATGGGGGTGGAGACGCTCCTTCAGATATACTGGACCGAGGCCGTTTAGGGCTTTAAAGGTCAGCACCAACACTTTGAATTGTGCTCGGAAACGTACTGGGAGCCAATGTAGGTCATAGAATCGAATCATAGATTTGTAGAGTTGGAAGGGCCCCTGTCGATCATCTATCCCAACCCCCTGCAATGTAGGAATATTATCTGCCCCATACAGGGATCGAACCCACAATCTTGGGGTCATCAGCACCACGCTCTAACCAACTGAGCTACCCTAGTGCTCTCTTTTATGTTTGGTTCCAATTGCGTCCTCTGTGGGAGCTGTGCGCGTGCGAACGAGCGGGACCCAGAATACCAAACCCTCTTAAATTCTCTCTTCCCCCTTCTCTCCCTTTGAAAAATAAAATCTGCAGCTTCAGTGGCTGCTGGACAACTATGAGACGGCCGAAGGTGTCAGCCTGCCCCGCAGCTCTCTCTATAACCATTACCTGCGCCACTGCCAAGAGCACAAGCTGGACCCCGTGAACGCCGCGTCCTTTGGGAAGCTGATCCGCTCCGTCTTCATGGGACTGAGGACCCGCCGGCTTGGCACAAGGTTTGCGGGGTTGCGGCAGAGGGGGCTTAAGAGGCCTCTGCCAACATGGGGCTCGATCTCCCTTCAAAACCCCTGAGGACTGGAAACTTAGCTTTATTTCTAGGGACTCAGCAGTGGAGGGCATACTCTCCAAGCCTGTGCAGCCCCCATTGTCTCTAGGCAGGGCCGCGAAAGACCCCATGAGAGCTGCAGAAAGGCAGTATTTGCAGTGCCCAGCTAAATGGACCCTAATCTGACTTGGCGTAAGGCTAATCTGACTTGGCGTAAGGCTACTTCCAGCGTTCTTATTTAAAGCCAGCCCTTTGTTTTTGGAGACTGAGAACTAGAATCCTGCTGGGGTGGGGAGGGTTAAGGAAGGACAATTAATAATAATAATAATAATAATAATAATAATAATAATAATAATAATAAAAAATAATATTTCCCCAGCCACTCAATTTTTTCCCCTTTATTCCCCCCCCCAAAAAAAACCAGGTGCGCCCTATGGTCCGGTGCTCCCTATGGAGCAAAAAATACGGTAGGTTGTTGTTGTTTTGACTTAACCAATCTTCTCCCCTCAGGGGAAATTCCAAATACCATTACTACGGTATCCGCCTCAAGCCGGACTCCCCGCTCAACCGCTTGCAGGAAGATGCTCAGTATATGGCGATGAGGCAGCAGCCCATCCACCAGAAACAAAGGTATTTGATTTTCCAAAAATGTAAACATACAACAAAACCATTTCCAAATCTAATTACTGGGATTACTCTGAATCTCCTGACTTCTCCCCATCCCTTTCAACTGCATATCGATACTTCTCCAATTTTCCATCTTCCTAGATTATCTATACATTCTGTTAACATTACAGGTGTGTTTAAAATCCTGCTAATATATTTTTTTTAACCATTTTTTATTCAAAATTAAAACAAAACATATTATCCAGAAACATATCATCCTTATTTCCCCCCCCCCCATTTTCCCTCCCTCCCCCCACAAAACCCACCCACCCTCACCCCCCGACTTCCCTCAGTTCCAGTCTTTGGTTTCTCTAAGAATGCTGTTTTCTGCATGTTACAAAGTTGTATAGATCCTCAAACTGTTTAGCTGATTATTATCAGTAAAAAAAGTTTGTGAATGTTTATTCAAAGCCAGCCAAGGAGTCCAGTTCGCTTTGTTGCGTCTTCAAATACTTTGTAAAGGGTTCCCATTCATCTTTAAAGTCACAGTTATCCTTGTCCCGTAGCTTATATTGTCAATTTTGCCAGTTCTGCATAGTCCATCAATTTTTCTTGCCATGATTCTTTAGTTGGGGTTTCTTCAGTCTTCCATCCTGGTGCTATTAAAACTCTCGCGGCCGTTGTCACATACATGAAGATGTTTTTCAGCTTTTTAGGCAGATCTTTCCCATTGTCGCATATCGATACTTCTCCAGTTTTCCATCTTCCTAGATTAGCTATACATTCTGTTAACATTACAAGTGTGTTTAACATCCTGCTAACATTTTGGCCTATTTACAATGGTTTTGTATATACATTGCAAACATTTCCCATTCTTTTTAAAATTTCTTGTCTTCTCAATTCCTGAGAAGAATCATAGCAAAACTCTGGGGGTTTTTGTGTGTTCCTGGTTGTAGCCACTGGCCAAGAAGGCCGCCTGTGTTTGAACCAGAACCTTGATTTTGCTCAGAAGCAGCGCTCAAACCAAGATGCAGCCGTCGTTCGAAATACATACAGTGGTGCCCCGCAAGACGAATGCCTCGCAAAACGGAAAACCCGCTAGACGAAAGGGTTTTCCGTTTTGGAGGTGCTTCGCAGGACGAATTTGCTATGGGCTTGTTTCGCAAGACGAAAATGCCTTGCGATTCCTGGGGTTTTTTTCCCTCCCCCCCTTTTTCCCAAGCCCCTAAGCCGCTTAAGTACATGTCATGCATGTACTTTGAATGTTGCCGTTTTCCCAACCAAACAACGTGCTTGAGGTGTCTAAAAACGTGTGCGTTAGCGAAAACTGCATGCAGGAATGCGCTGCGCTAGCAATGCTTGCAGAAAAAGAAGGTGTGTCATTAGGAGAAATGCCACCTCAAAATGCTGCAACAGATGTTTGCCGTGACTTTAATAATAATAATAATAATATTAATTTATACCCCACCCTTACCAGCCAAGGCCGGGCTCAGGGCGGCTAGCAAGCAATAATAAAAACAAGTTGAATGAATACAACTTAAAAACAAGATTAAAATACAACATCAAAATATTGAAACATTAAAATGCAGCCTCATCACAGGAGGAGAAAGGAAAAAAGAAAGAGGGGGAGGGAATCAAATTGGCTCCAAGCCAAAGGCCAGGCAGAACAACTCTGTCTTACAAGCCCTGCGGAAAGAAACCGGATCCTTTAAAAAAGGAGAGAAATAATCCAAAGCGATGAGGAGATTTGGAGCGGTGTTGAAGAAGTGGAAGTCTCAGTTTGACGCTTTCGTCCCTCCCGACCGCAGGTACAGACCTTCGCAGAAGTTGGACGGCCTGGCGGAGACCGGTTCGAACAGCAGCCTTCACTCCACGCCCGAGCAATCCGTTGCTGCGCAAAGCCAGCACCACCAGCAGTTCATTGGTGAGGAGCTATCTAATGCCAAGTTTGCAGGTTCGATCCCTGTATGGGGCGGCTGCGAATTCGTGCATTGTGTGTGGGGGGGTCAGACTCGATGATCCTTGCAGGTCCCTTCCAACTCCATAATTCTATGATTAGGGAATCAATAATGGTGGGTGTGTGTCTGTATAAATAATGTGCGTATGTAAAGGTAAAGGGACCCCTGACCGTTAGGTCCAGTCGTGGCCCACTCTGGGGTTGCGGCGCTCATCTCGCTTTATTGGCCGAAGGAGCCGGTGTACAGCTTCCGGGTCATGTGGCCAGCAGGACTAAGCCGCTTCTGGCGAACAAGAGCAGCGCACAGAAACGCCGTTTACCTTCCCGCCGCAGCGGTACCTATTGATCTACTTGCACTTTGATGTGCTTTCGAACTGCTAGGTTGGCAGGAGCAGGGACCGAGCAACGGGAGCTCACCCCGTCATTGCGGGGATTCGAACCGCCGACCATCTGATCGGCAAGCCCTAGGCTCTGTGGTTTAACCCACAGTGCCACCCACATGCCTAATGTGCGTATATACAGTGTCGGATTTACGTATAAGCTAAACAAGCTATAGCTTAGGGCCCCACTCTCTTGGGGGCCCCCAGAAAATTTAAAGGATGTACATTTCCAAAATAGAAGATAAAAAACGAATAAAATAAAACCTACATACAGCAACAGCGTTCTGTGTTGTCTAGGTTCCTATGATGTAAGTAATGGGCCCCGCCTGCTATCCTGCTCCCTAAAATACCGTATTTTTTGCTCTATAAGGCTCACTTTTCCCCTCCTAAAAGGGGAAATGTGTGTGCGTCTTAGGGAGCGAATGCAGGCTGCGCAGCTATCCCAGAAGCCAGAACAGCAAGAGGGATTGCTGCTTTCACTGCGCAGCGATCCCTCTTGCTGTTCTGGCTTCTGAGATTCAGAATATTTTTTTTCTTGTTCTCCTCCTCCAAAAACTAGGTGCGTCTTGTGGTCTGGTGCGTCTCATAGAGCGAAAAATACGGTATCACTGGTTTGCTCCTTTCTATATATAGGGTGCCTACCTTATAGATAGAGGCACCTCTCATCTCAATTGCTTTCAAACTTTAGGGTAAAAAAACAAACGTTAATATGTCTGGAGGGTGGCAACACGAGAACTGGGCCTTCTCTGCAGTGGCTCCCTGTCCGTGGAATGCTCTCCCCAGGGAAGTTCACCTGGCGCCTTCATTATACACCTTTAGGCGCCAGGCAAAAAGGTTCCTTTTTAACCAGGCCTTTAGTTAATTTGATTGACATCCTATGCCCTTTTAAAATGTGGGGTTTGGGGGGGGGCTGTTATTGGGTTGTTGTCTTTATTTTGATTATATATTTTGTGGCTTTATATTTTGATTTTGTTCTGTGAACCACCCTGATACCAATGGTATCTCTGGGTATAGAGTGGCATATAAATTCTAGTAATACAGTGGTGCCTCGCAAGACGAAATTAATTCGTTCCGCGAGTCTCTCCATCTAGCGGTTTTTTCGTCTTGCGAAGCAACCCTATTAGCGGCTTAGCAGATTAGCGCTATTAGCGGTTTAGCGGCTATTAGCGGCTATTAAAGGCTTAAGGGATTAGTGGATTAGCTGCTAAAAGGCTATTAGCGGCTTAGCGGCTTAGAAAAAGGGGGTGGGGAGTGGAAAAAAATCTCAAGACTCGCAAGACATTTTCATCTTGCGAAGCAAGCCCATAGGGAAATTCATCCTGCGAAGCGCATCGAAAAACGGAAAACCTTTTCGTCTTGCGGGTTTTCCGTCTTGCGAGGCATTCGTCTTGCGGGGCACCACTGTAATAATAATAATAATAATAATAATAATAATAATAGTCCCCCCTCCAAAAAAAATCCACCAGATGCCACAATTTTCTTCCTTCCCCCTAACGTTTTCTCCCTGCCCTGCAGACGTCACCCACATCCTCCCTGCTTTCCCAGCCCTCGATCTGGAAAACGTGCTCCTTCAGGAAGGAATCGACGCGAGCGACGTCAAGACTCTTCAGGTCCTCTACAGGCGGCATTGCGAGGTGATTTTAAAGCCGGTTTATCGATCTCCAGTGAATGACACTTACAAAGAGAGAGAGTGAAGGATGCAAAAACGAAAATCGTAGCTCGCCGCCCACCCCAAGGCGGATCAATCTGGTTAAGTTTGCCAAAGGCGGTTGCCATTCTTCAGGGTCCTTAGTAAAGTGCTTTATAAAAGGGTGCCGTATTTCATCTACATACCGTATTTTTCTGTGTATAAGACGCTCCCGTGTATAAGACGTCCCCTGCTTTGGGGGACTCCAAATTAAGAAAACACCCCTCAGCACTATAAGGCGAGCCCCAATTTTAAACCTCATTTTTTGGTTAAAAAAAAACCTAGCCTTATACACGGAAAGATACGGTAATTTGTATTATTCAGGTTTCATTTCACTTTTAATTTGTATACCGCCTTTCTATACAGTCGTACCTTGGTTCTTGAACGGAATCCGTTCCGGAAATCGGTTCGACTTCCGGAAATGTTCTGAAACCGAGGTGTGGCTTCCGATTGGCTGCAGGAATCTCCTGCACTCAATCGGGAGCTGTGGAAGCTGCGTCGGACATTCAGCTGCCAAAAACCGTTCACAAACCGGAACATTCACTCCCGAGTACCAAGGCGTTTGAGATCCAAGGTACGACTTGAAGGTACCTCGGGTTACAGACGCTTCAGATTACAGGCACTCCTGTCTTCCACAACTAGAGGTACCACTGTATATATATACAGTGGTACGTCGGGTTACATACGCTTCAGGTTACAGACGCTTCAGGTTACAGACTCCGCTAACCCAGAAATAGTACCTTGGGCTAAGAACTTTACTTCAGGATGAGAACAGACATCGCGCAGCGGCAGCAGCGGGAGGCCCCATTAGCTAAAGTGGTGCCTCAGATTAACAACAGTTTCAGGTTAAGAACGGACCTCCAGAATGAATTAAGTTCTTAACCCGAGGTACCACTGTATTGCTATACACTTTACAAGCTGAAAGAACAACAAAGATTGTGTATGTTATAAAAAACAATCTCTTTATAACGATGTGATCTCTCGGGTAGTTTTCCTAATGCATCAGTAGACCATATGCTCTTTTTCCAAAAGAGAAATACAGTGGTACCTCAGGGTACATATGCTTCAGGTTACATACGCTTCAGGTTACAGACTCCGCTAACCCAGAAATAGTGCTTCAGGTTAAGAACTTTGCTTCACGATGAGAACAGAAATCGTGCTCCGGCGGCGCGGCAGCAGCAGGAGGCCCCATTAGCTAAAGTGGTGCTTCAGGTTAAGAACAGTTTCAGGTTAAGAACGGACCTCCGGAACGAATAAAGTATTTAACCCGAGGTACCACTGTATATTTCTTCCAGTCTTCTGTAAATCTCTGGTCCCGCAGGTTTCGAATCCTTCCTGTCGTTTTATCTAATTCAGCGTAGTGCATTAATTTTTGTTTGCCATTCTTCTTTCGTCGTAATCTCTTCTTGCTTCCATTTCTGGGCTTTGCCGCGCTACTTTTCCCTCTCTCCCCCCAGGCGAACGTGGATGTCGTGATGAGCCTACAATTTCCTTACATCGAGAAGCTATGGCAGTCTTTCTGGAACTCGGAGTCCCACTCGAGCGAATCGGCCTCTGCTGCCGTCCCTTCCAGGTAAAACACCACGCTGCGCAACCTTCCTTCCGCACAACAACAACCAAAAGAATTTCGTTGAAAATTCTACACATTAAAGAAGAGTACATTCCCTACTTCATCTCACAGTCAAAAACCGACGGCCACACGGTTTGTGTGCCTCCTGAGCAAAGGAAAACCCAACACTGTGTCTGTAAGAACTCGATTGATAAGCAGTTTATCATCTCCCCACCCCCTCAATAAATAATGAAACTGAAGCTTCCCGGCTGAATTTTGCAAAATGCTTGTATTTTGCATTACGTGTCGTGACAGCTATGACCTCAGCTGGCCATGAGAATTCCCCGCCCTTGGCTTTAAAAGTGTGTTGGCGGAATAATAATAATAATAATAATAATAATAATTTTTTATTTATACCCCGCCCTCCCCAGCCAAGGCCGGGCTCAGAGCGGCTTGCAAGCAATAATAACAACAAGATGAATGATTACAACTTAAAAACAAAAGTAAAATACAACATTGAAATAATGGAACATTAAAATATTAAAATGTAGCCTCATCGCAGGAGGAGAAGGAAAAGAAAAAAGAAAGAGGGGGAGGGAGGGAATCAAATTGGCTCCAAGCCAAAGGCCAGGCGGAACAACTCTGTCTTACAGGCCCTGCAGAATGCGTGAATCGTTACATTGCCGCTTTGTACAATACAGTTATAACTTATTTTTTTGCAACCTCATGTTCCTGCAGCTTAGTTAGACGAGCTTTGGCCTGAAAACCAAAGGAATGAACTGTCGCTTCTAAATCTTTTTTGGGGGGGAAAGGTCACCCCGAAATCAATGAATCGATTTTTGTATATGTAACTGCATAATGCATTATGTAATTATGCACGATAATCATAATTGTGTACAGGAAAAACAGAGCTTGCAGATTTTCTAAGACACGTACGACGCTTTGTACAGATGACATAATATTTACCGTATTTTTTGCTCTATAAGACTCACTTTTTCCATCCTAAAAAGTAAGGGGAAATGTGTGTGCGTCTTATGGAGTGAATGCAGGCTGCGCAGCTATCCCAGAAGCCAGAACAGCAAGAGGGATTGCTGCTTTCGCTGTGCAGTGATCCCTCTTGTTGTTCTGGCTTCTGAGATTCAGAATATTTTTTTTCTTGTGTTCCTGCTCCAAAAACTAGGTGCGTCTTATGGTCTGGTGCGTCTTATAGAGCGAAAAATACGGCAATTTGTTAATTAAATTTTCAGTTTTACAATTTAAAATACTCACTTAAACATCTTTAAGATATCAATGACTTCCCCTCTTCTCTTTCCATGGTTCGTTTTCCATATCATAAATCCCTGCGTATTTTAGAAAATCTAAACCATTCAGTATTCCATTATTGCACCCATCAAAACTTAGTTGCACTGTTGAATTTATCTTAATGCTGCCAGTGTTTTCACATAGTACATCCCTTTTTATGGCTTGGAATAAATCAACGTTGCGTATGGTTTCAATATTTCTGACAGGTTCTTGAAGTCATTTTCATCGAGTTACATATACAGTGGTACCTTGGTTTGCAAACAGTTTTGGATTACAAACACATCAAACCCGGAAGTCCGTCTCCCAGTTTGCAACCTTTTTTGGATTACAACCCATTTTCTTTGGATTACGAACAAATTTTTTTTGGAGGCCCCATTGGCGAAAGCGCGCCTTGGATTACAACCTGTTTTGGTTTACAAACGGACCTCTGGAACCGATTATGTTTGCAAACCAAGGTACCACTGTACAGTGATTCAAACTTTTCATTTTGGGGTGACCTTTTTTCACAACGGAGAAGAATTAGTCCCTTTTTCAGTGTTGCTAAGCAGGAGTACATCCCTTTATGATACAGGAAATTGGATTTTTTTGGGGGGGGGGGGAGTCAAAAAGTTGCAATCCTAATGTGCAAACTATGTTTTGCAAGGATATCATTGCGGGTGCAGCTTCTCACTGTGAATCCCCTTCCTTCCTCGCTCCAGCACTAGCTCAAAAAGCCACCTGGCATCCCTAGCTTGTTCTTCTCTGTTGTCCCCCTTCCTGCCTTCATGGGACGTGGGTGGTGCTGTGGTCTAAACCACTGAGCCTCTTGGGTTTGCCGATCATAAGGTCGGCAGTTCGAATCCCCACGACGAAGTGAGCTCCCGTCGCTCTGTCCCAGCTCCTGCCAGCCTAGCAGTTCGAAAGCACACCAGCGCAAGTAGATAAATAGGTACCGCTCCGGCGGGAAGGTAAATGGTGTTTCTGTGTGCTCTGGCTTCCGTCACGGTGTCCCGTTGCGCCAGAAGCGGTCTATCCCTGCTGGCCACATGACCCAGAAAGCCTTCTGCGGACAAACGTCTACTCCCCCGACCTGAAAGCGAGATGAGTGCCGCAACCCTACAGTCACCATGGACTGGACTTAACCACCCAGGGGTCCTTTACCTGCTTTCCTCCACCCCGAGTGCCCCCTGTGTTTCAAATTTTGGTAGCCGAGGGGCTGCTAACCCTCGTCCTTGTCCCTCCCCGCAGCGAAGAGCCCTGCGATGCCCTCGTCCCGAGGCACAAGCTGATCGCCATGTGCAAATACGTCCCCATCATGAAATGGATGCGAGGCTGCGACCACATCTTGTACCAGACGCTTGTGGAGATCCTCATCCCAGATGTTCTCCGGCCTGTTCCCAGTGAGTACAGAGTGGGGAGGACGCCGCTAAATCCATCTCTCTCTCTCTCTCTCTCTCCCTCCCTCTCCCTTTCTCTCAAGGCTCCTTCTTGCTCTTTTCATCTGCTTAAAGTGCCTAAATTATTTTCACCCTATGCAAGGGACATTTCCGGTTCCTTAAGGAGGCAGAGCATCAGCCTTGCATCATCATCATTATTATTATTATTATTATTATTATTAGCTTTCATGTGCATGCACACTTCTTCAGATACCATGCACATGAAAACTCATACCAATAACAAACTTAGTTGGTCTCTAAGGTGCTACTAAGGGACGCAGGTGGCGCTGTGGGTTAAACCACAGAGCCTAGGGCTTGCTGATCGGAAGGTCGGCAGTTCGAATCCCCGCAATGACGGGGTGAGCTCCCGTTGCTTGGTCCCTGCTCCTGCCCACCTAGCAGTTCGAAAGCACGTCAAAGTGCAAGTAGATAAATAGGTACCGCTCTGGCGGGAAGGTAAGCGGCGTTTCCGTGCGCTGCTCTGGTTCGCCAGAAGCGGTTTAGTCCTGCTGGCCACATGACCCGGAAGCTGCACGCCGGCTCCCTCAGCCAACAAAGTGAGATGAGCGCCTCAACCCCAGAGTCGGCCATGACTGGACCTAATGGTCAGGGGTCCCTTTACCTTTACGGTGCTACTAGAAGGAATTTTTTTTATTTTGTTTTTCGACTATGGTGGGTGGCGCTGTGGGTAAAACCTCAGTGCCTAGGACTTGCTGATCATAAGGTCGGCGGTTCGAATCCCCGCGGCGGGGTGAGCTCCCGTCGTTCGGTCCCAGCTCCTGCCCACCTAGCAGTTCAAAAGCACCCTTAAGTGCAAGTAGATAAATAGGTACCGCTTTATAGCAGGAAGGTAAATGGCGTTTCCGTGTGCTGTGCTGGTGCTGGCTCGCCAGATGCAGATTTGTCACGCTGGCCACGTGACCCAGAAGTGTCTCCGGACAGCGCTGGCTCCCGGCCTCTTGAGCGAGATGAGCGCGCAACCCTAGAGTCGGACACGACTGGCCCGTATGGGCAGGGGTACCTTTACCTTTACCTTATGGCAAACCAACACAGCTACCTACCTGTAACTAATAATAATAATAATAATTTATTTAAACCCTGCCCATCTGGCTGGATTTCCCCAGCCACTCTGGGCGGCTTCCAACCGAATATTAAAAACACAATACAGCATCAAACATTAAAAAAACTTCCCTAAACAGGGCCGCCTTCAGATGTGTTTTAAAAGTAAGATAGTTGCTTATTGCCTTGGCATCTGCTGGGAGGGCGTTCCACAGGGCGGGCGCCACCACCGAGAAGGCCCTCTGCCTGGTTCCCTGTAACCTCACTTCTTGCAGCGAGGGAACTGCCAGAAGGCCCTCGGCACGTGCAGAACATCCCAATCCTCAGGCTGTCTGGGGCGGGATCAGGGGTGTAGTAAGCTCCTGCCTGAAACCTTGGAGAGCTTCTACCAGTCAGAGTGGACAGTACTGAGATAGGTGGTCCCCACTGGACTCAGTATATAATAAGAGAGCTTCCATATAAGAGATCCTGGATAGCTCAGTTGGCTAGAGTGTCGTGCTGATGACGCCAAGGTTGCAGGTTCGATTCCCGTACGGGACAGCTGCATATTCCTGCATTGCAGAAATGATCCCTTCCAGTTCTATGATTCTAAAACCTGAGCTCAGCAGCTCTCCTCCCTCCTGCAGTTTCCAACATCTGGAATACCGTATTTTTCGCTCTATAAGACGCACCAGACCACAAGACGCACCTAGTTTTTGGAGGAGGAAAACAAGAAAGAAAATATTCTGAATCTCAAAAACCAGAACAGCAAGAGGGATCGCTGCGCAGCGAAAGCAGCAATCCCTCTTGCTGTTCTGGCTTCTGGGATAGCTGCGCAGCCTGCACTCGCTCCGTAAGACACACACACATTTCCCCTTGCTTTTTAGGAGGGAAAAAGTGAGTCTTACAGAGCAAAAAATACGGTACTTCCTCCGGCAGCAGAGAGAGACCACAGCTGTTGTGGCCAGAAGCTACCGGAAGCCGCATCTTCCCCAAATTGACCTCGCTTTGTCCCCGCAGGCACGTTGACCCAGGCCATCCGCAACTTCGCCAAAAGTTTGGAAGGCTGGCTAATGAAC
This sequence comes from Podarcis tiliguerta, assembly GCF_965153285.1. Taxonomy (NCBI): domain Eukaryota; kingdom Metazoa; phylum Chordata; class Lepidosauria; order Squamata; family Lacertidae; genus Podarcis; species Podarcis tiliguerta. Next base: position 5,772,959 of record NC_139551.1, on the reverse strand, counting down.
GCCATGAGCGACTTCCCCCAGCAGATCGTCCAGACAAAGGTAAGCAGCGGATACAGCAAGTTGCAACCCTTTCTTTCCTGCTCTAGTTATCTCTCGCTTGGACTACTGCAATGCACTCTCCGTGGGGCTACCTTTGAAGGTGACCCGGAAACTACAACTAATCCAGAATGCGGCAGCTAGACTGGGGACTGGGAGTGGCCACCGAGACCATATAACACCGGTCTTGAAAGACCTACATTGGCTCCCAGTACGTTTCCGAGCACAATTCAAAGTGTTGGTGCTGACCTTTCAAGCCCTAAACAGCCTCGGCCCAGTATACCTGAAGGAGCGTCTCCACCCCCATCGTTCTGCCCGGATGCTGAGGTCCAGCTCCGAGGGCCTTTTGGCGGTTCCCTCATTGCGAGAAGCAAAGCTATAGGGAATCAGGCAGAGGGCCTTCATGGTAGTGGCGCCCGCCCTGTGGAACGCCCTCCCACCAGATGTCAAAGCGATAAACAGCTACCTGACATTCAGAAGACATCTTAAAGCAGCCCTGTTCAGGGAAGTTTTTAATGTGTGACATTTCAGTGTATTTTTGGTCTCTGTGGAAGTAGCCCAGAGTGGCTGGGGAAACCCAGCCAGATGGGCGGGGTAATATAATGTTGTTGTTGTTGTTGTTGTTGTTGTTGTTGTTGTTATTACAGTCTGAACAGCTTTGGGGCAGCTGTGTTTGGAACCGGTCCCTAGGTCCTCACAGCCTAGCCTCAGTTATCCAAACCCCTAGCAATTGACTGGGGTTTTTGAAAGCGGATTTTCCGGCAGCACAAATTTCCTTTCTTAAGGAAAACTTTTTTTCAAAGTTTCAAAAAGAGAAAACAGTTTACCTTCCCGCCAGAGTGGTACCTATTTATCTACTTGTACTGCATGCTTTCAAACTGCCAGGTTGGCAGGAGCAGGGACTGAGCAACGGGAGCTCACCCCGTCGCGGGGATTCGAACCGCCAACCTTCCGAGCGGCAAGCCCAAGAGGCTTAGTGGTTTAGACCACAGCGCCACCCGCGTCCTCCCCTCCCCCCCCCCACATTTTTATATTTACCTTTGTATAAATTTAATAAATAAATGAAGCACGACTCCACGTCTCTTGCATTTCATCCGCTCTCTGCTTCGCGTTCTCCGAGTTTGGCCTCACTTTATGTTTCTCTCTCTCTCTCTCTCTTGTCCCCAATCCCTGTCACCACCTCCCGGACACACCAGGTGGGTGTGGTGAGCGCCTTTGCACAGACTCTCCGCAGGTACACCTCCCTCAACCACCTGGCGCAGGCGGCTCGCGCCGTCCTCCAGAACACCTCGCAGATCAACCAGATGCTCAGCGACCTCAACCGGGTGGATTTTGCTAACGTCCAGGTGAGCCGGAGCATCGCAGCATCATAGAACTATAGTGATCAGGTGGGATTGCTATGGGGAATTATAACAAACATAGAGTAAGCCATCTGTGTCAGCAATGAAAGCATTGCGTTGACTGGGTTTAAACTATTTTGATATGATTCTTGATCAATCCACACCTCTTCCATTTATCTTTCTGGACAAGTCACGTACACACTTAGACGGGCAGGCATCCTGGGTCCTCAAAGACAATGGGCAGTTTCGTAGATGTAGCTTTTCTGATATGTTAATCTCAGGGTGTTAATCTTAGGGCCAGGAAACAGATCTCACATGAAGGTGATAACGATCACTGTCCTCCTGGCCATCCTTCTTATCATGTGTACTGATTGTTTATGACCTCCGGGGTTGCTGAATACAGTCCTTTGTAGTTTTCATTCATTTACCCAAAAGTATGCATGCCTAACTAGTGTTTGTGGTTTAACTTTGTCCCCACGTGGGGTTTGTTGAAATGCTCAGAAGAAATCTGATTGGTTCTTATGGACATTCTGTAAAAAGTTCTTTTGTGAATAAAACGACCTGGGCCGAGGGGTAGAGAGACACAGAGAGATTATTATACGCACCCTTCCCAGAGTCTTGCTGGTTCAAGCCTCTGTGTGTATTCTTATTAATCAGAGCTCAATCCTTCCTTTACTTTGAGAACGCCTCATAGAATCATAGAATCACCCATTCCCACCACCCTTCTGAGTAATACCCCTCCCCACCCTCTCACTATATAGAAGGGTCTGGTGACTTCTATTTCAGTGTATCTGAAGAAGTGTGCATGCACACGAAAGCTTATACCCAGAGCAAACTTAGTTGGTCTCTAAGGTGCTACTTGGGACTTGGGTGGCGCTGTGGGTAAAACCTCAGTGCCTAGGACTTCCGATCGCATGGTCGGCAGTTCGAATCCCCGTGGCGGGGTGAGCTCCCATCTTTCGGTCCCAGCTCCTGCCCACCTAGCAGTTCGAAAGCACCCCCGGGTGCAAGTAGATAAATAGGTACCGCTTTACAGCGGGAAGGTAAACGGTGTTTCTGTGTACTGCGCTGGTGCTGGCTCGCCAGAGCAGTTCGTCACGCTGGCCACGTGACCCAGAAGTGTCTCCGGACAGCGCTGGCCCCCGGCCTCTTAAGTGAGATGGGCGCACAACCCTAGAGTCGGACACAACTGGCCCGTACGGGCAGGGGTACCTTTACCTTTAAGGTGCTACTAGAAGGATTTTTTTTTATTTTGTTCCTCCTTTTCCCCTTTTGTTTTTATGCTCCATCACTGGGGCTCCCCCATGCTGGCAGAGCTGAGCACCCGTGCTTGAGCATAATCAGCCTAGGGCCCTCGTACCTGCAAGACCGCCTCTCCTGGTATGCCCCACGGAGGACCTTACGGTCTGCAATAATAACATCCTGGAGATCCCCGGCCTCAGGGAGATTAGGCTGGCCTCGACCAGGGCCAAGGCCTTTTTGGCGTTGGCCCCGGCCCAGTGGAACGCTCTGCCACAAGAGATCAGGGCCCTGCAGGGTTTGACATCTTTCCGCAGGGCCTGTAAGATGGAGTTGTTCTGCCAGGCCTTTGGTCAGGGCTCAGCCTGACTCCCCTTTTTGTATAAGAGCTAGTACGAAAGAGGCCTCCCAGCATTCTCACAGGCCCATATAAGATCAGCGTACACAGTTGGGCCTGATGAGCATTTACGGTTCCCAACCAAAATCCTGCAGAAAGCCATCTAATTCAGATTTTAACTTTTACCCTGACTTGTTTTTAAGAGGTGATTTAAGTATTGTTTGATTTTAAATCAATGTTTATATTCGATGTTCACCGCCCTGAGCACGGTCTCGGCCGGGGAGGACAGGATACATGTAAAAGTTTATCCTTTATTACAGTGGTACCTCTGGATACGAACGGGATCCGTTCCGGAGACCCGTTTGCATCCTGAAGCAAACGCAACCCGTGTCTGTGTGCGTTGCAATTCGCCGCTTCTGCGCATGCGCGTGACGTCCTTTTGACCGTCTGCGCATGCGCGAGCTGTGAAACCCGGAAGCAACGCGTTCCATTACTTCCGGGTCGCTGCGGAGCGCAACCCGAAAACGCTCAACCTGAAGCAACTTCAACCCGAGGTATGACTGTATACAGTGGTGCCTCGCAAGACGAAAAGAATCCGTTCCGCGAGTCTCTTCGTCTTGCGGTTTTTTTTGTCTTGCGAAGCAAGCCCATTAGCGGCTTAGCGCTATTAGCGGGCTTAGCGGATCAGCTGATAAGCGGCTTAGCGGATCAGCTGTTAAGTGGCTTAGCGGCTTGGGGAAAAGGGGGGGGGGAGGAAAAAAACCCCGCAGGAACTCGCAAGACATTTTCGTCTTGCAAAGCAAGCCCACAAGAAATTCGTTTTGCGAAGCACCTCCAAAACGGAAAACCCTTTCGTCTAGCGGGTTTTCCGTCTTGCGAGGCATTCGTCTTGTGGGCACCACTGTATGTACACCTTTCTTTCTTTCTTTCTTTCTTTCTTTCTTTCTTTCTTTCTTTCTCTCTCTCTCTCTCTCTCTCTCTCTCTCCCTCTCTTTCCCCTGTCCAGGAGCAAGCCTCGTGGGTGTGCCAGTGCGAGGAGGGCCTGGTGCAGAAACTGGAGCAGGATTTCAAGCTGACCCTCCAGCAGCAGAGCTCTTTGGACCAGTGGGCCAGCTGGCTGGACAACGTGGTGACCCAAGTCCTGAAGCACCACGAGGGAGGAGCCGGCTTCCCAAAGGCCGCCAGACAGTTCTTGCTGAAGTGGTCCTTCTACAGGTCAGGCCCTGTTGCCACCCGGGGTCAAAACCCCAGCTGCTATCATAGAATCATAGAGTTGGAAGAGACCACAAGGGCCATCGAGTCCAACCCCCTGCCAAGCAGGAAACACCATCAGAGCACTCCTGACATAGGGTTGTCAAGCCTCTGCTTAAAGACCTCCAAAGAAGGAGACTCCACCACACTCCTTGGCAGCAGATTCCACTGTCAAACAGCTCTTACTGTCAGGAAGTTCTTCCTAATGTTGAGGTGGAATCTTCTTTCTTGTAGTTTGGATCCATTGCTCCGTGTCCGCTTCTCTGGAGCAGCAGAAAACAACCTTTCTCCCTCCTCTATGTGACATCCTTTTATATATTTGAACATGGCTATCCTATCACCCCTTAACCTCCTCTTCTCCAGGCTAAACATGCCCAGCTCCCTTAGCCGTTCCTCATAAGGCATCGTTTCCAGGCCTTTGACCATTTTGGTTGCCCTCCTCTGGACACGTTCCAGTTTGTCAGTGTCCTTCTTGAACTGTGGTGCCCAGAACTGGACACAGTACTCCAGGTGAGGTCTGACCAGAGCAGAAGACAGTGGCACTATTACTTCCCTTGATCTAGATGCTATACTTCTATTGATGCAGCCCAGAATTGCATTGGCTTTTTTAGCTGCCGCGTCACACTGTTGGCTCATGCCAAGTTTGTGGTCAACCAAGACTCCTAGATCCTTTTCACATGTACTGCTCTCAAGCCATGTGTCACCCTTTCCTTCTGACCCCCTGCGTGCTGCAGCAAGTTAACTCTGCATCGCGTTGATAGCGGGTTTTGTGTGTGTTGTGTGTTGTCCCTCGACAGCTCCATGGTGATTCGAGACCTCACCCTGCGCAGCGCTGCCAGCTTCGGCTCCTTTCACCTGATCCGCCTGCTGTACGACGAGTACATGTTCTACCTGGTGGAGCATCGCGTGGCTCAAGCGACGGGGGAGACGCCCATCGCCGTGATGGGAGAGGTGAGGGTGGGTTGAGCCTCCTCCGAGAGGAGCCAAAGACTAGGAAGCTGCCCTGGGTGTGCCCACAGGGCTGCGCAAACCCAGAGGGTCATTGCAATAGGCTTGAACTGCCTTGCCCCGGTGAGCAACCTGCCCACTGAATTCTGCACCAGCTGAAGTTTCTGGGAGCCAGTGTGGTGTAGTGGTTAAGAGTAGTGGACTCGTAATCTGGTGAACCGGGTTCGCTTCCCCGCTCCTCCACCTGCAGCTGCTGGGTGACCTTGGGCCAGTCACACTTCTCAGAAGTCTCTCAGCCCCACTCACCTCACAGAGTGTCTGTTGTGGGGGAGGAAGGGAAAGGAGAATGTTAGCCGCTTTGAGACTCCTTCGGGTAGTGCTAAAGTGGGATATCAAATCCAAACTCTTCTAAACCATCTGAGAAAAAAAAGAGTTTGCTATGAGTTATATGGGTTCAGCTTAGGAGCGGGTGGCGCTGTGGTCTAAACCACTGAGCCTCTTGGGCTTGCCAATCGGAAGATCGGCGGTTCGAATCCCTGCGAAGGGGTGAGCTCCCGTTGCTCGGTCCCTGCTCCTGCCAACCTAGCAGTTCGAAAGCACACCAGTACAAGCAGATAAATAGGCACTGCTGTGGCAGGAAGGTAAACGGCATTTTTGTGTGCTCTGGTTTCTGTCATGGTGTCCCGTTGTGCCAGAAGCGGTTTAGTCCTGCTGGCCACATGACCCGGAAAGCCGTCTGCGGACAAATGCCAGCTCCCTCGGCCTGAAAGCGAGATGAGCGCCACAACCTCATAGTCGCCTTTGGCTGGACTTAACCATCCAGGGGTCCTTTACCTTTTTTACCTTTACCTAGGGTCCTCCCACTCCGACAACGGATCAAAATAAATGCTGTTCGTTTTGTGTAATAAAATTGGCTTATTAGAATTGTCGGTTGGTAAAAAAAAAAGAAGTATCGGGAGATAACTTGCGAGGGAGCCCCCCGTGATTTTGACCACCAAAGGGTTTAATCCGGCACTGGTCTCAGAGATCAAGCTGCTTGGCCTCAGGCAGTCCTGAAAGTACACCGGACCCGAATCGCTTAGGGCGTTTTTGCAACACAACTAGAGCTTTGACCCATGAGCAGTTTTGGACGCTCCACAGTTCGGGGGGGGGGGGGTATTAACAAGGGAGCAGTGGGGAATTGATGAGCAAAGCGGGGGGAGGGAGGTGTTCTCCAGATTTGCTCACAACCAAATGCCCCCCGTCCTTTTTCTTTTGCAGTTCAGCGACCTGGCCTCCATGTCTCCAGCCTTGCTCGATAAAGGTATTTCTTGCCTCAAATCTCCTCTTGTCTTTGCTCCTTCCGGTCATGGGCCATGTAGGGAGGGGGTTGGGGCTGAGTTGATTAAATACTTGCGGGTGGCGCTGTGGGTTAAACCACAGAGCCTAGGGCTTGCCGGTCGGTAGGTTGTTGGTTCGAATCCCCATGACAGGGTGAGCTCCCGTTGCTCGGTCCCTGCTCCTGCCAACCTAGCAGTTCAAAAGCATGTCAAAAGTGCAAGTAGATCAATAGGTACCACTCCAGCGGGAAGGTAAACGGCATTTCCGTGAGCTGCTCTGGTTCGCCAGAAGCGGCTTAGTCCTGCTGACCACATGACCCGGAAGCTGTACGCCGGCTCCCTCAGCCAGTAAAGCGAGACGAGCGCCACAACCCCATAGTCGGTCACGACTGGACCTAATGGTCAGGGGTACCTTTACCTTTTTATCCCGCTTCTGCAGCAACAAAGGCTGAGCTAAAAGCAGCTCACAAGAACTGTGGTGCTCTTGACGGACAACTGCCATAATGTCCAACACGATAGCATATGGAATCGTGGGGTTGTAGAATCCAACCCTCAGCAATTGCTGGACAAACAACCAATCCATCAAAGCAATTACCGTATTTTTCGCTCTATAAGACGCACCAGACCACAAGACACACCTAGTTTTTGAAGGAGGAAATTCTGAATCTCAGAAGCCAGAACAGCAAGAGGGATCGCAGTGAAAGCAGCAATCCCTCTTGCTGTTCTGGCTTCTGGGATAGCTGCGCAGCCTGCATTCGCTCCATAAGACGCACACACATTTCCCCTTACTTTTTAGGAGGGAAAAAGTGAGTCTTATAGAGCAAAAAATACAGTAATGCAAGGCATAGTAACTATTGCCAGGATGCTTCCCGGTCACAACAAAAAGTAGATTAGCTGTTCTCCAATGCGTCGCTTCTCAATTCACAGTACATGAATTATAGACACTTGCAGAAAACAATACGTTGATAAACCGTTTGGGGGGGCCGTTGGGTCATTGGTGGCTGGTTGGAGAAAAGGGGGGGGGGGGATGGCAGCTGCAGGGTCTCGCAACCCGGAGCCTGCGGCTTGTATTCAGCTACGCTCAACTCGGAGCGAACCTGCTAGAATGAGCGGACCGAAGTCAGCCGTGCCCATTCATTCCGGTGGGTCTGCTCCAAGTCGCGACTCCTGCTGGACGCAGCCCTGTGACTTCTGTCTGTCCTCTCTCCCTGCAGACGACATCAGCGACCTGGGCAGCGAGGCGGAGGCGGATTCCCGATGCGCCGGCGAGCCCCTCGTGAAGCGCGAACGCAGCGATCCCGGCCCCTCGCTGCAAGAGATCTAAATAAGAGTTGGCACGGCGGGAGACGCCCAACTCCCGTCGCGTTCCGGCTCCGGAAGCAAACGTTTCCAAAGCTTTCTGGAAACCCCCCAAAGGCTGGGTTTCCACCTCCTCCACAATCCGAGTGCCTCTTAGCTCCTCGTAATGTTTACTTGTCTTCACAGACGGGGTCCCTGGCGGCTGCCCGCTCAGCTGCGCGGGCAAAAACTGGCCCAGTTGCGGCAAAGGGAATCAGCGGCCAGCTCTTTCCTTCCGATGGGGGGGGGGGTGCCTGGCCCCTTCTGCCCTGAACGTGGAGCTTTCTGTCTGTCTGTCTGTCTGTCTGTCTGTCTGTCTCTCTCAATTCCCCTCTCCCTCGTATCCTCGTGCTCTTGGCCTTAACTGACTCTTTGAATGGATTGCGGAACCCGCGGAGACCGGATGCTTGGTTGGCCGTGACAGCCCCAAACCCAGCCATTTCCTCTAGGGTTCCCTAGATTACCACTGTGATGCAGCTCTGCTTGCCCCCCTGAAAAACCCCTTTCCTTTCCACTGCGCCTCGTGGGGAGGCAGAGGTTGGGGGGGGGCCTCTGGTCTGCCCCCCCCCCGTGCTTCCCCCTACTTGCCAAATAAATTTACAATGTGGCACATAGCCTGTTGTGGTTCTTCTTTTAAATTGCTCCCTGGTGGAAGGGATTTCGCCCGCCCCGCTGGCCGGATGTGCGTTGCGCCCCCATTCTGCGCACCGAGGCGTTGCAAGCGAGACAGGTGTCGTTCTTGGGGGTCCCACAACCAGCTCAGGCTGAACGCATCAAAGCTGGGAATTGTGCAGTTTTTAAAGTGAGGGTCTTGGCAGCTGAGCAGAGGGCAGGGCACTCCTTGGTTGCGGCTGGTCCTGTCTTGAAGGAAAAGGCAATGCCCACTGGAGGTAGCAGGGGGAGAGAGATGCACATTAGAAGAGAGGAGAGATTGAAGAGAAAGGTGGTTGGAGGATGGATGGCGGCAACAGATCCAGGTTGAATCCTAACAAGACAGAAGTGCTGTTTTGGGGGGACTGGAGGTGGGCAGGTGTGGAGGACTCCCTGGTCCTGAGTGGGGCAACTGTGCCCCTGAAGGACCAGGTGCACAGCCTGGGAGTCGTTTTGGACTCACTGCTGTCCATGGAGGCACAGGTCCATTCTGTGTCCAGGGCAGCTGTCTCCCAGCTCCATCTGGTACGCAGGATGAGACCCTCTCTGCCCACAGACTGTCTTGCCAGAGTGGTTCATGCTCTGGTTATCTCCCGCTTGGACTACTGCAATGCGCTCTATGTGGGGCTACCTTTGAGGGTGACCTGGAAACTGCAACTAATTCAGAATGCGGCAGCTAAAGTGGTGACTGGGAGCGGCCGCTGAGACCAAATAACACCTGTCCTGAAAGATCTACATTGGCTCCCAGTACGTTTCCGAGCACATTTCAAAGTGTTGGTGCTGACCTTAAAAGCCCTAAACGGCCTTGGTCCTGTATACCTGAAGGAGTGTCTCCACCCCCATCATTCTGCCCGGACACAGAGGTCCAGCTCCGAGGGCCTTCTGGCGGTTCCCTCCCTGTGAGAAGTGACGTTACAGGGAACCAGGCAGAGGGCCTTCTCGGTGGTGGCGCCCACCCTGTGGAATGCCCTCCCGCCAGATGTGAAGGAAATAAGCAGCTATCTTCTCTTTAAAAAACATCTCAAGGCAGCCCTGTTCAGGGAAGTTTTTAATATTTAACGCTGTATTGTTTTTAATACCCCTGTGGGAAGTGACGTTACAGGGAACCAGGCAGAGGGCCTTCTCGGTGGTGGTGCCTGCCCTGTGGAACGCCCTCCCATCAAGGAAATAAACAACTATCTGACTTAGAAGACATCTGAAGGCAGCCCTGCTTAGGGACGTTTTTAAAGTTTTATGTTTTATTGCGTTTTTATTCTGTTGGAAGCCACCCAGAGTGGCTGGGGAGGTCCAGCCAGATGGGCGGGGCATAAACAATAAATAATTATTATTATTACACCTGCACCATGAACCACAAAGGATCCTTGCAGAGCTGTGATTCCCAGCACTCTTAAATTACGGTCCCCAGGATTTTTGGGGGTAGGGGAAGCCATGTGCTTTAAATGCATGATGCAGGTGTGACCCAACGTAAGAAAGTAAAACTTACAGAGGTCTGGCCACTTCTGTCTCTTGTCCTCCTCCCACCCCACCCCTGACACACAAAGTGGCCCCGAAAGAAATGTGCCCCTGTGGCTGATGGGAAGCCTTTTCCCCTTCCATGAAGCACTTTTTTGGGCATCCACCTAAGCTGCTCCTGGCTGCAGGCGGACCAGGTGAGGATCTGGGACTTAAAAACTGTGGCCTCTTGTTTCCCACAGATTTTGCACTGTACCGGTTTTCCTGCTTGGCCGCTGTTGAGCCATTGGCCGGCAAGAAGTGTGGGGTTCTTCTGAAACCAAACTTCCAAAGAGAGCCAGTCTGGTGTAGTGGTTAAGAGCAGTGGACTCGTAATCTGGTGAACCGGGTTCGCTTCCCTGCTCCTCCACCTGCAGCTGCTGGGTGACCTTGGGCCAGTCACACTTCTCTGAAGTCTCTCAGCCCCACTCACCTCTCAGAGTGTTTGTTGTGGGGGAGGAAGGGAAAGGAGAATGTTAGCCGCTTTGAGACTCCTTCGGGTAGTGATAAAGCGGGATATCAAATCCAAACTCTTCTTTTTCTTCTTCTTCAGAAGGCATTGAGACATTTCTCACTGAGGGAGCGGGAAGGGTTGGGGAGCAAGTCACCATCGGATAAAGACAGTTTCCAGGGAAAGTTTTGATGTGTGGCACTGAACCAATAAAGGTAAAGGGACCCCTGACCATTAGGTCCAGTCGTGGACGACTCTGGGGTTGCAGCGCTCATCTCGCTTTACTGGCCGAGGCAGCCGGTGTACAGCTTCCGGGTCATGTGGCCAGCATGACTGAGCCGCTTCTGGCGAACCAGAGCAGCGCACGGAAACGCCATTTACCTTCCCGCTGGAGCGGTACCTATTTATCTACTTGCACTTAGGGGTGCTTTCGAACTGCTAGGTGGGCAGGAGCAGGGACCGAGCAACGGGAGCTCACCCCGTCATTGCGGGGATTCGAACTGCCGACCTGATCGGCAAGTCCTAGGCTCTGTGGTTTAACCCACAGCGCCACCCGCGTCCCAATATAACCTCCCAATTCATGCATTTCGGCTAGGAACCGTAACTTGCAGTTAACTAGAAAGTGAATGAAATAAAAATGGATCCTTTTCTACATACACTAAATACCACTGCCTAGTGTTGGGAAAGATGGAGGGCGCAAGGAGAAGGGGACGGCAGAGGACGAGATGGTTGGACAGTGTTCTCGAAGCTACCAGCATGAGTTTGACCAGACTGCGGGAGGCAGTGGAAGATAGGAGTGCCTGGCATGCTCTGGTCCAGGGGGTCACGAAGAGGCGGACACGGCTAAACGACTAAACAACAGCAACAAAGTGTGGAGCTAGGGAATATGTGGTTTTCCTGAAGTCATATTACAGCTCCGCTCGTCCCTAACCATTAGCTGTGACGACTGAGATTACAGTGGTACCTCGGGTTACATGCGATTCAGGTTACAGATGCTTCAGGTTACATACTCCACTAACCCAGAAATAGTGCTTCAGGCTAAGAACAGAAATCATGCTCCAGCAGTGCGGCGGCAGCAGGAGGCCCCATTAGCTAAAGTGGTGCTTCAGGCTAAGAACAGTTTCAGGTTAAATACAGATCTCCGGAACGAATTAAGTACTTAACCCGAGGTACCACTGTATTCAATTTATATGCTGCCCTATTCCCCGTAGATTTCAAGGTGGTTGTTGGTAGGAGGGGGTCCAGTCTAATTCTGCTGTAACTAAGCTTAAAATTGTGTAAGGTGAACTATTGTGCCTCCCTTCTGTGTTGTCATTTAGTCGTGTCCGACTGTTCGTTACCCCCTGGACCAGAGCACGCCAGGCACTCCTGTCTTCCACTGCCTCCCGCAGTTTGGTCAAACTCATGTTGGTCGCTTCTGTAACACTGTCCAACCATCTCGTCCTCTGTCGTCCCCTTCTCCTTGCGCCCTCCATCTTTCCCAGCATCAGGGTCTTTTCCAGGGAGTCTTCTCTTCTCATGAGGTAGCCAAAGTCTTGGAGCCTCAGCTTCAGGATCTGTCCTTCCAGTGAGCACTCAGGGCTGATTTCCTTCAGAACGGAGAGGTTTGATCTTCTTGCAGTCCATGGGACTCTCCAGAGTCTCCTCCAGCACCAGAATTCAAAAGCATCAATTCTTCGGCGATCAGCCTTCTTCATGGTCCAGCTCTCACTTCCATACATCACTACTGGGAAAACCATAGCTTTGGCTATACGGACCTTTGTCGGCAAGGTGATCTCTCTACTTTTTAAGATGCTGTCTAGGTTTGTCCCTCCCCTCTGTAACCCCCACCTATTGTTCCCATTCCCTTCCTCTTACTGCTCACTGCTTGTAGAAGGTTACCTTCCCTGTTGTGCCAAGAGGCATTTGATTAGCAAACTAGCATCCTTTCCTAGTCCTTGTATTGGGGGGGGGAGCCATTAGCAGGAGGGTGGGGGGGGCGACCCCCTGTTTGGGACTAGTTTGGGCCTGGGACAACTGCAGGCTGGGCTCAGGAAATACTGCACACCAGAGAGACAGCATGGGATGCTCGTCTTACGCAGCCTCAATTTCTGGTACCCTGAGAGGTACAGGTAAAGGTAAAAAGTAAAGGACCCCCTGGATGGCTAAGTCCAGTCAAAGGCAACTATGGGGTTGCGGCGCTCATCTCGCTTTCAGGCCGAGGGAGCCGGCGTTTGTCCGCAGACAGCTTTCTGGGTCACAGGGCCAGCAGGAGTAAACCGCTTCTGGTGCAATGGAAACCAGAGCACACAGAAACGCCGTTTACCTTCCCGCCACAGCAGTACCTATTTATCTACTTGCGCTGGTGTGCTTTCGAACTGCTAGGTTGGCAGGAGCTGGGACAAAGCAACGGGAACTCACCCCATCGCAGGGATTCGAACCACCGACCTTCCAAGAGGCTCAGTGGTTTAGACCACAACTGCTCCCAGAGAGGAGCACTCCCTGTCCCAGTGGCCACGACTGGTGCCATTGGGACGTGTGGGGTGCAAGGCAGGAAGACAACAGTAGGTGGCACCAGAGGGCCCCCCTTGCCATGCAAAGGAGTCTGATGGCTTGCTGCAGATTTCAGTCTTGCGTCATTGCTTAGCGTCCCCAGGCTTAGACCTGGAAAGAGGTGGAACATCCTGTTCTTCACATCTGCCAATCACATGCAGGATGCGAAGGCAAGTACTGCTGGAAGCTCCCTTTTTAATATATAAATTAAGCACTTTTATTCATCACATTTACCACGCCACCTCCCCTTAACGCAAACGTGTGCCCCTTTTTTGTGTGCTTGCAAGACATTTCACAGCAACCTGAGCCTCCGGAGAGACAAGTCACTCTAAGCCAGGAGTGCTTGGGTTGTACAGTGCCTATCCAATTTCCAGTGATTTTACTGTGTAGAAGTGGTCAAGACCTACCCAAATCTGCTTCACCTTTCATAAATTTAAAAAAATAAATAATAAATTCCCCCCAAAAAATGTTGGTGGTGTGTGTAAGGAGTAAGCAATACCCAAGGCAACACGATGGGCCAAGTACAACAATGCAATATCAATATAAACAATATAATCAATATAAAACAATTGAGATCCGATTCAGAATTGAATGGTTTTGAACATAAAGATAAAGCGAGATTCTTGATGATGTCGTAACCGTCTTTCATAATCTTGTCTCATAGCTTTCTGAGATTATGAAAGACGGTTACGACAACCAGATCTCAATTGTTTTATTTGATTTTTCTCATCCTGGCTGTTAAACTGTACTGTATCTTTAAACTCCATCTCCTGGTTATGAGCACCACCTGGGCTCTGCTTTTTAGGTTTCTTGCAACATTCAGTCAGTAGCAGTGGTTACATAACCTTTATTACCACTGCTCCATAGCTATTGCCACACAATTCCATTCACCGTATAGATGAGGTATGTACTTTTGATTTTACATTGAATTGGCATTATGTTTCTTGCGTATATAAAGATAAAGGGACCCCTGACCACTAGGTCCACTCGTGGCCGACTCTGGGGTTGCGGCTCTCATCTCGCTTTATTGGCTGAGGGAGCCGGCGTACAGCTTCCAGGTCATGTGGCCAGCAGGACTAAGCCGCTTCTGGCAAACCAGAGCAGCGCACGGAAACGCCGTTTACCTTCCCACCAGAGGGGTACCTACCGTATTTTTTGCACCATAGGGCGCACCGGACCATAGGGCGCACCCAGTTTTTAGGGGGGGAAATCAAGAAAAAAAATCTTCCCCCCCCCAGCCCCAAAGAGCAGCGTACAGGCTGCACACAATCTCTCCCTGCCGGAGGGGTTGCGCGCGGCTATGGAGGAAGCCAAGGCAGAGAGCGGGATGGATCCCGCTCGCTGTTTTGGCTTCCCCTTTAGCCCTGTGCAGCCTCTCCTTGCCGGGAGACGCTGCGCAGGGCTTTCCTGGCTTTACTGGGAGGTGGGGGGATTCCCTCACCTCTCCCAAAAGCCCGCAGAAGCCGCACAACCCCTTTAAAGAGATCGCGGCTTCTCCTGGCTTTTCTGGGAGGTGGGAGAAGGGACTGATGCGGACAGTCAGTCCCTTCTCCCTCCTGTGGAAAAGCCCGCAAGAGCACACGGAGCTTGTGTGCGGCTCTTGGGGGCTTTTCCCGCCTGCCTCCCCCCTGCATTCGCTCCATAGGATGCACACACATTTCCCCTTTCTTTTTAGGAGGGAAAAACTGCGTCCTATGGTGCGAAAAATACGGTATTTATCTACTTGCACTTTGACGTGCTTTCGAATTGCTAGGTTGTCAGGAGCAGGGACCGAGCAACGGGAGCTCACCCCGAGGCGGGGATTCGAACCGCCGACCTTCTGATCGGCAAGTCCTAGGCTCTGTGGTTTAATGCACAGCGCCACCCGCGTATAGTTTGTAATAATTTGAGTTATTGCAAGTTACCATGTATATGCAGGTCATCGTTTCAATAATTCATTTGCAGTTTATGAAGCATTTCTGTATCCTTCTGCTATGCTGAAGAAGAATTCCTCAAAACAGTGAGTATATCTGGAATCGCTGTTCACCCCTGTTTGCGGACCACTTTGGCAGCGTTGGACGCCATAGAACAGCTTGTTTTCACCAGATAAGAATCTGTCCCATTGCTTCTTTCCTAGACTTATAAGACTTACGTTTATTTGGTTCTATGTTTTCAAGGGAATCTACCAAGAGTGCTCATTTTGTGACTTTCAGAGATTTATAAGATTTCTGTTTATTTTAGTTTTGCAGAGAGTGCATATTTCATATTGTTCAATGTTCCGTATAGATTATATAAGGAGGTTATATTGATATTGCATTGTTGTACTTGGTCATCATGTTGCCTTGGGTATTACTGATAATTGTTTGCAACCCAGGGGCATAGCTGTCAACTTACAGATTTGAAAATAAGGGACCAGCAGCCAAAATAAGGGATTTTCCAGGCACAGGTATGTTCAGCTTCTGAGCCCCTCTGAGCCAAAGGCAGAAAGCCCAGCCAGCAGCCAAACGAAGCCTCAAGCGGTGGTTCCCACAGCGCAGCAACCCGGCAAAGGGGATGCAGCATGGGAAACCACTGCGGCCGATTTGATTGGCACAAGGCATGCAAGCTCCACCATCCCCCGTCGTTCTTAGACTCCTTACTGGGTGAGCAACGCAGCCAAGCAACACAGTTGGAGCCTCCCTCCTCCCTGGCCGGCAGGGAGGGAGGGAGAGGAGCTGCTTCCTTTGAAACCCAGGAAATTTAAGGGACATCATCAATAAGGGGCAGCAGCGGGACACTGCAATAAGGGAGTTTCCCGCCAAATAAGGGACGCTTGACAGCTATGCACAGGGGTTTAATTGTTGGGTGTGTGTAAGGAAGCGGTGGGGCAGGGAGAACGTGCTTTAAATGTATGTTGCTCATGCACACATTTGTTTGGATAAAATCAGGTGCCGATTTGAATCAAAGCGGCAGTCTTTCAACACTGCAGATTCTAGCCAAATTTTGCACGATGGTTCCTGAGATCTCTGCAACTTTCTTCCTGCAACCAAGTGGTATATTCCTTTTTCCTTTACGGGGCACTTTAACCCCGTCAACCCCCCTTGTGAGGAATACTGTGAGGATTTATTCCTAGTCTCCAATGATGTCAAAGGATCCTACATTCCGCCTGGGAGGCTGACTGTCGAGCCTCTGTGTGGATCCCTGTTCTGTTACTTCCTTCCTCCAGCCTCTCCCCGCTACGTTTTTTTTTTTGGGGGGGGGGTTGCATTGAGGAGAATTGGCTCAGCAAACCGCTCTTGGAGCAGAGAGGCGGCAGGATGGCTCATTCTCAAAAGAGGCTTCCTGTTGTCTCTCTGAATGGGTTCGCTAGGGTGGGCCGTCTTTCAGCCAGGAGGCAAGCCCATGTGCAGAGCCATGGGGGACGGGCTGCCGTCCTCCTTTCGCAGTCTGCAAGCCAATGCATTTGGGTACATGACCAGGTGTGATGGCCTGGGATTCAGACTCGGATGCTGAACCTGAGGGATCCCAGCCTGCACAGGATTCCCCGCCTCCAGAACCAGCTGAGCCGGGGCTGGGGCCTGAGCCTGAAGGGTCCTCACCTGTGCTGGATCCTCAGGTGCAGGCACCAGCTGAGTCTGCTCTGGCTCCTGAGGTGATGGAGGACCCATTGCCTGCAGGTGCTCCACTCTCAGCCCCGTCAGGGGAAGGTGAAGCTGCCTCTGGGTCCGGTAACCCTCCAGCCTCTCCTGAGCTGCAATGCAATTCTGGGCTGCATCAATAGGAGTATAGCATCTCGATCAAGGGAAGTAATAGTGCCACTGTATTCTGCTCTGGTCAGACCTCACCTGGAGTACTGTGTCCAGTTCTGGGCACCACAGTTCAAGAAGGACACTGACAAACTGGAACGTGTCCAGAGGAGGGCAACCAAAATGGTCAAAGGCCTGGAAACGATGCCTTATGAGGAACGGCTAAGGGAGCTGGGCATGTTTAGCCTGGAGAAGAGGAGGTGAAGGGGTGATATGATAGCCATGTTCAAATATATAAAAGGATGTCACCTAGAGGAGGGAGAAAGGTTGTTTTCTGCTGCTCCAGAGAAGCGGACACGGAGCAATGGATCCAAACTGCAAGGAAGAAGATTCCACCTAAACATTAGGAAGAACTTCCTGACAGTAAGAGCCGTTCGACAGTGGAATTTGCTGCCAAGGAGTGTGGTGGAGTCTCCTTCTTTGGAGGTCTTTAAGCAGAGGCTTGACAACCAGATGTCAGGAGTGCTCTGATGGTGTTTCCTGCTTGGCAGGGGGTTGGACTCGATGGCCCTTGTGGTCTCTTCCAACTCTATGATTCTATGATTCTAGGGAGGCCCAGAGGCAGAGATGAGGCAGGCTGCTGAAGACGCCAGGGGGTCTCCCTCTCTTGCTGCAACCAGCCCCCCTCCTCGTGGCCTCCCAGAACCAGAAGGAACTTATGAAAAGCACAGAGACAGGCAAGATGGAGATGTCTCACATTGCTTGGGAAGGAATTGGAAGAGGAGGAGCCTTAGACAGCGGCAATCCTTGCGGTTGCCTCATTGGGACAAGATCTACTGGGGAGTGTTGCTGGGACCACCAGCCCTGCACTGTTTTGGATTCTTTGAATAAAGAGTTAACTTCTCTTGACACCTTGTGAGTTATTCCCAAACTGCTCCCAAGTCCCAACATCAAACATACAGTGGTACCTTGGTTGTCAAACTTACCGTATTTTTCGCCCTATAGGACGCACTGGCCCGTAGGACGCACCTCGGTTTTTTTGGGGGGGGGGAATTAATAAAAAAAAATTATTTCCCCCCAGCCATAGGGCTGGGGCGGGGGAATCCCAAGCTTCCCCTGACCCCAGCCCCCAGAAGAGGCTGCCGCCCGCAAGCCTTGCGAGCTCGCGGGAACTCCCTCCGGGCTTGCAAGGCTTACGGATAGCTTCCTGAAGCCTGGAGAGCGAGAGGGGTCGGTGCGCACCGACCCCTCTCGCTCTCCAGGCTTCAGCGAAAGCCTGCATTCGCCCCATAGGACGCACACACATTTCCCCTTCATTTTTGGAGGGGGAAAAGGGCCTCCTATAGGGCGAAAAATACGGTAATCCGTTCCAGGAGTCCATTCGACTCCCAAAACTGTTCAAAAACCAAGGTACGGCTTCCGATTGGCTGCAGGAGCTTCCTGCACTCAATCGCAAGCCGCATTGGACATTCAGCTTCCGAAAAACATTTGCAAACTGGAACACTCACTTCCGGGTTTGCAGCGTCCGGGAGCCGATTTGTTCAGGAGCCAATCCGTTCGACAACCAAGGTACAGTGGTGCCCCGCAAGACGAATGCCTCGCAAGACGGAAAACCTGCTAGACGAAAGGGTTTTCCGTTTTGGAGGTGCTTCGCAGGACGAATTTCTCTATGGGCTTGCTTCGCAAGACGAAAATGTCTTGCGATTCCTGGGGGTTTTTTTTCGCTCCCCACCCCCTTTTTCTAAGGCACTAAGCTGCTAATAGCCTTTTAGCAGCTAATCCCTTAAGCCTTTAATAGCCGCTAATAGCCACTAAACCGCTAATAGCGCTAATCCGCTAATGGGCTTGCTTCGCAAGACGAAAACACCGCTAGACGAAGAGACTCACGGAACGGATTCTTTTCGTCTTGCGAGGCATCACTGTACCACTGTAGTCTGAACACGATGAAGACCTTGACTCCCCCCACCTACTACAGGTCTACCTGCGCGACGTAAAACCAGGTTTCCATGCAGTTTTAACTTTGCAAAGAGGCATAGCGAGTCCTCCTGGAGAGACAGGCACACAGTTCGGGTTCTAAAAAGCTCTCTCTCTCTCTTTTAATAGACAAAATGGCAGGAACTCTGTCCCCATCCTTGATGTAGTGGCACAACCCCCTGTCCAGTTAGATGCACTGGTCAGATTCCCAGTGAGGTGGAATCCTGTGCCTGGGGTTCACCGTCGCCTCCCTGCATGGCCGCCGCCTTTGACTGGCCGGCCGCAGGCTTGTTTTTCTTGGCAGCGCCACTCTTCGCCTTCTCCTCAAGGCCAACGTGGGGCTCGTGCTGCAGGGGGGGCTGCGAGGGCGGCCGGGCCTCCCACTGCGACTCCTCCCCGAAAGCGTTTACGTCGTAGAGGTAGTCCAGGCTCGTCACCGCGCTGAGGATTTCCGGCACGCTGTAATCGAACGACAGAAGCTCGTCCGGCAAGTTGAGGGAGCGGATGTCGCTGGTTGAATCCTCGCCTGAGAAGCAGCTGTCCCTCAGGCTGTCTCCCCAGTGCCGGCTGTGGCGTCCGTTGCCCAATCCGTCCAACGAGGCCTCGGTGTCTGAGTTCACCGGGGAGCAGTCAAACAACTTCATGGCATCTTCTAAGAGGACCTTTTCCGGGAGGTTGAAGGACGCCTCCTCCTCCTCGATCAATGCGTTCCCGGCC
The DNA here is from genome assembly GCF_965153285.1 of Podarcis tiliguerta. NCBI lineage: Eukaryota > Metazoa > Chordata > Lepidosauria > Squamata > Lacertidae > Podarcis > Podarcis tiliguerta. The sequence goes on along the minus strand of NC_139551.1, from coordinate 5,753,631 downwards.
GCAATGATGCTCTCTAGGTCCATGCAAGACTCCGCTTCGGGCATGACGTCTGCAGTCGGGGCACTGAGGATAGCCGGCTGGTCTTCCGGAGCGGTGTTTGGCAGGGCTGGAGGGTCCTCTGCAAAATCTGGGTTCCGGACGTCGTCTGCCTCGTCTGCTTGGAAGTCCTTGAAAGCTTGGAAGGCCAAGTTGTGGCAGTCTTTCAGGGGTTCATAGGCCGCCGCCAGGGCTGGCCGCTCGCTTGGGTTCAGCCCAGGGAGCGTGGAGATAAGCTTATGCTCCTTGCTCTGCGCCGGGCCCTCGCTGTGGAGAGAGACCATCTCGGCAAAGGGGGAGCCGTGGGCAGGGCTCCCCACGAAGCCGATGTGGTCGGCCAAGTGGGTTGAGGGCCCCTCGGGCTTGAAGAAGGGCAAGACAAACGGGGGGTTGCTGGCGACCGGCTGGTAGGGCTGGTATGGGACCGGCTGGACAGGGCTCTTGAGGTATTTCTGGCCGTCCAGCAGGTAGGTGTTTTGCGGGCCTGGCGCACCAGAGAGTTTGTACACAGAGGGCTGGACGAAGTTGGCGGTAGCCCACTCAATGCGGTAGATCCTGGGGTCGAAGAAGCACCCGCACGGAGCCATGTGGAAGCCTGCCAGGGGGCGAGGAGAGAGGAAAATGAGGGGCACCCTCCAACATGTGTCCGGCTCAAATCTACCAAGGCAAGGCTGGCTGCCACTTCCTTTGACTGCAGCGGGCAGGTGTGGGGGACTCCCTGGTCCTGAATGGGGTGACTGTGCCCCTGAAAGACCAGGTGCGCAGCCTGGGAGTCATTTTGGACTCACCACTGTCCATGGAGGCACAGGTCAATTCTGTGTCCAGGGCGGCTGTCTACCAGCTCCATCTGGTACGCAGGATGAGACCCTCCCTACCCGCAGACTGTCTGCCCAGAGTGGTGCATGCTCTGATTATCTCCCGCTTGGACTACTGCCATGCGCTGTATGTGGGGCTACCTTTGAAGGTGACCCAGAAACTGCAACTAATCCAGAATGCGGCAGCTAGACTGGCGACTGGGAGCGGCCGCCGGGACCATTTAACACCCATCCAGAAAAGCCTACATTAGCTCCCAGTACCTTTCCGAGCACGATTCGAAGTGTTGGTGCTGTCCTTGAAAGCCCTAAACAGTCGCGGCCCAGAATACCTGAAGGAGCGTCTCCACCCCCATTGTCCAGCCCAGACACAGAGGTCCAGCTCTGAGGGCCTTCTGGCGGTTCCCTCCCTGCGAGAAGTGAGGTTACAGGGAACCAGGCAGAGGGCCTTCTCAGTGGTGGCACCCTCCCTGTGGAATGCCCTCCCATCAGATTTCAGGGAAATAAACAACTACCTGACTTTTAGAAGGCATCTGAAGGCAGCCCTGTTCAGGGAAGTTTTTTAAGTTTGAGGTTTTAATGTGGTTTTAGTATTCTGTTGGGAGCCGCCCAGAGTGGCTGGGGAAACCCAACCAGATGGGCGGGGTATAAATAATAAATTATTATTATTATTACTAATTAGTTGAGGGGCAGAACCTTGGCGCAGCCCCCCCAATCCCTCTCTCTATGGTCCTAGGGGGTATGTCCAGGCCACATACCCTTCCCCTAGACGCTGTCCTTGAGCTCTGGTGATGCCTCCTGCTTGTCTGGATGAAGAATGGAGACCAGTGCCTGGTTCCATCTGCACTCCATTATCCCATCATCCCACTAATAATAATAATAATAATAATAATAATTTTTATTTATATCCTGCCCTCCCCAGCCAAGGCCGGGCTCAGGGCGGCTAACAAGCAATAATAAAAACAAGTTGATTGAAATACAACTTAAAAAACAAGATTAATAGACAACATTCAAATATTAAAATGCAGCCTCATCATAGGAGGAGAAAGGAAAAAAGAAAGAGGGGGAGGGAATCAAATTGATTCCAAGCCAAAGGCCAGGCGGAACAACTCTGTCTTACAGGCCCTGCGGAAAGAAATCAGATCCTGCAGGGCCCTGGTCTCATGAAGCAGAGCGTTCCACCAGGCCGGGGCCAGTGTTGAAAAGGCCCTGGCTCTGTTTGATGCTAATCTGACTTCCTTAGGGCCCAGGACCTCTAGGGTGTTGTTATTTATGGACCTTGAGGCTCTCCGTGGGGCATACCGGGAGAGGTGGTCCTGTAGGTACGAGGGTCCTAGGCCATGAAGGGCTTTAAAGGTCAAAAGCAGCACCTTAAATCTGACCCTGTACTCCACCGGGAGCCAGTGCAGCTGGAAAAGCACTGGGTGAATATGCTCCCATGGCAGAGACCCCGTGAGGAGCCTCGCTGCAGCATTCTGCCCCCGCTGGAGTTTCTGGGACAGCTTCAAGGGCCGCCCCGCGTAGAGCGAATTACAGTAGTCAAGCCTGGAGGTGACCATCGCATGGATCACTGTGGCCAGGTCGGGGTGGGAAATGTAAATGGCCATGGCGCACCCCCCACAAAATGCTCCTGGGAAATGTGTTAAGGGTGCTGCTCAGAGTTGTTAGGCGACCCCCCCAGCTCCCACTCCCAGAGACACAACCCCCAGCAGTGGTGTGTGGTCAGTGGCCTAGAGGGACTGGGCTACTCCTCTAAATATTCCTGATAAATTAGAGTACAGTGGTACCTTGCAGTGGCGTAGCGTGGGGGGTGCAGGGGGGCCGGCCGCACCGGGCGCAACACCTGGGGGTTAGGGGGCGCAAATCCACGGGTTAGGGGACGCAAATTACTTGCCTTGCCCCGGGTGCTGACAACCCACGCTACGCCACTGGTACCTTGGTTCTCAGACACCTTGGTACTCAGGCAACACTGCAAACCCGGAAGTAAGTGTTCCAGTTTGCGAACTCTTTTCGGAAGCCGAAAGGGCTCCGTTTTGAGTGTGAACGCTTCCGCTTTGAGTGTTACGCTGACGTCTGTCTGTTTTTGCTATTTATTTTGCGTTTTCGTTTTTGCGGCTCCCTCTTTGTGACTGTGTGGAACCCAGTTCAGCTACTGACTGACTGATTGTGTGTGGCTGCAGTACATTGTTTATTGCTTTCATTTTATGGATCAGTGGTCTTGTTAGATAGTAAAATCCATGTCAAATTGTTGTTTTTAAAAGTCTGGCACGGATTAATCCGTTTTGCATTACTTTCTATGGGAAAGCGCGCCTTGGTTTTGGAACGCTTTGGTTTTGGAGCAGAGTTACGGAACGGATTAAGTTTGAAAACCTAGGTACCACTGTATATAAAAACCCGCAATTGAGAACAGTTGATGATCCATTGGCCAGTATTTTGAGTGTTATGCTTGAGTGTCACACTTCTGATTTGAGTGCTATGCTTCCGATTTGAGTGCCACACTTCCATTTTAAGTGTTACGCTGAAGTCTGCCTGTTTTTGCTATTTAGTTTGCGTTTTTGTTTCAGCGGCTCTTTTTTGTTTTTGTTTTGGTGACTGTGTGGAACCCAGTTCAGCTAGTGATTGATTGTGTGACTGCAGTACATTGTTTATTGCTTTCATTATATGGATCAATGGTCTCGTTAGATAGTAAAAATCTCGTTAAATTGCTGTTTTAGGGTGTGTGTTTTTAAAGTCTGGAACAGATTAATCCATTTTGCATTACTTTCTATGGGAAAGCGCGCCTTGGTTTTGGAACAATTTGGTTTTGGAACAGAATTCTGGATTAAGTTTGAGAACCAAGGTACCATTGTATTAAAGTATTGAAGCCTGGTGCCCCCTTCGCAAAGTCCAGGAAGCTTCTGCCGGGCTTAGGGGGGGGGCACTTTGCTCTGACGGGTCCAAGAGCCCTTCTGCCACTTCCCCAAATCCCACCCAGGGGCATCCCCTGCCTGAAACCCCGGAAGGTCTCTGCCAGTCAGTGTGAACAATACTAAGCTATATGGAACCAGCTTCTTTCAAGGCTGATATCCTATGGTTTCTGTGCAAAAACCCGCCGACTGCGGTATTGGGCTAAGTTACTGAAGATGTTTTACGAAGCTGAAATCAAGAGAAAACCTAGAATCTTGGGGGATTCAGGTGGGCAGCAAATAGGGCTATCCAATGCTGGCTCTTCAGCTCTAAGCACTATTTGCATGTAGTGATTTTCTGTGCGTTGTGTGCAGAGGATCTGTGTGCATCCAACAGTGTGACGCGGCAGCTAAAGAAGCCAATGCAATTCTGGGCTGCATCAATAGGAGTATAGCATCTAGATCAAGGGAAGTAATAGTGCCACTGTATTCTGCACCTGGAGTACTGTGTCCAGTTCTGGGCACCACAGTTCAAGAAGGACACTGACAAACTGGAACGTGTCCAGCGGAGGGCAACCAAAATGGTCAAAGGCCTGGAAACGATGCCTTATGAGGAACGGCTAAGGGAGCTGGGCATGTTTAGCCTGGAGAAGAGGAGGTTAAGGGGTGATATGATAGCCATGTTCAAATATATAAAAGGATGTCACCTAGAGGAGGGAGAAAGGTTGTTTTCTGCTGCTCCAGAGAAGCGGACACGGAGCAATGGATCCAAACTACAAGAAAGAAGATTCCACATAACATTAGGAAGAACTTCCTGACAGTAAGAGCTGTTTGACAGTGGAATTTGCTGCCAAGGAGTGTGGTGGAGTCTCCTTCTTTGGAGGTCTGTAAGCAGAGGCTTGACAACCATATGTCAGGAGTGCTCTGGTGGTGTTTCCTGCTTGGCAGGGGGTTGGACTCGATGGCCCTTGTGGTCTCTTCCAACTCTATGATTCTATGTTGTATCTAGACTGGTGAGCACAACATAGCCATGGTCACGAATCCCATGGAGGTGTCCTGGAGGAGCCAGATCAGGAGGAGGAGCTCAAAGAGTCATTCCTGTTGTAATATACAGCTATTGACTCACACTTGCATGCATGAAAGGGTTAAGCTGAGCCCTGAGCTCAAGTTGCCAGTGGGTGGCTGGCAGCCTTTGCATCCTCTCTCTCCCTTCCTCTCTCTCTCTCTGTGTCTTCCTGGAAGAAAGGAGCTGTGCAGAATGGCTCCCAGCTGAAGGATAGCCACGTGAATAAAATCTCTCTAAAGGAGATTTTTATAGCCTGCATAACACAAAGCCTGCATTATTCGTTCTTTCTTTTAAAGCCATTTGGAACCTTTTTCTTCCTTATTTTACTGCCAGCGGACGGAGACTTGTTTTCTGTAACTTCTGAAACTGTGTGTGCAAAATACTCCCTTATTTGCAAAGCTATGGGTCTGTGATTTATTCTAGCCTAAGTATTTTTGTGTGGAATGCTTGCCTAAAGGTGGAGGAGGGAAGATGTCAAAATCTAGCCAAGTTTTAATGTGCTTGGCACAGTCACCATTGCGACAACTCTGCTGCGAGAATCTCTCTTCCAAACTGCAGGAGCAGTGAACAATGCCCTGCTCACAGTTGTGAAGATTATTCTTACGCCATGAATGTCCCGTGTCGCCATTAAGAAAAAGAGGTCGGAATGGACCAATATATATATAGACTGTCTCTGCATCAAGTGACTTTCCTTCTTTAAGTTCTCAAAGTTCTTAACCCAACTCAAGGCTGTCAGCTGAACTTTGTTGTTGTTGAGTCGTTTAGTCATGTCCGCCTCTTCATAACCCCCTGGACCAGAGCATGCCAGGCACTCCTGTCTTCCACTGCCTCCCGCAGTTTAGTCAAACTCATGCTGGTAGCTTCGAGAACACTGTCCCACCATCTCGTCCTCTGTCGTCCCCTTCTCCTTGTGCCCTCCATCTTTCCCAACATCAGGGTCTTTTCCAGGGAGTCTTCTCTTCTCATGAGGCGGCCAACGTATTGGAGCCTCAGCTTCAGGATCTGTCAGGGCTGATTTCCTTCAGAATGGAGAGGTCTGATCTTCTTGCAGTCCATGGGACTCTCAAGAGTCTCCTCCAGCACCAGAATTCAAAAGCATCCATTCTTTGGTGATCAGCCTTCTTTATGGTCCAGCTCTCACTTCCATACATCACTACTGGGAAAACCATAGCTTTAACTATACGGACCTTTGTTGGCAAGGTGATGTCTCTGCTTTTTAAGATGCTGTCTAGGTTTGTCAGCTGAACTAGCCAGATGTTTATCTGAGAATCAATCACAGCCAGTCCATCCTTTGAAAAGACTTTAGAGCCGCCTTTCTCAACCTGTGGGTCCCCAGATGTTGTTGGGCTACAACTCCCATCCCCCCTAGCTAGCAAGGCCAGAGCTCAGGGATGATGGGAGTTGTAATCCAACAACATCTGGGGACCCACAGGTTGAGAACCGCTGCTTTTGAGCCATCTTGCCCCAAAATGGTAACTCCGGGCGTTTCATCTTGTTGACTGCAACCTTAGTTTAAGGAGCCATTTGGCGCATAGCTTATATATCTAACTCTGGGAAACAGCCTTATTCTGAGCCAGGCCTTAAGTCCAGCTAGCTTAGTGTTTGTCTTCACTGACTGGTAACAACTTTGCAGGGCTTCAAGGAAGGAGTCTGTAACCTACCTCGAGAGATTCGAACCCGGGGCTTCCTTTAAAGCCCTATACTGCCTAGGACCCTCGTACCTACGGGACCGACTCTCCTGGTATGTCCCAGGGAGAACCTTACCGTCTTCAAACAAAAACATCTTGGAGGTCCCGGGCCACAGAGAGGTTAGGCTGGCTTCAACCAGAGCCAGGGCCTTTTCGGCTGTGGCCCCAAACTGGTGGAACGCTCTGTCACAAGACACTAGGGCCCTGCGGGACTTGACATCTTTCCGCAGGGCCTGCAAGACAGAGCTGTTCCGCCAGGCCTTTGACACAGCCTGACCCCCTCCTTTGGTAATCCCCACAGAACTCTATCCCAATGGTTGCCATTCATCTGATTTGAACTGATTTTATAATGAAATGATTTTAGAATGTTGTATCATTTTCCTGCTGTTAGCCGCTCTGAGCCCGGCTTCGGCTGGGGAGGGCGGGATATAAATATATTATTATTATTATTATTATTATTATTATTATTATTAATTATTCCTGCATGTGCAGCAGATGGGCTTTTGTGTCCCATTCCAACGGCAAGCGAAATCTAATCATGCCCGTGAACTTTGAAGCGATGAATTCCATTATTTGGCAGCAGGTGGCGGAACGGCAATCGGCTTGGTTTCCTTATAGCAACAGCTGCCGACCAAATCTCAGCTTTAGTCCGTCGGAAACCTAGCCAGGCATCGTTCCACCCTGTCCCGAGTCGAGATTTACAGGCCACAATCCGCAAAGGCCCACCCACGCGCCCGCGAGAGTTGCTTCTTTCTACGCACCACGTAAGCGTTACCTGCCGGGGGTGTTGCAAATAGCTCTTTCTCTTGGCTGGGGGGGTGGTACAAACTGGGCGTCCCTGTAACGTCAACACACAGAAAAATTCATGCTCTACCCTCCGCTTTGGCTGGCTGCGTCGCTTCCCGGGAATCTCCTCCTCTACTTCCGGTTGGGCTCCGAAGGGCTGAGCAACCCCTGTGGGTTTCACCCCTTAGCAACGATGCCATGCCCTCCAACATTCCTTGGGTGAAAATACAGCCGTACCTCAGAGGTTGGACGTTCGGAAACCAAATCGTGGCTTCCGATTCTGATCGGCAAGCCCTAGGCACCCGCCTAGGACTCACAGCGCCACCCGCGTCAGTTTGCTATACTATACAGTCAAAACCTCAATTCTCGAAGGGCTCCGTTTTGGAATGTTCTGGTTCCGGTTTTCAGGCGTTTTGTGGAAGCCGAACATCCGGCGCAGCTTCCGCTTGAGTACAAGAAGCTCTTGCAACCAATCGGAAGCCGCACCTCAGTTGTCGAACATTTCGGAAGGCAAACAGTCTTCCGGAACGGATTCCGTTTGACAACTGAGGTTTGACTGTACCTTTTGTAGTCTGCCTTCCTGAAACTCAAATCCATTGTGCCTTTCCGGTGAGCCCTTCTCTCTGTGTGTGTGTGTGTGTGTGTGTGTATGTGTATGTGTGTGTGTGTGTGTGTTTTGCATTGAGGGTTCCTTCTTTTTCCTTCCATGAGTTTTGCAACAGCTCAGAAGCGAGTCCACAGCCCTATGATCTCGGACGCTCTGTGCACCCGAAAGCTGCTGAGCATCTGTGCACAATTTTGCAGCGCGCTTTGTAGTAGCTGCGCCGCTCAACCGGATTTCGGCAACGGCTAGATATCGGGGCTCTATTCCGCATGGAATTTCACACACCCAATCCTGATTCCCCACCCCAATAATCAAAATTTAATTCAAAAAGCCATGGGTCTGAAGGAATGTGCGGTGGAGGCACACTTCCTTCCGCACCAAGATGGCGCATGTTTCAGCAACGTTGCTCCAGCCATGTGCGAGAACACATCCTCAAAATATGAACACCAAGGGGGGAAAGAGGCCTGCGAGGGCACAGGAGCCATTGCTAGTGATGTGAGAGAAGGGAAAGGAAAATAGGGACTGAGGTTGGCTTGGGATGGGGAGGCCGCGACTGAAGAACAGGTTACCTCCTTGCAACAATAAAGGTAAAGGGACCCCTGACCATTCGGTCCAGTCGTGACCGACTCTGGGGTTGCGGTGCTCATCTCGCTTTACTGGCCGAGGGAGCCGGCGTACAGCTTCCGGGTCATGTGGCCAGCAGGACTAAGCCACTTCTGGCGAACCAGAGCAGCGCACGGAAACGCCGTTTCCCTTCCCGCCGGAGCGGTACCTATTTATCTACTTGCACTTTGACGTGCTTTCGAACTGCTAGGTTGGCAGGAGCAGGGATCGAGCAACGGGAGCTCACCCCGTCATTGCGGGGATTCGAACCGCCGACCTTCTGATCGGCAAGTCCTAGGCTCTGTGGTTTAACCCACAGCGCCACCCCGTCCCTGCCCTTGCAATAATATGGGGTGTAAAATTAGTTTTACAGGAAGTTGTAAGGGGGAAACGTGTCCTCCCATAATATGCTGTTGAGCCAACAAGCCAATCACCCCCATGGCGGACTTGCCATGTGAGCTGTTGGCCTTAGATGTGGGGTTGGCCTCATCCCAGAAAAAAACGAAAACCCCGCTGGCGTAAACCGATCCTACCTACGGAGGCAAGGTTTTCAGGGAGAACAAAAGCCGGGAAGGGCCGGTTGGACTGTCTGTCTGGTCTCTCTAAAGGCCGAGGGGTGTACGTCTCATGTTGGGGGTAAAACAGTTTCGGTTGCTGCATAATCCGTCCGTTGAGCTGAAGGGCAGTCTGCCCATCTGGACCCCTTTTGCCTAGGGGCGCTTGCCCAAGGACTGACCTCCTGGAGCCGTCGCCACGGAGAAAAAGTTCTGTTTGGATGGTTACTCGGGAAAGCGTTCCAGGTTGGCCCACTGAAGTTCTGAGGCAGAGAAGGGGCATTGGAATTGTAGAGTTGGAGGGGGACCCCAGCGGTCATCTAAACCCACCCCCTGCGGTGCAGGAATCGAACCCGCAACCTCGCCGAGATGAAGAGTCTCGTGCTTTTGCCGACTGAGATGCGAGAGGGAGAGTTGGGAATGAGTATGGTGGTGGGGGATGGAAATAAAAATGAGCGTGAGCTTGTTCCCTTTACCTTTGCAAAATTCTGATACAGTGGTACCTCGGGTTAAGTACTTAATTCATTCCGGAGGTCCGTTCTTAACCTGAAACTGTTCTTAACCTGAAGCACCACTTTAGCTAATGGGGCCTCCTGCTGCCGCCGCTACGCTGGAGCACGATTTTTGTTCTCATCCTGAAGCAAAGTTCTTAACCCGAGGTACTATTTCTGGGTTAGTGGAGTCTGTAACCTGAAGCGTATGTAACCTGAAGCGTATGTAACCCGAGGTACCACCGTACCTAAGTCAGAATTTGTTTTTGTTTTTTTCTTGAGTAGGAAGAAGTCATTATATTTTATTTAAAACAACAACAACAACAACAACAACAACTTTGGGCAAAGTGCCCCTGAGTATGTGAAGTCTTCTTTTCTTAAGTTGTACAGGAAACAATCTGGTCATTGTTTCACCCTGGGATGGTATTGTCTGTAAAGGTAAAGTAAGGTAGGAGTGATGGGGAAAATTGAGGGAAGTTTTTAATGTTTGATGTGTTGTCGTGTTTTTAATATTCTGTTGGGAGCTGCCAACAGAGTGGCTGGGGAAGCCCAATCAGACAGGTGGGGTATAAATAATAAATTGTTGTTGTTGTTGTTATAGCAATGAACAAATCAGAACAAACCCACCATGGATTTATTCCGTGCAATTATTGTGTCACAACACCAGCCCTGGAGCAGGAATGATCGACAGTGGTACCTCGCAAGACGAATGCCTCGCAAGACGAAAAACTCGCAAGACGAAAGAGTTTTTTGTTTTTTGAGTTGCTTCACAAGACGAATTTCCCTATGGGCTTGCTTCGCAAGATGAAAATGTCTTGCGCCTTTTTCTTAAAACCGTCAATGCATTCCTATGGGAAACCGTCAATGCGCAGTGGTGCTTCGCAAGACGAAAAAATTCACAAGACGAAAAAACTCGTGGAACGAATTAATTTCGTTTTGCGAGGCACCACTGTACATCTCTCAGATTAGTGTCCAGATTAAACCAGAACTATACATCAGATTTTGCACACCTATGGTGCTGAAAAAATGAAAAAGTATCAAAATGCCCTCTCTCTTTTTTTGGAGACTAAGTTGTGTCTTAAAACGCATCGTTTCGAGAGCAAACAACATTTCGGTAAAAATGAACACGCCGATTTCTTTCTTTCAAAGTGCAGTTTAATACAGGTCAGAGCAAGGCAGTGGTGAACATGCGCAGAATGTCCATAAAGCGAGAGATCTCATTCCCTCCACATGTCCTCTATAAATAGCTTAAATATGGTGTCCGCCATTCTCTGGGGAACCGGCAAGTTTCAATGTCGCATAACGGAGGCATCCCACGCAGTATGGCCGGGCTGGCGGGAAAACTCGCTGCGCAACAGATTGGGCCACACGCCATGCGACAAAGCTACCTGCATGCGCGGTCTCCCAGGCAACAAGGGTTTGGCGGCGCGAAGCCTTTCACCGGCCAAACAAGCATAGGGCTCAGTCGTCGCGATGGGTCGAACCCGTCGGATCAGTGCCGGGCTCCTGTTATCCTCAGCGGTCTCGCAGTCTCCCTAGCACTGCTTCTTGAATTTCGGAAGGTCGATGTACGGCAGCGAAAAGAAACTATGCTCGCTGGGCCAGTAAACCACCTCGGGCTCGGAGCTAGGGAGGTCGTAGAAGACATCTAAGTAGACGACCGCGGTGGCGCAGTAGAAAATGGTAACGACGATACAAAGGTGCCTGTGAATTTTTTAAAAAAGGCAAGAATGTTGTCTAGGGCTGCAAGGGCTATCTTGCTTTATTACTTTTTTAAATACAGTGGTACCCCGCAAGACGAATGCCTCGCAAGATGGAAAACCCGCTAGACGAAAGGGTTTTCCGTTTTTCGATGCGCTTCGCAGGACGAATTTCCTTATGGGCTTGCTTCGCAAGACGAAAATGTCTTGCGAGTCTTGAGATTTTTTTCCGCTCCCCACCCCCTTTTTCTAAGCCGCTAAACCGCTAATAGCCTTTTAGCAGCTAATCCGCTAATCCCTTAAGCCTTTAATAGCCGCTAATAGCCGCTAAACCGCTAATAGCGCTAATCCGCTAAGCCGCTAATAGGGTTGCTTCGCAAGACGAAAAAACCGCTAGACGAAGAGACTCGGGGAACGAATTAATTTCGTCTTGCGAGGCACCACTGTACAGTGGTACCTCTGGATGCGAACGGGATCTGTTCCGGAACCCCGTTCGCATCCTGAAGCGAACGCAAAATGCGTCTGTGCTTCTGCGTGGGTTGCGATTCTCTGCGCATGCGTCATTTTGAGCGAATGCACATGAGCAAACGGTGAAACCCGGAAGTAACACGTTCCGTTACTTCTGGGTCGCCATGGAGCGCAACCCGAAAAGGCTCAACCTGAAGCAACTTTAACCCGAGGTATGACTGTATAATACAGTGGTACCTTGGGTTAAGTACTTAATTCGTTCCGGAGGTCCATTCTTAACCTGAAACTGTTCTTAACCTGAAGCACCACTTTAGCTAATGGGGCATCCCACTGCCGCTGCGCTGCTGGAGCACGTTTTCTGTTCACATCCTGAAGCAAAGTTCTTAACCTGAAGCACTATTTCTGGGTTAGCGGAGTCTGTAACCTGAAGCATATGTAACCTGAAGCGTATGTAACCTGAGGTACCACTGTAATAATCACCGTGTTTTAGCTTTTAAGCATTTGTTAAATTCACTCTAGGGACGCAGGTGGCACTGTGGGTTAAACCACTGAGCCTAGGACTTGCCGATCAGAAGGTCGGCGGTTCGAATCCCCGCAATGACGGGGTGAGCTCCCATTGCTCCGTCCCTGCTCCTGCCAACCTAGCAGTTCGAAAGCATGTCAAAGTGCAAGTAGATAAATAGGTCCCGCTCTGGCAGGAAGGTAAACGGTGTTTCCGTGCACTGCTCTGGTTCGCCAGAAGCGGCTTAGTCCTGCTGGTCACATGACCCGGAAGCTGTACGCCGGCTCCCTCGGCCAATAAAGCGAGATGAGCGCCGCAACACCAGAGTCGGCCACGACTGGACCTAATGGTCAGGGGTCCCTTTACCCTTTACCTAGTGGCCAAAGCAAATAAAGATTCTTCTTCATTTGCTGCCTGAGGCAAGTGCTTCATCATGAGATAGCAAGAATGGCTAGGTTATGGGCTCCCTTGTACCACCCCAAAGCTTTTGCCAACGTTCAGCTGCCTTCTGACACCACTACCCAATAAATGAAGACCGTTCCATTTCGCCTAGCCCTCCAGGGCACCCAAGAGCAGGTCCTTCTTACCAGATGCTGTGAAGGTAGGCGAAATTGGCCCTCTGACAGATGCCACACAAAAACTTATCCGTCAGCCAACAGGTGATGGAGATACACCACCACACGACCATGGTTCTGATGAGACGGTGAACGCGGGCGTTGTTGCACCTGCGGAAAAGGTTGCAGTCAGGAATAGTTGGCGCACTCGTCTGAGGCTGGAGGGGTTACATTGACAAAATGGGCCTTATAACTAGGATCACGACGGAGTAAGCTCCCATTGCTCGGTCCCTGCCCCTGCCAACCTAACAGTCCGAAAGCACGCCGGTGCAGGTAGATAAATAGATACCACTGTGGCGGGAAGGTAAACGGCACTTCCGTGCGCTCTGGTTTCCGTCACGGTGCCAGAAGCGGTTTAGTCCTGCTGGCCGCATGACCGGGAAAGCTGTCTGGCGACTTCTGTTTCAGTGTATCTTAAAAAGTGTGCATGCACATGAAAGCTTATACCAAGAACAACCTTAGTTGGTCTCTAAGATGCTACAGGTGGCGCTGTGGGTTAAACCACAGAGCCTAGGACTTGCCGATCCGAAGGTCGGCGGTTCAAATCCCCGCAATGACGGGGTGAGCTCCTGTTCCTCGGTCCCTGCTCCTGCCAACCTAGCAGTTCAAAAGCACACCGGCGCAAGTAGATAAATAGGCACCACTCCGGCGGGAAGGTAAACGGCGTTTCCGTGTGGTGCTCTGGTTCGCCAGAAGCGGCTTAGTCCTGCTGGCCACATGACCCGGAAGCTGTACTCCGGCTCCCTTGGCCAGTAAAGCGAGATGAGCGCCGCAACCCCAGAGTCGACCACGACTGGAGCTAATGGTCAGGGCTCCCTTTACCTTTACCTAATGTCAGGGAACTGCCATCGGAGCTGGAGGCGGAGAGAAGGCTCCAGAGGGATGCCGGAGAGGGTCCCAGTAGGGAGAAAGGCAGCCCATCCGCTGGGGAAGGAAATCAGCGTAACACCAGTGGAGAAGGGGGGCAGATGGGGGAATCAGAGAGGTGGCTCCAGGACTCCTCGCCGGAGACCAGCGGGGAGAGTACGGGTACTCCGCTGCCCACACCCTCCCTGCGCAGAAGACTTCCGCGCAGGGAGACTAGGGGGAGACTGGGCATCAAACAGCTTTTATGCTGGAAGAGGTTCAAGAAACGCCCACTGACGGATTCTGCCAGCGACTGAGGCAGCCACGAAACTTGAGGCTGTCCAGACAGAAAGGGTTCAACCAGGTAACCCAGCCAGGAGTGACGGCAACTTACGCACGAGCAACCCCTAGAACCATTACACCTAAAATAGAAACTGCTTGCTAATTCTTATCTGTGAAGCTACTGAAGCGGGAGGCAGACTCGGCACTAGGGGGCCCTTAGAATTGCCTGTTCAAGGCTTGCAAGGTTCTCTGCACACAACTTACTTTCTGAATTCCAAGTTACTCAAGTATAAAAGGTGCAAGGCGACGGAGTTGAGGGCATAAGCGTTCAGGGTCGGCTTCACAAAGGACATCAGGGTGCTGAAGACGGTCACGACGCCCACCAGCCACGTGAACTGTTCCCTAAGTAGGCCAAAAGGGGAAAAAAGAAAAGACACAGTTTGAGCGCTGAAGAGCTCAGGTGTCCTTTACAGAGCAGGCAGGAAGATTTCCACGAGCCCTCTCCCCGTGGGCAGGAAGAAACGAAGCCAAGTGTGTCGAGAAGTCGCAGTGGATCTGACAGAATGAGTTAGCAAAGATCAGTCTGTCTTTATGGAACCAGGACACCCATTGCTCTTAATTGTCCCGGATCTCTCTGCAGCCATTGGAATGTTTATGCATGTGGGGTTTGGGGTTTGTTTTCGTAGGAATAGAAAGTGTGTTGGAAAAAGTTCTACAGTGGTGCCTCGCAAGACGAAAAGAATCCTTTCCGCGAGTCTCTTCGTCTAGCGGTTTTTTCGTCTTGCGAAGCAAGGCCATTAGCGGATTAGCGGATTAGCGGCTATTAAAGGCTTAAGGGATTAGCGGATTAGCTGCTAAAAGGCTATTAGCAGCTTAGTGCCTTAGAAAAAGGGGGTGGGGAGCGGAAAAACCCCCCCAGGAATCGCAAGGCATTTTCGTCTTGCGAAGCAAGCCCATAGCAAATTCGTCCTGCGAAGCACCTCCAAAACGGAAAACCCTTTCGTCTAGCGGGTTTTCCGTCTTGCGAGGCATTCGTTTTGCAGGGCACCACTCTATTTGCAATCTGGAGGGCTGCAGAGACATAATAATAATAATAATAATAATAATAATAATAATAATAATAATAATATTTATACCCTGCTCATCATTCAATTCAAAGTGTTGGTGCTGACCTTTAAAGCCCTAAATGGCATTGGCCCAGTATACCTGATGGAGCGTCCCCACCCCCATCGTTCTGCCCGGATGCTGAGGTCCAGCGCTGAGGGCCTTCTGGCAGTTCCCTCATTGCAAGAAGCAAAGTTACAGGGAACCAGGCAGAGGGCCTTCTTGGTGGTGGCGCCCGCCCTGTGGAATGCCCTCCCATCAGATGTCAAAGGAAATAAACAACTACCTGACATTCAGAAGGCATCTTAAGGCAGCCCTGTTCAGGGAAGTTTTTAATGTGTGATATCTTAGTGTATTTTTGGTCTTTGTGGAAGCCGCCCAGAGTGGCTGGGAAACCCAGCCAGATGGGCGGGGTACCAATAAATCATCATCATCATCATCATCATCATCATCATCTGGCTGGGTTTCCCCAGCCACCCTGGGCGGTTTCCAACAGAATGTTAAAAATACAATAAAACATCAAAACTTTCCTGTACAGGGCTGCCTTCAGATGTCTTCTAAAAGTCAGATAGTTGTTTATTTCCTCGACATCTGATGGGATTCCACAGGGCAGGTGCCACCACCGAGAAGGCCCTCTGCCTGGTTCCCTGTAACCTCACTACTTGCAGTGAGGGAACTGCCAGAAGGCCCTCGGAGCTGTACCTCAGTTGCGAATGGGCCTCCAGAACGAATCCCCTTCACAACGTCGGGTTACATACGCTTCAGGTTACAGACACTTCAGGTTACAGACTCCGCTAACCCAGAAATAGTACCTTGGGTTAAGAACTTTGCTTCAGGATGAGAAATTGTGCTCCAGCGGCGTGGCAGCAGCAGGAGGCCCCATGAGCTAAAGTGGTGCTTCAGGTTAAGAACAGTTTCAGGTTAAGAACGGACCTCCTGAACAGATTAAGTACTTAACCCGAGGTACCACTGTATTTCCTTTGACATCTGGTGGGAGGGCGTTCCACAGGGCAGGCGCCACCACCGAGAAGGCCCTCTGCCTGGTTCCCCGGGTGCCCCAGCAGTTCCTTATTCCCCCCCCACTTACCTGTTTTTGATGAACGATGGGTAATAGTGAACAGGCAACCAGAAAACATAGCAGAGGGCGATTGCCCAGAGGATGGAAAGCTCATCCAACATCTGTCCTGCGTAGCTGAGAGTCATATGGAAGTAGCCAGAGAACAGACCTGCAGGATGAAAAGGGGGGGAATCTAGCTTGGCGCCTTCTGCTCTCAAAGCAGGTTCTCTCCCACGGGGCTGCGGCTGGTCCTTTCTTTAGGGGGTCAGACTAGATGGCCCACGAGGTCCCATGCAACTCTACAGTTCTGTGAGTCCAGAACTTTAGGCTCTGGGCTCCCAGAGCTCCCAGAAGAATAGAAGAGCCACAGAATTGGAAGGGACCCCGAGGGCTAAACGTCATGGATGCTTTAGCTGAGATTCCTGCTTTGCAGGGGGTTGGACTAGATGATCCTTGTAGTTCCCTTCAAACTCTACAGTTCTAGGATTCTAACCCTCTGCAAGGCAGGAATCTTGGCATCGCTGACAGGTGGCCATCCAAACTCTCTTTAAAAACCTCCAAGGAGGAAGAGACCGGCAGCTTCCGGGAGAGACAGTTTCCACTGTTGAAAGGCTCTTACATCCACAAAATTCCTTCTGATGTTTAGTCTGAATCAGCGCCGGATTTATGTACAAGCTAAACTAGCTATATAGGGACGCGGGTGGCGCTGTGGGTTAAACCACGGAGCCTAGGACTTGCCGATCAGAAGGCCGGCGGTTCGAATCCTCGCAATGACGGGGTGAGCTCCTGTTGCTCGGTCCCTGCTCCTGCCAACTTAGCAGTTCGAAAGCACGTCAAAGTGCAAGTAGATAAATAGGTACCGCTCCGGCGGGAAGGCAAACGGCGTTTCCGTGTGGTGCTCTGGTTCGCCAGAAGCGGCTTAGTCCTGCTGGCCACATGACCCGGAAGCTGTACGCCGGCTCCCTCGGCCAGTAAAGCAAGATGAGCGCCGCAACCCCAGAGTCGGCCACGACTGGACCTAATGCTCAGGGGTCCCTTTACCTGTACCTAAACAAGCTATAGCTTAGGGCACCACACTCTTGGCCCTGCCCCCCCCCAATTCACTATCAATTAAAAAAAAAAAGGTAAAGGGCCCCTGACAGTTAAGTCCAGTCATGAACGACTCTGGGGTTGCGGCACTCATCTTGCTTTACTGGCCGAGGGAGCCGGTGTTTGTCCACAGACAGTTTTTTCCGGGTCATGTGGCCAGCATGACTAAGCCGCTTCTGGCGAACCAGAGCAGCGCATGGAAATGCCGTTTACCTTCCCACCGGAGTGGTACCTATTTATCTACTTGCACTTTGATGTGCTTTCGAACTGCTAGGTTGGCAGGAGCAGGGACCGAGCAACGGGAGCTCACCCCGTCGTCGCGGGGATTCGAACCGCCGACCTTCCGAACGGCAAGTCCTAGGCTCTGTGGTTTAGACCACAGTGCTACCCGCGCCCCTATTCTATAAGTTATGTTTGCTAATTCTACCATTTCACTTGCAATCCCTCCTCTTGCTGGCATTGTTCCGTCTCTCTGTTTCTGGGCATGTATAATTCGGGATGCCGTGATTGCGTAAAGAAATAAATTCTTTTGATCTGGAAGGCGTGTCCCTTCCCTTCTGATTCCCCCAGGGAACGTACCAATCAATGTTGACATGATAGTAAGACCCGGGATGGGAACTGGTCGGTACTGGATGTACTGGGGGTTCAGGAACATCATAATTGGCGGCAGGATGAAGAAACCAACGTTGCTGATCTGCAAAACAGCAGCAAACAAGGAGAGAGAGTTTTCTTGTCGTTCTCGTTTTTAACGTGTAATTTGGAACGTTCCACACTTTGAATCGCTTGGTTGCAACCATCAACTTCAAAAAAACGAGCAAACAAAAAACAGCAACACCCCCTTATTAAGAATCAGTGCTTTTTTCCCCTTTAAAAAAATGTTTAGGGGGTACTCTCATTTTGACTCTGGAAAATCACCATTTAATAGTTCGAACCGGGGGGGAAATAAATACAGTGGATGGACAAAAGTACAAAGATTCGCAAAATGTTTAGGGGAATCCGTACCCCTCCGTCCCCTCTGGAAAAAAACCAGGCGTGCGGTGTGGTGCGGAGAGAGAGCGAGGGACTATCTGGGGGAGGGACAGTGCAGCGGGGGGGGGGGCGCAAATTACTTGCCTTGCCCCGGGTGCTAACAACCCACGCTATGCCACTGAGTAAATGCTTCACGTGACTTTTCTTTGGTTTGAACATGTCAGCGCATCACAGTTCCGTTATCTGCTTGGAGGCGGCGGATGGGGGGGGGGCTGTGGTGGAGATGCTTTCAAATGTGCTTTGCTGTGCGCCTGCAGCCTAAAACGTGAGATCCCAGCGAGGAGGAGGTGAAGTCAGGGGCTGCTGGAGACCCAGCCCTCATCCTGCCTCCCCAAGCCTTGCCGTGGGGCCGACGCCAGCCAGCCAGCTCCAGAAGCTGAGCAGGTAAAGCCGGTTTATTTTCTGGATCTCTGTGAAGGTGTGTGGGTGGTCAGCTGTTTAATGGGCGCCCCACTTTCTCTGTGACAGGAGAGCGCAGTTCTGAAGCAGACGCCACACCCACCTTCCTTTTTTGGCATCGAGCCAGAATTTGGAGCTTCGGGACTGAGGGAGAGGGGAGTTTATTCACCTTTGATGCACCTTTGCAATATTTCCCATCCCTCGGCATGGCGTGGAATTTGCATTCGGAATACAGTGGTGCCCCGCAAGACAAATGCCTCGCAAGACGGAAAACCCGCTAGACGAAAGGGTTTTCCGTTTTGGAGGTGCTTCGCAAAACGAATTTCCTATGGGTTTGCTTCGCAAGACGAAAATGTCTTGCGAGTTCCTGCGGGGTTTTTTTTCCTCCCCCCCCCCTTTTTCCCAAGCCGCTAAGCCGCTTATCAGCTGATCCACTAAGCCGCTAATAGCTGTAATCCGCTAATCCGCTAAGACGCTAATGGGCTTGCTTCGCAAGACGGAAAAAACCGCAAGACGAAGAGACTCGCGGAACGGATTCTTTTCGTCTTGCGAGGCACCACTGTATTCAGTCTCTGCAGGAAGCGGTCCGTGTGTGGCTGGTGTAATATGCTACCGGTCCGGATTCGAGGTGCAAATGGCCGCGACGACTCGGGCCCAGGAAACCTTCAGCTCAAACCAGCCATAGGCAAACTCCAGCCCTCCAGAAAGCCACTGTGGTGTAGTGGTTAAGAGCGGTAGATTTGTAATCTGGGGAACCGGGTTCGCTTCCCCGCTCCTCCACATGCAGCTGCTGGGTGACCTTGGGCTAGTCAGACTTGTCTGAAGTCTCTCAGCCCCACTCACCTCACAGAGTGTTTGTTGTGGGGGAGGAAGGGAAAGGAGAATGTTAGCCGCTTTGAGACCCCTTTCGGGTAGTGATAAAGCGGGTTATCAAATCCAAACCCTTCTTCTTCTTCTCCAGATGTTTGGGACTACAATCCCCATCACCCCTAGCTAACAGGACCAGGGGTCAGGGATGATGGGAATTGTAGTCCCAAACATCTGGAGGACCAGAGTTTGCCTATGCCTGGCTTGAACCTTCAGTTTGGTTGGAATCTCCTTGCTTGTAACTTGAAGTCCTCCCCTCCTGAGCAGGAGAAAACAAGCTTGCTCCCATTTCCCTTGAGATATTTGAAGAAGAGATATCATATCTCCCCATCTCTTTTCCAGGCTAAACATGCCCAACTCCTTCAACCGTTCCTCATCAGGCTTCGTTTCCAGACCCTTGATCATCTCAGTCACCCACCTTCCAGCTTGTCAACATTCTTCTTAAATTGTGGTGCCCAGAATTGGAAACAGGACTCCAGGTGTGGTCTGACCAAGGCAGAATAGAGCGGAACTATGACTTCCCTTCATCTGGACACTAGACTTAATAGCATTTGCTTTTTTCACTGCTGCGTCACATTGTGGACCCATGTTTGGCTTGTGGTCCACCAAGACCCCTAGATACTTTTCACATATACTGCTAGTAAGCCAGGTGTCCCCCATTCTATATTTGTGCATCTGGTTCTTCCTGCCAGTGTGGTGTAGTGGTTAAGAGCGGTAGTCTCGTAATCTGGTGATCTGGGTTTGATTCCCCGCTCCTCCACCTGCAGCTGCTGGGTGACCTTGGGCCAGTCACACTTTTCTGAAGTCTCTCAGCCCCACTCACCTCACAGAGTGTTTGTTGTGGGGGAGGAAGGGAAAAGGAGATTGTTAGCCGCTTTGAGACTCCTGAAGGGGAGTGAAAGGTGGGATATCAAATCCAAACTCTTCTTCTTCTTCTTCTTCTGCCTAAGCGCAGTAGCCTACATTTGTCCCTCTCTAAATTCATTTTGTTAGCTTGCGCCATTCTCTGATACATTAAGGTCATTTTGAATTCTGATTCTGTCTACGGCATTAGCTACCCCTCCCAGTTTGGTGTCATCTGCAAATTTGATCAGTATCCCCTCAATTCTTCATCCAAGTCGTTTATAAAGACGTTGAACAACAACGGGCCCAGGACAGAACCCGGTGGCACCTCACTTGTCACTTTTTCCCAGGATGACAAAGAAAACTTTGGGTTTGTGTTATGCACTCAGCTTGGATCCTAGAACAATAGACAGGTGGGATCCTAGAAGGCAGCAAGCTGATTGGTCTACAGGAGCTGCCCAATCCGGCTCCAGGAAGAAGTGAATCAGCAACCTGATTGGCTTGCAGGAACAGTCCAATCAGGCTCCAGGAGGGAAGTTGAATCAGCCAATCACAGGGGACCCATTGTGAAAATAATGTATATATAAAGGTAAAGGTAAAGGTACCCCTGCCCGTACGGGCCAGTCTTGACAGACTCTAGGGTTGTGCGCCCATCTCACTCAAGAGGCCGGGGGCCAGCGCTGTCCGGAGACACTTCCGGGTCACGTGGCCAGCGTGACATCGCTGCTCTGGCGAGCCAGAGCCGCACACGGAAACACCGTTTACCTTCCCGCTAGTAAGCGGTCCCTATTTATCTACTTGCACCCAGGAGTGCTTTCGAACTGCTAGGTTGGCAGGCGCTGGGACCGAACAGCGGAAGCGCACCCCGCCACGGGGATTCGAACCGCCGACCTTTCGATCGGCAAGCCCTAGGCACTGAGGCTTTTACCCACAGCGCCACCCACGTCCCAATGTATATATAGCCAGAGGTTTTTGGGGAAAGCACTCACCCACTGTTTACCATGAGCTGAAATGAAGAGCATGAAATCAACACTCAATATTTCAGTTTGGTCAGTCAATCACCTAACCGTTGCCTCGTTCAACCCATATTTTACCAGCTTCCTCGCGATAATATCATGAGGCACTTTGTCAAAAGCCTTTCTGAAATCAAAATTCAGTGGTACCTGTGCTTCAGGTTACATATGCTTCAGGTTACAGACTCTGCTAACCCAGAAGTATTACCTCGGGTTAAAAACTTTGCTTCAGGATAAGGACAGAAGTTGTGCTCCAGCGGTGCGGCAGCAGCAGGAGGCCCCATTAGCTAAAGTGGGGCTTCAGGTTAAGAACAGTTTCAGGTTAAGAACGGACCTCTGGAACGAGTTACGTACTTAACCCGAGGTACCACTGTATTGTCTGGAAGAAAACATGTACAGCTTCTGAGAACTGCTTCGCAGCCTCGGTTCCTCCTCGCCCAGACCACAAAAGCAACTCTGATGCCTCGATGGAACTCTGAGTTTTTATTTCATTTGCAAGGGAGCATCTGAAAATTCGGATCTCCTTGACTAGACCATAGCCAAGGTTCTCAGCACATCCTCGCCAGGTCCTGGTGAACAAGTACATTTTGTTTATTGAATAAATAAATAAGATGAAAGAAATGAGGTGAGACAGAACGGCGGCTTACCGTGTTGTAGTATTCTGCAATGTACTCTGACTTTGCAAAATTCTCTTCGCACCAGTCTACTTCAGCGCTTTGGTAGGCAAATATACTAGGCATGCTGGCAACACCTTTCAAAAAAAGAAGAACACAACACCTTAGTACCTACAGAGCGTTGCAGTGGAGAAAAAGAACCTGCCTATCCAGATTTTCCTATCTCCTTCCCTCTGAAATGTTGCAGCCCACACTTTTGTGCCTGGCGACGGATCTGAGCTGGTGTGCAAGAATCTGCTGGGAAGATGCAAAGAAAATGAAGGAACCTTATTCCACATGTGGTGGACTGGTCCCGAAATAAAAAAAAATTGGGACATGATTTATGAGGAACTTAAAAATAAATAAAGCTAAAGCATACATTCCTAAAGAAACCTGAAGCTTTTTTTTGTTAGGCATTTTAACGATAAACATCCAAAATGAAAACAAAAGAGTGTTTCTTCGCACGACAACAGCTTTAGAACAGGGGTAGGCAACCTAAAGCCCTGGGGGCCGGATCGCCTTCTAAATCCGGCCCACAGACAGTTCAGGAATCAGCGTGTTTTGACATGAGTAGAATGTGTGCTTTTATTTAAAATGCATCTCTGGGTTATTTGTGGGGCCTGTCTGGTGTTTTTATATGAGTAGAATGTGTCCTTTTATTTAAAATGCATCTCTTGGTTATTTGTGGGGCCTGCCTGGTGTTTTTACATGAGTAGAACGTGTGCTTTTATTTAAAATGCATCTCTGGGTTATTTGTGGGGCATAGGAATTCGTTCATTTTTTCCCCTCCAAAATATAGTCCGCGATTGGGCCGGATCCGGCCCCCGGGGCCTTACTTTGCCTACCCACGGTTTAGACTAAATGTGATCCACCTGGAGAAGGAACTGGCAAACCACAACAGTATTTTGCCAAGAAAACTCCATGGACATAAAAAAAGGGAGAATTTTTGAGAAGAAAGTGGGAGTTTCCAAGGCATGCTCAGGTTCATGGGGTCAGGGAGAGCCGAACACGACTAAAAAACAACAAGTGGATTGTCCAACAGGACGTGACAATTGTAGGTTAAAGTGAAATCTGTCCTCCCCAATTTCTTAACAATAAAGGTAAAGGTAAAGGGACCCCTGACCATTAGGTCCAGTCGTGACCGACTCTGGGGTTGTGGCGCTCATCTTGCTTTATTGGCCGAGGGAGCCAGTGTACAGCTTCCGGGTCATGTGGCCAGCATGACTAAGCCGCTTCTGGCGAACCAGAGCAGCGCACGGAAACACCTTTTACCTTCCCCCTGGAGCAGTACCTATTTATCTACTTGCACTTTGATGTGCTTTCGAACTGCTAGGTTGACAGGAGCAGGGACCGAGCAACGGGAGCTCACCCCGTTGTGGGGATTCGAACCGCCGACCTTCTGATCGGCAAGTCCTAGGCTCTGTGGTTTAACCCACAGCGCCACCCACGTCCCTTTTCTTAACAATAACAGGGCTAAATTTGTACTGCGTGTCATTCTCGGATTAATTCCCCCACAAGCTTTCAAGTGGGGCGTCTGTATGGCAGGAGTTTCCGGTGTAATCCTCCAAAAAGGCAAAATGCCCTTTTCTGCAAGAGGCATCCCTGCAACGCTGATAACCGTCTCAACAATCTCAGCAGAACTTTGCTTTGTCAAGCCTGTCACGATATGCTTGAAAGCCTATGTGTTTGATACCTGGCAAGCCAAACTATTTAGAAGAAGAGACACGGAGCATTTGGGATAAGCAGGGATTTCATTAACTGAGAGGTTGGCTTTTATTGCCGGAGTCATTCGCAACTGGACTTAACGAGAGCCAGTGTGGTGTAGTGGTTAAGGTCTTGTAATCTGGAGAACCAGGTTCGCTTCTCCGCTCCTCCACATGCAGCTGCTGGGTGACCTTGGGCCAGTCACACTTCTTTGAAGTCTCTCAGCCCCGCTCACCTCACAGAGTGTTTGTTGTGGGGGAGGAAGGGAAAGGAGAATGTGAGCCGCTTTGAGACTCCTGAAGGGGAGTGAAAGGCGGGATATCAAATCCAAACTCTTCTTCTTCTTAACTGTCAGGAGTCCTTTAAAAAGGTAAAGGGACCCCTGACCATTAGGTCCAGTCATGGTCGACTCTGGGGTTGCGATGCTCATCTTGCTTTACTGGCCAAGGGAGCCGGCGTACAGCTTCTGGGTCATGTGGCCAGCAGGACTAAGCCGCTTCTGGCGAACCAGAGCAGCGCACGGAAACACCGTTTACCTTCCCGCTGGAGTGGTACCTCTTTATCTACTTGCACTTTGACGTGCTTTCGAACTGCTAGGTTGGCAGGAGCAGGGACCGAGCAACGGGAGCTCACCCCGTCTTTGCGGGGATTCGAACCGCCGACCTTCTGATCGGCAAGCCCTAGGCTCTGTGGTTTAACCCACAGCACCACCCGCGTCCTTCAGGGGGTCCTTTACCTTTACCTTTACCTTTTTTACCTCCATAGGGACACAGGACCAGGAGATGGTCAGAGGAGTGCAGCGGTTTGGCCGGTTTACGAGGGGCAAGGCAGGTTGCAGGTTGTTTAAGATTTGAACAGTAACACCTTGAACTTAGCTTAGCAATAGACTGGTATCCTGCACAGATCTTTAATGCACGGATCTGGAAACATCCCAGGCAAAAGCCATGCAACTGCCCATAGGGACAGAGAAATTTGACGGACGGAAGTGGCAGCAGGCAAGGAGAGAAAGAGAATCTGTGCGAGAGGGTGGGTCCCATGGACCTGGCCGGTCTCGGATCAGGCAGAGGGGAAGCAAGAGATGATTGGACCAGTGGGAACGAGCAAAAGAATGACCAGGAGCTCAAAGTGAGCTCCCTTGGAATCTTTACCTGTAGGAACGTAGAATCATAGAATGGTAGAGTTGGAATTCCAATTCCAGGTGCTGGTTTTAACCTTTAAAGCCCTATACAGCCTAGGACCCTCGTACCTACGGGACCGCCTCTCCTGGTATGCCCCACAGAGAAACTTACGGTCTTCAAATAAAAACATCTTGAAGGTCCCAGGCCACAGAGAGGTTAGGCTGGCCTCAACTAGAGCCAGGACTTTTTCGGCCGTGGCTCCGATCTGGTGGAACACTCTGTCACAAGAGACCAGGGCCCTGCGGGACTTGACATCTTTCCGCAGGGCCTGCAAGACAGAGCTGTTCCACCAGGCCTTTGGCCAGGGCACAGCCTGACTCCCTCCCCCTGCAATATTCGTGGAGCTCTGGCCCAATGGTTGCCAGTGGCTTGAATTAATTAATTTTATAATGAATGATTTTAGAGTGTTGTTTGTGCTGTACTTTTGTACTGTTTTATTGTTGTTAGCCGCCCTGAGCCCGGCTTTGGCTGGGGAGGGCGGGATATAAATAAAATTTATTATTATTATTATTATTATTATTATTATTATTATTATTATTATTATCCAAAGGTCCTCTTATCCAACCCCCTGCATTTCAGGGCTTTCAGCTAAAGCATCCCTGGCAGATGGCCACCGAACCTCTGCTTAAAAACCTCCAACGAAGGAGAGCCCGCCACCTCCTGAGCGAGACCATTAGGAAGCTATGTTATGCAGAGGCTGAGCATTTGGTCCACCTAGTTCAGGGTTGTCTACACTGACTGACAGAGGCTCTCCATGATTTTGGGAGAAGTCTCTTCCACCTTCCGCTTGCAAGGAAGGTGCTGTCCCGCTGAGCTATGGCCCTTCCTCAATTTGTACCCATCTGACTCCTGGCAGTGAGAGTGGAAGTGAGAGCTGGACCATAAAGAAGGCTGATGGCCGAAGAATGGATGCTTTTGAATTCTGGTGCTGGAGGAGACTCTTGGGAGTCCCATGGACTGCAAGAAGATCAAACCTCTCCATTCGGAAGGAAATCAGCCCTGAGTGCTCACAGGAAGGACAGATCCTGAAGCTGAGGCTCCAAGACTTTGGCCACCTCACGAGAAGACAAGACTCCCTGGAAAAGACCCTGATGTTGGGAAAGATGGAGGGCACAAGGAGAAGGGGACGACAGAGGACGAGATGGTGGGACAGTGTTCTCGAAGCTACCAGCATGAGTTTGACCAAACTGCGGGAGGCAGTGGAAGACAGGAGTGCCTGGCGTGCTCTGGTCCATGGGGTCACAAAGAGTCAGACACAACTGAACGACTAAACAACAACGACGCCTGGCATCGCGTTTGCCGTGATGAGCAGGGTGAGAGGCATAGGTGCCAACTCCCTGTTGGCCCAAGCACCCACAAAATCCCCATCAAGGGGCCAGGCACCCACAAAATTTGGCTCTGGGCGCCTGCAGTCGCGGTGCGAAGCTTGCACTCCTGGTGGGTGGGCATGGTTTGGGGAAAAGGTTTGCAGGCCAAGCTGGTCGCCTGCAGTTCCATTACACCTGGAATCGGCGAAGGAAAAGACAAGCCGTTGTTTCAGATTATATATTGAGAGCCAGTGTGGTGTAGTGGTTAAGAGCAGTGGACTCGTAATCTGGTGAACCGGGTTCGATTCCCCACTCCTCCACATGCAGCTGCTGGGTGACCTTGGGCCAGTCACACTTCTCTGAAGTCTCTCAGCCCCACTCGCCTCACAGAGTGTTTGTTGTGGGGGAGGAAGGGAAAGGAGAATGTTAGCCGCTTTGAGACTCCTTAAAGGGAGTGAAAGGCGGGATATCAAATCCAAACTCCTCTTCTTCTTCTTCTTCTTCTTCTTCTTCTTCTTCTTCTTCTTCTTCTTCTTCTTCTTCTTTTCCTGGAATTATGCAAGAATTTCTCTCTCTCTCTCTCTCTCTCTCTCTGCATTGAGATAAGAGATTCTCCCACGCCTCTTGCCTCCCTCTCCACAGTAATGAAGGCGGTGGACAGGTTTGGCTGTAAACGAGTTTTGTAGAGCTAGCTAATCGCAAATTGGTGGCAATTCACATTTTATTGCCATGCAGTCGGTTTCGTCTGGCCAATCGCAAGGCGCTTCGGAGAGCAGGGCAGAGTTCACACTCTCAAAGATGGAGGGGGAAGGAATTTGAATCCGTCCGCGTTTAAAGGCAACTGCTGTGCAGAAAGATACACAAACCCGAACACAGCCTCTTTTGAAATCCGCCTTTCTCCGAATTTTGCAGTGAAATTATCCAGCCAAAGAGATGCGTCTAAAAAAGGCATATTCCGGGGTGAAAGCGTGTGTGGAAATGAGTGAAAACAAAATAGCAGATCCATTGCGTTATGCTTTGCGAAAACGTTTACACGGAGCAAAATCGCAACGGTTTGGAGAAAACGGTGCTGACGAATTTTCGCGAGGGAAAACAAAATCTCAGATTGATGTGGAAGTGTGGAGTACTGGATTTAAGATGGGGGAGTGGGAGGGAATCAGAAATGGGGATTGACAGATCCACCCATCCCTTGCCTCACTGAGACTGTGATAACATCAACCCAGGAGAGATTGCTGTCATGCCTTAGCCGATGACACCAAACTGGGAGGGGTGGCTAACACTCCAGAGGACAGGATCACACTTCAAAACGACCTTGACAGGTTAGAGAACTGGGCCAAAACAAACAAGATGAACTTTAACAGGGAGAAATGTAAAGTATTGTACTTGGGCAAAAAAAATGAGAGGCACAAATACAAGATGGGTGACACCTGGCTTGAGAGCAGTACATGTGAAAAGGATCTAGGAGTCTTGGTTGACCACAAACTTGACATGAGCCAACAGTGTGATGCGGCAGCTAAAAAAGCCAATGCAATGCTGGGCTGCATCAATAGGAGTATAGCATCTAGATCAAGGGAAGTAATAGTGCCACTGTATTCTGCTCTGGTCAGACCTCACCTGGAGTACTGTGTCCAGTTCTGGGCACCACAGTTCAAGAAGGACATTGACAAACTGGAACGTGTCCAGCGGAGGGCAACCAAAATGGTCAAAGGCCTGGAAACGATGCCTTATGAGGAACGGCTAAGGGAGCTGGGCATGTTTAGCCTGGAGAAGAGGAGGTTAAGGGGTGATATGATAGCCATGTTCAAATATATAAAAGGATGTCACATAGAGGAGGGAGAAAGGTTGTTTTCTGCTGCTCCAGAGAAGCGGACACGGAGCAATGGATCCAAACTACAAGAAAGAAGATTCCACCTAAACATTAGGAAGAACTTCCTGACAGTAAGAGCTGTTTGACAGTGGAATTTGCTGCCAAGGAGTGTGGTGGAGTCTCCTTCTTTGGAGGTCTTTAAGCAGAGGCTTGACAACCATATGTCAGGAGTGCTCTGATGGTGTTTCCTGCTTGGCAGGGGGTTGGACTCGATGGCCCTTGTGGCCTCTTCCAACTCTATGATTCTATGAGAACATCTGTTCTTGCAACCTCCAATTATCCTGTTTCCCTTCCACCTGCCATGGCAGTGGACCACACGGCCTGGTCTGCTTTCCCAGGCTGTTGTAAGGATGAAAACGATGGGGTCCGAAGCATGTTTTCAACCCTTGAAATGTATACCATATTTTTCGCTCTATAAGACGCACCAGACCACAAGACGCACCTAGTTTTTGGAGGAGGAAAACAAGAACAAAAATATTCTGAATCTCAGAAGCAAGAACAGCAAGAGGGATCGCTGCACAGTGAAAGCAGCGATCCCTCTTGCTGTTCTGGCTTCTGGGATAGCTGCACAGCCTGCATTCGCTCCATAAGACGCACACACATTTCCCCTTACATTTTAGGAGGGGAAAAGTGAGTCTTATAGAGTAAAAAAATACGGTAATTTCAGCAAACCCTGCTGACTCAAGGGAATGTTCACTGGCCTTGCACCATTCTGGTCCTCAGGACAACAAACGCACATAGGACTGTGCTCATTCTGCTCTTCAAAAGGAAAACCGGGGGGACATATCACAACGCCTTGTGCCCAGCTGAACCTGCGGGCCAGTGTGCGTTGTAACCTCCCAAGTGGGATGGCTAGGTCAATAGAGGACGCTTCATCTCAGGTTTGTGGGTTCGAGCCCGGCATGGGGCAAAAATATCCCTGCACTGCAAAGGGGTTGGACTTGTTAACCTTCGCAATTCCCTCCCAACTCTACGGTACTTTTTTAAAGGGATACTATTGTTTATTAGGGATGCGGGTGGCGCTGTGGGTTAAACCACAGAGCTGCTTGGGCTTGCCAATCAGAAGGTCGGCAGTTCGAATCCCCGCAATGACGGGGTGAGCTCCCGTTGCTCAGTCCCTGCTCCTGCCAACCTAGCAGTTTGAAAGCACGTCAAAGTGCAAGTAGATAAATAGGTACCACTCCGGCAGGAAGGTAAACGGCGTTTCTGTGCGCTGCTCTGGTTCGCCAGAAGCGGCTTAGTCATGCTGGCCACATGACCCAGAAGCTGTATGCCAGCTCCCTCGGCCAGTAAAGTGAGATGAGCGCCGCAACCCCAGAGTCGGCCACAACTGGACCTAATGGTCAGGGGTCCCTTTACCTTTATTATTGTTTATTAGATTATTCAAAGGTTTTAACAAATTCACTTCACCTACAGTATATCATTCACACATTTGTGGACTCGCCTTCCTTGGAGGTTTATAAGCAGAGGTCGGGCGGCCATCTGTCATGGATTCTTTAAGCTGAGATTCCTGGGGGTTGGGCTAGATGACCGCTGGGGTCCCTTTCAACTCTACAGTTCTATGCTTCCATGATTCATTCTTACTTCCCACCCTGACGTTTTAATTCTTATCCTTTATTGCTGCATTCAACTCGCTGGTAACCATGCTAACTCCATCTTATTGTCTTTGCTCCGCCGCTCGTATCTCGAACCCTGCTCACGATTTCATATTGCATACCCTCCGACATTTTTCCGATGGAAACAGGGGGGAAATGCCTCCAATTTTCCACAGTTCATCCTTTCGATCTCTTAGTTTTACAGCCAATTTTGCATAATCCATCCATTTTAGAAGCCATTCCACTTTGGTCGGACAATTCTAGGATTCTGTCTGAAAACAGATGAGGTGGCCTAGCCACATGGTAAGAGTTTCAGCAGTGTAAGAAATAACTAAAGTTTAAAAAATTAGTTGCAATAGATGGGGGGCCAGAAAAAGCGGGGAAAAGAGAATCATGGAAGGAGAGGGAGGGAAGTCTATTCTTTGATATCCGAAAACGCTACTGCTTTTTTTATTTCAGATATTCTTTTCCTTTCGCATCGTTTTTGTTTATCTTTTGTTGATAGGGAATTATATCAGAAACGCAAATAAATAAAAAACAAGAACAATATTAAAAAGAAAACAGCTGAGGTGATGGAAGAGAAATCGAGCTCTGGTCTTTCCGAGATCGAAGAGCCACAATGGAAACCGAAGTAAATTTTTTGGGCGTCCGTGTTTTAGAGTAAAGGGAACTAGTTGCACCATGTCAGAATTCCGGTCAATTTTGCCACCTAGAAATGAGTTAAACCGACTGGCCTGGGACACTACAGTGGTACCTCTGGATGTGAACGGGATCCGGAGCCCCGTTCACATCCTGAAGCGAACGCAACCAGTGTCTGCGCATGCGCGGGTCGCGATTCGCCGCTTCTGCGCATGCGCGCGACGTCATTTTGACCGTCTGCACATGCGCAAGCGGCGAAACCCAGAAGTAACGCATTCTGTTCCTTCCGGGTCGCCGTGGAGCGCAACCTGAAAACGCTCAACCTGAAGCAACTTTAACCTGAGGTATGACTGTACAGGAGGCCACATTTTTAAACTATATATTTGTGGTTTTACCTTGTGAATGGCCCTGAGATCATGTGAGGAAAGGTGACATAATAATAATAATAATAATAATAATAATAATAATAATAATAATAAATTTATTTATACCCTGGCCATCTGGCTGTGTTTCTCAGCCACTTTGGGCGGCTACCAACCAAAGATTAAAAATACATTACAACATCAGTCATTAAAAGCTTCCCTTAACAGCGTTGCCTTCAGATGTCTTCTAAACATCAGGTCGTTGCTTATTTCTTTGACATCTGGTGGGAGGGTGTTCCACAGGGCGGGTGCCACCACCGAGAAGGCCCTCTGTATATAATTATAATACACTGCCAAGCCAACCATAGGGGTGTGGTATAAAAATTAAAATTATTATCCTTCTTAAAACCTTCCCTGCAACAACAATTTAGCATCCCTGATCTCAAGATGAGGATGAAAGATGCTGTTGCTGGCATCTGGGATGAGTTGCGGAAGAATGATAGCGTTGCTGAAAGTGTAATATAGAAAATGAGGTGCCGAAATCCAAACAGAACAGAGGAGGCTATGTATGCAACCACGGCTGCGCAGATGTTATTGGCCCAGAGATAAAAGAGGACAAAGTCCTGACCAGAGAAGAATGGCAGATTAAATTGATGGATTTATGCCAAAATGGCAAAAATGACCAGAAGAATCAGAAATCAGGAAGACAGAAATTTTAATAAGGAATGGGGGGAAGTTATAATTTACTTTAAAAAACCATTGCAATCAGTTAAAATTGTAGGTAGGATTTGGAATAACGCTTGTAGTTTAATGATGGGTTTTGGATGTAATGGAGAGGTAAAAGATTTGGATTATTATAAAAGATCCAGGAGGAAACGATGAATAATGAATAATGATTAATCATATAATTAATAATGATTAACAATAGGGAGAAGTTTCTTTGGAATCTTCTTTTTATGTTGTGTGTTGTATGTTTGTGATTGTAAAACTTTAATTTGAAAAACCAAATAAATATTTTTTTTATTTCTTTAAATTAACATATCATTTCCAACAATCATTTAACATATTTTCTTATTTTATACAATGTTTTGCACTTCCATCAACCACATCTGAAGATTTTTCAATGTTCATCACTTTATCTACATTTCTTAATTTCTCTATTACTTTTAATCGTCCTTAACTAATGACTCTCCTCGTAAACTTCATTGCAATATTTCGCAACGTCCTCCTTACAAAACTTCTTGCAGTCCTATTAGCATAATCTGATTATTGCAATTGCTTTTCAAATAGTTCAAATAGTTACTCCAGTCCTCTGAGAATCTCTGGTCCTGCAACTTTCAGATCCTTCCTGTCATCTTATCTAATTCTGCATAGTCCATTAATTCAAAATAAATTTGTTTTTAAAATAGAATATTGCCCAGTATATCAGAGGGTGATGGAAGACTTCAGAAGACAAAATACAGGAGAAACTCGCTGGCAAATTCAGTTGACCTATTCTAACCAGACATAGACAGATCCTGAAGCTGAGGCTCCAATACTTTGGCCACCTCATGAGAAGAGAAGACTCCCTGGAAAAGACCCTGATGTTGGGAAAGATGGAGGGCACAAGGAGAAGGGGACGACAGAGGACGAGATGGTGGGACAGTGTTCTCGAAGCTACTAAAATGAGTTTGACCAAACTGTGGAAGGCAGTGGAAGACAGGAGAGCCTGGCGTGCTCTGGCCCAGGGG
The DNA here is from genome assembly GCF_965153285.1 of Podarcis tiliguerta. Classification (NCBI taxonomy): domain Eukaryota; kingdom Metazoa; phylum Chordata; class Lepidosauria; order Squamata; family Lacertidae; genus Podarcis; species Podarcis tiliguerta. Next base: position 5,721,258 of record NC_139551.1, on the reverse strand, counting down.
CTCACGAAGAGGAGGACATGACTAAATGACTCAACAACAACAACAACAAAACCATACATATAAGCCTTAAGACCTTTGGCAAAATCTGAGCTGAGAGTCTGAGCATTGCACCTGTGGGGGCATTCAGCCTGGAAAGAACATTGATATGAAATTCTTCTTCTTCTTCTTCTTCTTCTTCTTGAATCAAAGGATCCTTTGAAACAGTATTGCCCAAAGTGGGCACCTGGGGGGCGCTGGAACAATCTGGGGAGTCATGAGTAGCTATGGGTCCAATTGGGGAGCACAGAATAAAATTAAGGGGTCTGTAGAAGCAGCCACAAAATTAAAAGACGCCTGCTTCTTGGGAGAAAAGCAATGACAAACTTAGACAGCATCTTGCCGACAAAGGTCCGTATAGTTAAAGCTATGGCTTTCCCAGTAGTGATGTATGGAAGTGGGAGCTGGACCATAAAGAAGGCTGATGGCTGAAGAATTGATGCTTTTGAGTTATGGTGCTGGAGGAGACTCTTGAGAGTCCCACGGACTGCAAGAAGATCCAACCTCTCCATTCTGAAGGAAATCAGCCCTGAGTGCTCACTGGAAGGACAGATCCTGAAGCTGAGGCTCCAAGACTTTGGCCACCTCCTGAGAAGAGAAGACTCCCTGGAAAAGACCCTGATGTTGGGAAAGATGGAGGGCACAAGGAGAAGGGGACGACAGAGGAAGAGATGGTGGGACAGTGTTCTTGAAGCTGCTAACATGAGTTTGACCAAACTGCGGGAGGCAGTGGAAGACAGGAGTGCCTGGTGTGCTCTGGTCCATTGGGTCACGAAGAGGCGGACACGATGAAACTAAACAACAAGTACATGAAGAAGCATAAAGTAAGAAGAAACTGTCTGTACATGTTTCATCTGTTGTGTAATGATGCTTACTGCCACGTCAGGTGCAGCAGGTGTGCATTTATCCTAGAATACCTATGTTCGCCTGCAATTTTAGCCGATATTTATATTTTTGCAAAGCAATTTCTCCTAATATAATGCCCTTTTTTGCATGTTATTTTTACGAATATGCGGAGGTTGGGCTGGAGCACCCTCACAGTCCCTCCCAAGTTTATGGGTCTATGTATTTTTATGTAGAGTTTGCCCCGGTTTGTGCAATTTTTCAACACATTACGTGGCAGAGGAATTGTGTTGCAAAATTTCAAAGGATTTCAAAGGATGCCTGTGTTTAAGTTTGTGAAATATTTCAGATGGTAAAATTCGAAAGGTTCTTCTTTAAATGAAAACCCATCTGTCAACTCAGTAGCAAGTGATAAAGGAATGTGATTCTGAAAAGCATACAGAGGTTGTGAGTGTTTTTTAAAGCAATTTGCTCATCTCATGATTGAAACTCTTTCCTGCACTCGAGTCGGCTTCCAACGCTTCGAAAAGTTTCAAATTGCAACCAGACAGTTTGATGCCTCCACCCTCTTAAATTGCGGCTTCGTGGAGCGCTGCGCTTTAGATTTGTAAGCCTTTTGGGGCAGAGACCTGCCCCCTTGAACTTTGCAAAGATACAAGGAACAGAAGTAAGAATAAATTGCATTTGATGAAGCCCAAACTTTGGAGTTGACCCGCTTAGAGCAATGGACTTTTGACTTAATCCTTCTTATTCCAATGGGAATTTTCTTTATTCCATAAAGAAGGCTGATCGCCGAAGAATGGATGCTTTTGAATTCTGGTGCTGGAGGAGACTCTTGAGAGTCCCATGGACTGCAAGAAGATCAAACCTCTCCATTCTGAAGGAAATCAGCCCTGAGTGCTCACTGGAAGGACAGATCCTGAAGCTGAGGCTCCAATACTTTGCCCACCTCATGAGAAGAGAAGACTCCTTGGAAAAGACCCTGATGTTGGGAAAGATGGAGGGCACAAGGAGACGGGGACGACAGAGGACGAGATGGTGGGACAGTGTTCTCGAAGCTACCAGCATGAGTTTGACCAAACTGCGGGAGGCAGTGGAAGACAGGAGTGCCTGGCATGCTCTGGTCCATGGGGTCACAAAGAGTCGGACACGACTAAACAACTAAACAACAGCAACATTCCAATGGGTCTACTCTGAGCAAGGCAAGCACAGCTAAATGATTTTGCAACTTCTAAAATGGGGATTCTTTGAAAAGAACGTGCACCTTTCAAATCCAGCCCTTGCTTATAAAACCAGCATTCATCTACCTGTTTAGGGAAGCTTTTAATGTTTAATAGATTATTGTGTTTTAAATATTCTGTTGGAAGCTGCCCAGAGTGGCTGGGGAAACCCAGCCAGATGTGCAGGGTAGAAATAATAAATTATTATTACTACCAGTCACCTGCACATCACTTTCCATGCACATCGATGGAAGGAACATCTTTCCGCAGAGCAACCAGACCCTGATTTCCCCTGAGCATGCGCAGAGTGGCACAGAGTATATGCAGAGAGCCAAAGCGGTAGAGTTGACACCTTGCGGGATTTCAGACAAAACAAGGCTTTCAGAACCCCAACTAAAGAATCACGGCAGGAAAAATTGATGGACTATGCAGAACTGGCAAAATTGACATATAAGCTACAGGACAAGGATAACTGTGACTTTAAGGATGAATGGGAACCCTCTGCAAAGTATCTGAAGACGCAACAAAGCGAATTGGACTCCTTGGCTGGCTTTGAATAAACATTCACAAACTTTTTATTGATACCCACTACCCACTCTGGAAGAATGGCAGATGAAGGTGATGGACTATATGGAATTGGCGGAAATGACCGGCAGAATCCGAGACCAGGGAGAAGAGTTGGTGGAAGAAGATTGGAAGAAATTTAAAGACTATCTACAGAAATATTGCAAAATTAATGAATGTTAGAATGATGTTGGATTGAGGTTAAGGGGTTTTTAGTAACAATGTTATGAAGGAATATGCAAAAATGGAATGTTAACAGGTGAAAATTCAAAGTTACAATATATTAAGATCAAGATAAGGATAAAGGTAAAGAGGGAAAGGATTTGCTGAATAAATAAATTGAACTGGAATACAAAGAGGGGAGGTGTGGGGAGGTCCGGGAAACAAGCAAATGCAAGATATGTTATGAAAGATTGAATTGTTTTTAACTGTTTTTATTTTTGTATTTTTCTTCTTTCTCTTTTTCATTTTGTAATGTTTTGGAAAATCCTAATAAAATATTATTAAAAAAAACTTTTTATTGATAATAATCAGCTAAATAGTTTGAGGATCGATACAACTGTGTAACATGCAGAAAACAGCATTTCTAGAGAAATCAAAGACTGGAACTGAGGGAAATTGGGGGGTGGGTGGGTTCTGTGGGGGGAGGGAGGAAAAATGGGGGGGAATAAGGATGATATGTTTCTGGATAATATGTTTTGTTTTAATTTTGATTTTAAAAGTTACCGTATTTTTTGCTCTATAAGACTCACTTTTTCCCTCCTAAAAAGTAAGGGGGAATGTGTGTGCGTCTTATGGAGCGAATGCAGGCTGCGCAGCTATCCCAGAAGCCAGAACAGCAAGAGGGATTGCTGCTTTCGCTGTGCAGCGATCCCTCTTGTTGTTTTGGCTTCTGAGATTTAGAATATTTTTTTTTCTTGTTTTCCTCCTCCAAAAACTAGGTGCGTCTTGTGGTCTGGTGCGTCTTATAGAGCGAAAAATACGGTATATTTAAAAAAAAAAGGCTTTCAGGTTACCCGCTTTTATAGATCTGGAATTCCTGGGTTGAAGGTTGCTTACCTGCGGTGTCTCCGCTCCCTCTGCAAAGCCGAAACTCCAGGCGTCAAAAGAGCTCTTGACAGCGTTGCTCGGGTATCTCCTGCCGCGGCAACCTGTCTTGCCACCTTCCCTTTGCTGGGAAGGAACCAGCCTCAGGGAAGTCAGACTGGAAGTTGACAAGAGCAGCAAGCCGTGAGATGGCTCTGTCTCAGGGAACAGTCCGTACCTGGTTTCTATACCCTCTGCGAATCGCAGGGCTGGGGGAAATTTAAATAAATCTGCATGGCCAGGCACTAGCTTTGAGGACAAGGGAGGGGCAGCGTGGCAAAGGCACGGGTGCCGAGCCCTGAAGCTCACTCTCACACACACACACATTTCGACATACGCCAAGCTGTTTATCTCCTCCCATCGAGCCTTTGGTCCCGTCGCTTTGCGCACCTGTGTGTGGTTCCGTTTCAACACATCTCCTTGCATGTGGGCTCGGTCGCCCCAAAGGCGCAAGGGGCTTGCAGGGCTAGAAATGGGCACGGCTGGCCACATGCCACGCTGCCCCTCCAGGGCCCGGACAGAGGTTTTCCTACAGAGATTCCCTGCCACCACACACACACACACACACACACACACACACACACAGTGCCTTCCTGTGGGGTTTTTGCGGCTGCCTTTCGCTTGCCGCCAGAAGTTCTGTGGTGTTTTGCCGTCTGGCTTTCACGGGAGCATTTTGGACTTTACGGTGGGACCCGTAGCTGTCAATTTTTCCCTTTTCTTGCGAGGAATCCTATTCGGAATAATGGGATTTCTCTTTAAAAAAGGGAAACGCTGAAAGCTATGGTGGTACCTCAGGTCACAGACGCTTCAGGTTACAGACTCCGCTAATCCAGAAATACAGTGGTACCTCGCTTTAAGTACTTAATTCATTCCGGAGGTCCGTTCTTAACCTGAAACTGTTCTTAACCTGAAGCACCACTTTAGCTCATGGGGCCTCCTGCTGCACCGCCGGAGCCCGATTTCTGTTCTCATCCTGAAGCAAAGTTCTTAACCTGAAGCACTATTTCTGGGTTAGCGGAGTCTGTAACCTGAAGCGTATGTAACCCGAGGTACCACTGTAGTACTTCGGGTTAAGAACTTTGCTTCAGGATGAGGACAGAAATCGCGCAGTGGCGGCAGCGGGAGGTCCCATTAGTTAAAGTGGTACCTCAGGTTAAGACCAGTTTCAGGTTAAAAACGGACCTCCAGAACGAATTAAGTTCTTAACCCGAGGTACCACTGTACTTCCACTGATGTGGAAATCTCAGGGTTGTGGGTGCAAGCCCCATGTTGGGCAAAAGTTTTCTGCATGACAGGGTTGAGCTAGACGACTCTCATGGTCCCGTCCGACGCCACCCTTCTATGATTTTGTATTGCTTTGTGCAAATAATAATAATAATAATAATAATAATAATAATAATAATAATAATTTATTATTTATAGCCCGCCCCTCTGCCTAGGTTTCCCCAGCCACTCTGGGCGGCTTCCAACAGGATATTAAAAACACGATAAAACATCAAACATTAAAAACTTCCCTAAACAGGGCTGCCTCCAGATGCCTTCTAAATGTCAGATCGTTGTTTATTTCCTTGACATCTGATGGGAGGGCGTTCCACAGGGCGGCGCCACCACCAAGAAGGCCCTCTGCCTCGTTCCCTGTAACCTCGCTTCTCGCAGGGAGGGAACCGCCAGAAGGCCCTCAGAGCTGGACCTCAGTGTCCGGGCAGAATGATGGGGATGGAGACGCTCCTTCAGGTAAACTGGGTCGAGGCCATTTGGGGTTTAAAGGTCAGCACCAAGACTTGGAATTGTGGTCGGTAACGTACTGGGAGCCAATGTAGGTCTTTCTGGATGGGTGTTAAATGGTTCTGGTAGCCACTCCCAGTCACCAGTCTAGCTGCCGCCTTCTGGATTAGTTGTAGTTTCTGGGTCACCTTCAAAGGTAGCCTCACGTGGAGCGCATGGCAGTAGTCCAAGCGGGAGATAACCAGAGCATGCACCACTCTGGTGAGACAGGGAGGCTCTCAGCCGGTGTACCAGATGGAGCTGGTAGGCAGCTGCCCTGAATGCCGGGCAGGCGCCACCACCGAGAAGGCCCTCTGCCTGGCTTTTGGCAAACTGCTTTATGTTGATCAAGTAGTTCAGATCTCCCTCTATGGGTCTGAGCTGTAGGCTGGACCCAGATTTGGAGCTCATTCTTCGACTGCCCAGTTTCCTGAGATTACTGCCAAGGTAGCTTGCTTTCGTGGGGGCAGCAATGGCTTGTTGGCGCATGATCCTGTCTTAATATTTACTGTATTTTTTGCTCTATGACTCCTAAAAAGTAAGGGGAAATGTGTGTGCGCCTTATGGAGCGAATGCAGGCTGCGCAGCTATCCCAGAAGCCAGAACAGCAAGAGGGATTGCTGCTTTAACTGTGCAGCGATCCCTCTTGCTGTTCTGGCTTCTGAGATTCAGAATAGTTTTTTCCTTGTTTTCCTCCTCCAAAAACTAGGTGCGTCTTGTGGTCTGGTGCGTCTTACAGAGCGAAAAATACGGTGAATTATCAACACCTCATCTTGCTTTTTTACCATTTAAATATAACTATTTTATATTTTTTCATTGTCCTTTTGATATTTTTACATTATTTCTAACTCTACATTTAATAGTATACTTAACGCATTATATTATGTTTTATGTGCTCTATTTTCTCCCTATCTCCTCTGTTGGTTATTGAAAGAAAGAGAGAAAGAGAGAAAGAGAGAAAGAGAGAAAGAAAGAAAGAAAGAAAGAAAGAAAGAAAGAAAGAAAGAAAGAAAGAAAGAAGGGTTCTGCAGAACACGAGAGTTTTGCTGTCTGGAAAACGCTTCTTGTCCTTTTCTGTACTGTCTATTGACTCATCAGTATGGAGATACAGGTGTTAGCTACAGCCTCCAGCACAGGCAGAAACAGGTTCGAATTCTGCCATCTCCAGGTTATTATCGCTGGTTGTGCTGTATATGTTTAGCCTAGACATGCTTAGTTTACGAAAGGTTGTTGGCATCTGTCTGTTCTCCTCTGCTGCTGCTGTTGCCATAAAAAAAAATTTACACATCACTTGGGAAGACAGGTGAACTAATGGCAGTGTCCTGAAAGAAGCAAAGATCACCAGTGTCGAAGCGATGATTCTTCAACATTCGTTGGACTGGTCATGTTGTGCGGATGCCTGATGATCGTCTTCCGAAGCAACTCCTCTATTCCGAACTGAAAAATAGAAAGTGCAATGGTGGCGGTCAACAAAAGAGGTTCAAAGACTCTCTCGAGTATGTAGTAAATACTAAACACCGACAACTGGGAAACACTGGCCTGCGAGCGCTCCAATTGGAGAACAGCCTTGACCAAAGGTGTCATGGGCTTTGAAGACACTCGAACTCAGGACGCAAGGGAGAAACATGCTAGGAGGAAGGCACGCTTGGCAAACCCTCACCGGGTCTTAATTGGCTAAGAGGGGTTGCTGCTGAAGAAGAAGAAGAGGAGGAGGAGGAGGAGGAGAGAAGAAGAAGAAGAAGAGGGGGAGGAGCAGGAAGAGGAGGAGGAGGAAGAGGAGGAGGAGGAAGAGGAGGAGGAGGAGGAGAGAATAATAATAATAATAATAATTTTTTATTTATACCCCGCCCTCCCCAGCCAAGGCCGGGCTCAGAGCGGCTTACAAGCAATAATAAAAACAAGATGAATGATTACAACTTAAAAACAAAAGTAAAATAAAACATTAAAATAATGGAACATAAAAATATTAAAATGTAGCCTCATCGCAGGAGGAGAAGGAAAAGAAAAAAGAAAAAGAGGGAGGGAGGGAATCAAATTGGCTCCAAGCCAAAGGCCAGGCGGAACAACTCTGTCTTACAGGCCCTGCGGAAAGAAATCAGATCCTGCAGGGCCCTGGTCTCATGAGACAGAGCGCTCCACCAGGTGGGAGCCAGTGTTGAAAAGGCCCTGGCTCTGGTTGAAGCTAATCTAACTTCCTTAGGGCCTGGGACCACTAGGGTGTGGTTATTTATGGACCTTGAAGCTCTCCGTGGGGCATACCAGGAGAGGCGGTCCCGTAGGTACGAGAAGAAGAAGAAGAAGAAGAAGAAGAGGAGGAGGAGGAGGAGGAGGAGACAGGAGCAGAGTCTATATGGCTGTCTCTCAAGAGCTGAATTGCAAGGAGGGAAGCAGAAGGGCTTTTGCATGCTCAGGGAGATGCTATCGCCCAGCAGAAGACCCCATGTTATAAGAAGCCATCATCTCCCAAGTATGATCATTGTTCTATCTTTCTTGGGATAGACTTCACTGACAGACAGAGGCTTTTCGGGGATTTGGGGAAGAGCTATATCCCGGGATTGAAACTGGAATGTTCTGCTTGCAAAGGGGTTGCTCTGGTCTTCCGCTTAAACATCCAAGTGGATGGCTCAGTTGGTTAGAGCGCGGTGCTGATAATGCCAAGGTTGCAGGTTCGATCCCCGTAAAGGACAGCCGCGTATTTCTGCATTGCAGGGGGTTGGGCTAGATGATCCTCAAGATCCCTTCCAATCCTATGATTCCAATCCTAAAATTCAGTAAGAATTTTGCTTTGCAAAGACGTATCAGGTTTCTAGAAAAAAAGCGTATGCGTGCGTGTGTATAATTTTCAAAATAAAAACAATTCAATATAAAAACGGGGGGGGGGGGGTAACAGAAAAAAGGCACAGGTGCAATATACAAGACCTTAAGAAATAAAACACTCCAAAGTTCAGGTTACATGCAGCGAAGTTGCCAGATATCCATAACTGCCGTTGTTGTGCAGTTTGCAAATCGTTGCTGGAGGCCTATGCAATAAAGTTCTGCCAGATGGTGTGAAATGCTCGTGGCCATTCTTTTCCTTGCGTAGCCGGAAGTTTATGTGCCATTCTCTCTGCCAGGGCTAAAGTCCAACTTGTACCGTGCTGGTAAGGATAGCCTATCTAGGTCCTTTCCACTGTCAAGTGAGAGGTTGGAAATGCGCCGCGAAGCCCTTAGACTTGATGTTGTCATTGTATCCTGTAAACCTAGAGAGTAATTATCATCATCATCATCATCTTGGAGTACAATATGATTATGACCATATTATGATTAGGAACACTGTGATCAGCTGTAATATGAACGAGTTCTTTATGTGCAGGTGGTGAAAAGCCTTTTATTGGAGTGCACTATTTTATTGGAGTGCACTTTTATTGGAGTGTGAGGCTATGTGCCATTCAGAACCATGGAGGTCATATGAGGCAATCGCCCTCTTCCCCTTCATCATTGTTACCACTCAGTGGATTTGTAACTGGCTGACTGACCGGACCCAAAGGGTGCTCATCAATGGTTCCTCTTCATCCTGGAGAAGAGTGACTAGTGGGGTGCCACAGGGTTCTGTCTTGGGCCGGTCTTATTCAACATCTTTATCAACGACTTGGATGATGGACTCAAGGGCATCCTGATCAAATTTGCAGATGACACCAAACTGGGAGGGGTGGCTAACACCCCAGAGGACAGGATCACACTTCAAAATGACCTTGACAGATTACAGAACTGGGCAAAAACAAACAAGATGAATTTTAACAGGGAGAAATGTAAAGTATTGCACTTGGGCAAAAAAAAATGAGAGGCACAAATACAAGATGGGTGACACCTGGCTTGAGAGCAGTACATGTGAAAAGGATCTAGGAGTCTTGGTTGACCACAAACTTGACATGAGCCAACATTGTGACGCGGCAGCTAAAAAAGCCAATGCAATTCTGGGCTGCATCAATAGGAGTATAGCATCTAGATCAAGGGAAGTAATAGTGCCACTGTATTCTGCTCTGGACAGACCTCACCTGGGGTACTGTGTCCAGTTCTGGGCACCACAGTTCAAGAAGGACACTGACAAACTGGAACGTGTCCAGAGGAGGGCAACCAAAATGGTCAAAGGCCTGGAAACGATGCCTTATGAGGAACGGCTAAGGGAGCTGGGCATGTTTAGCCTGGAGAAGAGGAGGTTAAGGGGTGATATGATAGCCATGTTCAAATATATAAAAGGATGTCACATAGAGGAGGGAGAAAGGTTGTTTTCTGCTGCTCCAGAGAAGCGGACACGGAGCAATGGATCCAAATTACAAGAAAGAAGATTCCACCTAAACATTAGGAAGAACTTCCTGACAGTAAGAGCTGTTCGACAGTGGAATTTGCTGCCAAGGAGTGTGGTGGAGTCTCCTTCTTTGGAGGTCTTTAAGCAGAGGCTTGACAACCATATGTCAGGAGTGCTCTGATGGTGTTTCCTGCTTGGCAGGGGGTTGGACTCGATGGCCCTTGGGGTCTCTTCCAACTCTATGATTCTATGATTATCCTGCCACCAAGAAGGCTCTGAGCCTTCTACAGACCATTTGGCCATGATACTACCGTTAAATAAGTTGGAGTTCTTATTATTAAATATACCAAGAAAAAAGCACACCAAGAACTCAGGCCAATGTAAGTTTCAGTAGTGGAAGTGGTGCCTGCTCTGCAACCAGCCAGTCACTGACAGCTGATTAACTCTTTAAATATATATTATAGATATATATACAGTCATACCTCATGTTGTGTCCGCTTCAGGTTGCGTTTTTTCAAGTTGCGGACTGCCGAAACCCAGAAGTACCAGAACGGGTTACTTCCGGGTTACGGCAGTCACGCATGCACAGAAGTGCTAAATTGTGCTTTGCGCATGCACAGAAGCATTGGATCACAACCCGCGTGTGCGCAGACTCGCAGACGCGAGTTGCGAACATGGATCACGTTCGCAAAATGAGCGTCCACTGTATTAAAGATTTCTTACTGTACAAAAAGACATGCGTTGCCTCTTTTTTCAAGTTGTGTTTTCTACAGTTGCATTCTCTTTGTTGTGAGACATTAGTGTTACATACAATGTTAGGAAGAAAGGGGGACAGAGGGGGAATGGTGAGTGGGGTGGGGTCGGGTGGTTATGCTTCTATTCTTATGCTTAGTGTATGTGTGGGGTTTTGTGTCAGCATGGCAAAACGTTTGGGGGTTTGCGTTTAATGGCAGGTGGCGTTGTGTGGTTTAAATCACTGTGTCTAGGACTTGCCAATTGGAAGGTCAGCGGTTCAAATCCCCGCAATGACGGGGTGAGCTCCCGTTGCTCGGTCCCTGCTCCTGCCAACCTAGCAGTTCGAAAGCACGTCAAAGTGCAAGTAGATAAATAGGTACCACTCCGGTGGGAAGGTAAACGCCATTTCCGTGTGCTGCTCTGGTTCGCCAGAAGCGGCTTAGTCATGCTGGCCACATGACCCGGAAAAACTGTCTGCGGACAAACGCCGGCTCCCTCGGCCAGTACAGCGGTACCACAGGTTACATATGCTTCAGGTTACATACGCTTCAGGTTACAGACTCCGCTAACCCAGAAATGGTTAAGAACTTTGGTTCAGGTTGAGAACAGAAATCATGCTCCGGTGGTGCGGCGGCAGCAGGAGGCCCCATGAGCTAAAGTGGTGCTTCAGGTTAAGAATAGTTTCAGGTTAAGTACAGACCTCCGGAACGAATTAAGTACTTAACCCGAGGTACCACTGTAAAGCGAGATGAGCGCCACAACCCAGAGTTGTTCGTGACTGGACTTAACTTGTAGGGGTTCTCTTACCATTCGCTCGTTGCGTTTCCTTGGTGGTGAGAGAGGTTGGGGGTGTCCTGGGGTGTGGCTGTTTGCCTTTGGTTGGCTGTAGCGAGAGTTGTCATCTTGGCTGCCTCGAAGCTGCACCCATCCCACACGTCCCCATTGCTCCATTCCCAATTAAGCAAGCCTCGACTGAAGTGGAGGCCATCCCACGCGTATCCAGACTAGCAGAACGGCTTTTGCAAGAGGAGCCGGGGAGAACTTTCCCACCGGTATGCTAATGCAAAGTTGGCTCATTTAAGGCAGACTTCGCCCTCCCAGTTGCGGAGCAGATTAAACCGAGATCTTCACAAGGGAGAAACTGCCTGCAGTCATAAAGCACCGGAGATTTCAAAAGCACCAAGCGCCCAGATTCTCACAATAGACAGGCGTCGTGCGGCCGGGGAGCAGATCAGGTTGGCTCCAGAGCTATTAGTTCTTTGTGGCCGTTGAAAATCAGGGTGTCCCCCTGGTTGGGGTGCAGAAAAAGGGGCTTTGCAGTGGGGCTGTCCAGGCAGTGGACCTCCCTCCTTTAAGAGATCTGGGGATCTGTTAGTGACTTTCCTTTTTGCCTTTGCTGTCATAGAATACTGTGCACACCTCCCCTCAAAATGGATATTTTAATAATAATAATAATAATAATAATAATAATAATAATTTCTTTATACCCAGTGGCGTAGCGTGGGTTGTCAGCACCCGGGGCAAGGCAAGTAATTTGCGCCCCCCCCCCGCTGCACTGTCCCTCCCCCCGATAGTCCCTCGCTCTCTCTCTGCACCGCACCGCATGCCTGGCACCCTCCCCTCCACAGTGGGCGGCGACCCGGCGGCTCAGATCGGATTTGCACAGCCAGCACTGCAGTGAGAGAGAGTGAGTGAGCCAGGTAGGGGCAGAGAGCTGTGAGTGCGAGCGCCCCCCCCCAGATGTTGTGCCCGGTGCGGCCGGCCCCCCCTGCACCCCCACGCTACGCCACTGTTTATACCCCGCCCATCTGGCTGAGTCTCCCCAGCCACTCTGGCCGGCTCCCAATCAAGTGTTAAAAACAATACAGCATTAAATATTAAAAACTTGTAGAGTTGTAGGGTTGGAAAAGACCCCTGAGGGTCCTCGACCCCCAACCCCCAGGAATGCAGGATTCTCCACTAAATCATCCAGTTATGCTGAATGGGGTAACTGTGCCCCTGAAGGACCTGGTACGCAGCCTGGGCGTCATTTTGGACTCACCGCTGTCCATGGAGGCCCAGGACAATTCTGTGTCCAGGGCAGCTGTCTACCAGCTCCATCTGGTACACAGGCTGAGACCCTATCTGCCCGCAGACTGTCTTGCCAGAGTGGTGCATGCTCTGGTTATCTCCCACTTGGACTACTGCAATGCGCTCTCCATGGGGCTACCTTTGGAGGTGACCCAGAAACTGCAACTAATCCAGAATGCGGCAGCTAGACTGGGGACTGGGAGTGGCCGCTGAGACCATATAACACCGGTCCTGAAAGACCTACATTGGCTCCCAGGATGCTTCTGAGCACAATTCAAAGTGTTGGTGTTGACCTTTAAAGCCCTACACGGCCCAGTATATCTGAAGGAGCGTCTCCACCCCCATCATCCAGTCCGGACACTGAGGTCCAGCTCCGAGGGCCTTCTGGCATCAGATGTCAAGGCAATAAACAACTATTTTACTTTTAAAAGACAAGTGTAGGCAGCCCTGTTTAGAGAAGTTTTTAATGTCTGACGCTGTATTGTTTTTAATTTGGTTGGAAGCCGCCCAGAGTGGCTGGGGAAACTCAACCAGATGGGCTGGGTATAAATAATATATTATTATTATTATTATTATTATTATTATTAATTGGTTTTACACAGTTTCACACATTTTAACTTTAACCATTTGAACATTCGGACTCTCTTCCTTCCCACCGTGGGTTCCTTATTGAAAATTAAATTTTCTGCATCTTTTAGGTAAAGGTAAAGGTACCCCTGCCCGAACGGGCCAGTCTTGCCAGACTCTACGGTTGTGCGCTCATCTCACTCTAGAGGCCGGGAGCCAGCGCTGTCCGCAGACACTTCCGGGTCACGTGGCCAGCGTGACATCGCTGCTCTGGCGAGCCAGAGCTGCACACAGAAACGCCGTTTACCTTCCCGCTGGTAAGTGGTCCCTATTTATCTACTTGCACCCAGGGCTGCTTTCGAACTGCTAGGTTGGCAGGCGCTGGGACCGAACGACGGGAGAGCACCCCGCTGCGGGGATTCGAACCGCCGACCTTTCGATCGGCAAGTCCTAGGCGCTGAGGCTTTAACCCACAGCGCCACCCGCGTCCCTACTGAGTGTTAGAAACCAGCAAAACATCCTTTTCATATAGTTTTCTTTCAACGAACAGCATGCAGTAGATTTCATTTCCTCTTTCCATAACTTTTCCCAAGACGAAAGTTGGATATTATACACCAAATCTCCAGCCCAGGGTATCATCGCTGACTTGACTTCTTGTGTTTTTTGTATACCATTCCAAAAGTAATTTGTACATTTTTGATAGCACTGTCACATTATTTTCCCAACAGATCTATTTGAAACCTCAATCTCACTGTATCAAAACCTCTTCTTTTATCTACCTTAAAAACATAATTTAATTGGGGATACTGTAACCAATCTGTTAACACTCCACTTTGTTGTTGTTTAGTCGTTTAGTCGTGTCCACCTCTTCGTGACCCCCTGGACCAGAGCACGCCAGGCCCTCCTGTCTTCTACTGCCTCCCGCAGTTTGGTCAAACTCATGTTAGCAGCTTCGAGAACACTGTCCAGCCATCTAGTCTTCTGTCGTGCCTTTCTCCTTGTGCCCTCCATCTTTCCCAACATCAGGGTCTTTTCCAGGGAGTCTTCTCTTCTCATGAGGTGGCCAAAGTATTGGAGCCTCAGCTTTACGATCTGTCCATCCAGTGAGCACTCAGGGCTGATTTCCTTTAGAATGGATGCATTTGATCTTCTTGCAGTCCATGGGACTCTCAAGAGTCTCCTCCAGCACCATAATTCAAAAGCCTCAATTCTTTGGTGATCAGCCTTCTTTATGGTCCAGCTCTGACTTCCATACATCACTACTGGGAAAACCATAGCTTTAACTATACGGACCTTTGTTGGCATGGTGATATCTCTGCTTTTTAAGATGCTGTCTAGGTTTGCCATCACCTTTCTCCCAAGGAGCAGGCGTCTTTTAATTTCGTGACTGCTGTCACCATCTGCAGTGATCACACTCCACTTTGGCTTCGCCTAAACTCAAATCTCCCCGGTTTAATATCCCTAGTGCTGCAAAATTGTCACAAGAGTGCCTGGACTAAAATTGTCTATCAAAAACTTCACTCTCGTGGCTTATCACCATGACAGCTACTCACTTTGTGTTTTAGCAAAGCAAACAGACTAACCTGTCAGCTCCTAAATGATATCGAGCGTCGGAACAACTTGGCCACAATAAGGAGATTTCGCCCATGGCATGACTATTTTCCACCTTCCCATTTCGACTCTCTCGCACCCTATCTGCATTACCTAGCAATTCTAAAATGTAGACACGCTTTTACTCTTGCAAGATTGAATGTACTGCCCTCGGCTGGACTTGAGGGACGATTCCAACAGATTCCACACGAAAAACGTTTATGTCCCTGTGGAGATGGCAGCCCCGAATCGGTGGCGCACACCCTTCTGGCTTGCCCTCTTTATAAAGACTTGAGGAATGAGATTATCACCCCTCTTTTATCGTCCATTCCGGGTCGCCCAACCACTGCCCCAGTATCCTTTCTCTTGGCAGATCAAGATGAGCAGGTGACAGCAAAGGCTGCAAGGTTTTTAGCTGGGGCAATCAGAATAAGATCCACTATTTTACTATTGATTCGAAACCCTAAAAATGTATTTTATATACCGTATTTTTCTCTCTATAGCACACACATTTTTTCTCCTAAAAAGTAAGGGGAAATGTCTGTGCGTATTATTGAGGGAATGTGTGGTCCCTGGAGCCGACTGGCCTGAATGCAGGGGCAAAAATCAGGCACAAATCAGGTCGCGCGCTGCAGAGAGGAGGCTGCTGCTTTCCTGCATTCTGCCTCAGGGTCTTACTGCCCACCCTCTTCTGTTTTCGGTTGCTGTGTTTGCTCAAACGCAACAAAGAGCAGGGAAATCCCCTGCCCTCCTGGCAAGCAGAGGGGAAAGGAAAGGATCGTGTCCTTCCTTCTAATTCCTTCCTAGTCACACTGCGCGCAGGCTCCAGCCCACCTGGCTCAGGTTCCGTCGGCTAGGAGCGCAGCCAACAGCCACCACCTCCTCCCCGTGCTCCGCTGCTGCTGCTGCTGCGTCCAGCATTCTAGGGACTCGCAGGCAGCTGGAAAACATGTGGGTGGGAGACAGAGAGAGGGGGGGGGCTGGCTTGGGTGGGTGGGGGAAAACTTTTGCCTTCCTTTCCTCCCTCCCGTTAAACCCCTCTCCTGCATTCTTAGCCAGCTGCTTCTCCGCACACCCCTCTCGTGCTCCTTGTCCCTTCTGTGTTTTTCCTTCCTTCCCCACTTAAAACGTGGTTACAAAGCACGGATCCACATGGATCCTCAGGATCTTTGCATTGGGTCACCCCAAATTCACCATCAGATCACATTGCATGTCCATGGCTACAGCCTGCACCAAAAAAATCACGCACCCACTGTTGCCTGGGGCCACAATGGTGCAAAAGCGTGGTTACAAAGCACAGATCCACATGGATTCTCAGGGTTTTTGCATTGGGCTACCCCAAACTCACCGTCAAATCACATGTCTGTGGCCACAGCATGAAGCACAAAAATGATACATCCACTGTTTCATTCAGAATTTTTTTTTCTTGTTTTCCTCCTCTAAAAACTATGTGCGTGTTATGGTCAGGTGCGTGTTATAGAGCGAAAAATACGGCAATTGACTTTTTATTTCTATTCTTCGCATATCGTACTGTTGTTCTATTGCTATGGCCGATGGCTGGCGCAAATAAAGATTCATTCATTCTGTTAACACTTGCAGAAGCTTCTCAAACCGTTCCAGAAGACCCACAGCACCCGACTTGGGTTCTCTGTGCATGGGAATTTTGTGCCAACCACACCCAGGAGGCAGATTTCAACAGACTGCCAGCTTTGGGGGCAGAAAATAGTTTATCACCTGGACCGGATTGGGTAGTGATGCTTGTGGATTTAATCAGCACAAGCTGTGCTTTAAACCTGCAGCCAACATCCCCAACATTGAGGGAGCTGGGGATGTTTAACTTGGCTGAGAGGTGATGAGATAGGCATCTTCGCGTAGCTACAGGGCTGTCTCATGGAAGATGGCGCAAGCGTGTTTCTTTCTGCAACAGAGGGTAGGATCCGAACTAATAAATGCAAGAAAGGAGGTTCTGACGAAACTCAGGAAGAACTTTCCGACAGTAAGAGCAGTTCAACAGAGGAGAGATGGTGGGTTATGAGTTCTTTGTGGCGTAAATGGGCATTGTTGTCTTGGAAGATGTTTGTTGTTGTTTAGTCGTTCAGTTGTGTCCGACTCTTCGTGACCCCATGGACCAGAGCACGCCAGGCACTCCTGTCTTCCACTGCCACCTGCAGTTTGGTGAGACTCATGTTTGTAGCTTCGAGAACACTGTCTAACCATCTCGTCCTCTGTCGTCCCCTTCTCCTTGTGCCCTCCATCTTTCCCAGTATCAGGGTCTTTTCCAGGGAGTCTTCTCTTCTCATGAGGTGGCCAAAGTATTGGAGTCTCAGCTTCACGATCTGTCCTTCCAGTGAGCACTCAGGGCTGATTTCCTTCCGAATGGAGAGGTTTGATCTTCTTGCAGTCCATGGGACTCTCAAGAGTCTCCTCCAGCACCATAATTCAAAAGCGTCAATTCTTTGGCGATCAGCCTTCTTTATGGTCCAGCTCTCACTTCCATACATCACTACTGGGAAAACCATAGCTTTTACGATACGGAAGATGTTTAGTAGGGCCAATTCTGGGGTGATGTCTATTACTTGATTAGTTATTTTACATATTTCTTGTATGGCTGTTGTCCAGAATAGTTGGATTTTGGGGACACTCCCACCACATGTGGAGGTATGTGCCTGTGGAGGTGACCCTCTCCAGCATTTTGGTGAGGTTCCTGGGTATATTGGCGCTAGTTTCCTTGGTGTTAGGTACCACCTGTAGGTGAGTTTCAGAGTGAGTTCTTTTCTTTTCGTTGATATGGATTTAAAGGGGGGTTTAGACCACATTCTGGTCCATTGAGTGGGGTTAATCTCATAGCCTATGTCACTCTCAGGAACACAAGTGAACAACACAAGCAACGCTGACACCAAACTCTACATACATTAAACATAATAGAAACACCGCCACCCGACCCCACCCCCATCCATCTTCCCTCTCTCCACCCCCCTTTCTTTTTTCTTTTCTTTTCTTCTCCCCCTAATGCCTCAACAAATGAAATGGATTTGTAAAAATGTTACATGGGGGGGGGGGAATACGAGGCATTACACTTACTTCAGTAAAACAAGAAAATCCTTAATAAAATATCAAGATGGAATAAAAAAAAAACAGAGGAGAGATGGGGGACTTTCAAGGGAAGTCATAGTACCACTCTGTTCTTCCTTGGTCAGGCCACACTGGGAATATGGTGTCCAATTCTGGGCACCACAATGTAAGAAGGATGTTGACAAGCTGGAAGGTGTGCAGAGGAGGGTGACTGAGATGATCAGGGGTCTGGAGGAATTTTTGGATTTGATATTCCGCTTTATCACTACCCTAAGGAGTCTCAAAGCTGCTAACATTCTCCTTTCCCTTCCTCCCCCACAACAAACACTCTGTGAGGTGAGTGGGGCTGAGAGACTTCAAAGAAGTGTGACTGGCCCAAGGTCACTCAGCAGCTGCATGTGGAGGAGCAGAGACGCGAACCTGGTTCACCAGATTACGAGTCCACCGCTTTTAACCACTACATCACACTGGCGTATGAGGAACGGCTGACAAACCTAGACAGCATCTTAAAAAGCAGAGACACCACCTTGCCGACAAAGGTCTGTATAGTTCAAGCTATGGTTTTCTCAGTAGTGAAGTAAGGAAGTGAGAGCTGGACTATAAAGAAGGCTGATCGCTGAAGAATTGGTACTTTTGAATTCTGGTGCTGGAGGAGACTCTTGAGAGTCCCATGGACTGCAAGAAGATCAAACCTCTCCATTCTGAAGGAAATCAGCCCTGAGTGCTCACTGGAAGGACAGATCCTGAAGCTGAGGCTCCAAGACTTTGGCCACTTCATATGAAGAGAAAACTCCCTGGAAAAGACCCTGATGTTGGGAAAGATGGAGGGCACAAGGAGAAGGGGATGACAGAGGACAAGATGGTGGGATAGTGTTCTCAAAGCTACCAGCATGAGTTTGACCAAACTGCGGGAGGCGGTGGAAGACAGGAGTGCCTGGCGTGCTCTGGTCCAGGGGGTCACGAAGAGTCGGGCATGACTAAACAACTAAACAACAACAACAACAAAAGTTCTGTTCATGGCTATGTCCTATATTTGTTTGGCAGGAGTGGACAGGCCAGAGGCAAGGCTTGTGTGAGACAGTACAGCATGTCCCGGAATTTCCCCGGTACTCCTTTTTGTGTAGGCTGTTGGGCCATTACCTTGAGGCATCAGCCTTCATTTGGGCAGAGTGTCACAATATGTGAATGGCTTTCTTAATAAACTTTATTTCCCTTGATTGGTTGTGTGGTTACTGGGTAGATGGCAGTGTGGGGGCTGCTTACACTGAGTATGTCAGAACTACAACAGTTTTACATTTACACATACAGCGGTACCTCGGGTTACATATGCTTCAGGTTACATATGCCAGATCACTCTTGCTGTTCTGGCTTCTGGGATTCAAAATATATTTTTTCTTGTTTTCCTCCCCCCCCCCCAAACTAGGTGCGTCCTATAGAGCAAAAAATACAGTATCTACTTGCACTGGTGTGCTTTTGAATTGCTAGGTTGGCAGGAGCTGGGACGGAGCAATGGGAGCTCACCCCGTCGCGGGGATTCGAACCGCCGACCTTCTGATCAGCAAGCCCAAGAGGCTCAGTGGTTTAGACCACAGCGCCACCCGCAACCCTAGTTGGTCAAGGGAGCTGTGGACTCAGAAAGGTTGAAAACCTCTGTCCTAAGGGAAAGCAAGACTTTCCAGGGCCAAATTAGAAATCGGGACGGCTTCTGTAAATCCAGGACTCTCCCTGGAAAATAGGGACACTTGGATCGTCTCCGTAGGCCAGGTAGCCACTTGCAGGACACTTCATAATCTAAATTTCAAAGACAGCAGAGGGAGAGCCAGGATGAGGTCCTCGTTTTCTCCCACTCTTTCTCTCTCACACACATGTGCAAATATTTGAGATTCTTTTGCACACATTCTCCCTTCAATGCAAAAGCTATGCTTTCTTGATCACCACCTTGTGGCCATCCGAGGTACAGCGACGCCTATGGATGCATCCGTTTTTTGAAGCCTTTATTTACAGTGGTACCTCGGGTTACATACGCTTCAGGTTACATACGCTTCAGGTTACAGACTCTGCTAACCCAGAAATAGTACCTCGGGTTAAGAATTTGCTTCAGGATGAGAACAGAAATTGTGCTCTGGCGGCGCGGCGCAGTGGCATAGCGTGGGTTGTCAGCACCCGGGGCAAGGCAAGTAATTTGCGCCCCCTAACCCGGGGCAAGGCAAGTAATTTGCGCCCCCCCCCCCGGCTGCACTGTCCCTCCCCCAGATAGTCCCTCGCTCTCTCTCCGCACCGCACCGCACGCCTGGCACCCTCCCCTCCACAGTGGGCGGCGACCCGGCGGCTCGGATCGGATTCGCACAGCCAGCACTGCAGTGAGAGAGAGTGAGTGAGCCAGGTAGGGGCAGAGAGCTGCGAGTGCGAGTGCGCCCCCCCCAGATGTTGCGCCCGGTGCGGCCGGCCCCCCCTGCACCCCCCATGCTACGCCACTGGCGCGGCGGCAACCGGAGGCCCCATTAGCTAAAGTGGTGCTTCAGGTTAAGAACAGTTTCAGGTTAAGTACGGAGCTCTGGAACAAATTAAGTACTTAACCTGAGGTACCACTGTATTTGGAGCATTCCCTCCCCCCCGTGTGAATCACGAAACAAGGAGATCAAAACCCAGCCGCAAGTACAAAGCCAGAATATCAAACCTGGGTGTGTGCTGGTATATCTGAAAACTGATATGCACACAAACAAAAATTTCTCAAACTGCACCATTGCATCATGTGGAAATGTCAGCACAGGTTTTTAAACTGCGGGTGGCACTGTGGTGTAAACCACAGAGCCTAGGGCTTGCCAATTAGAAGGTCGGCGGTACGAATCCCCACGACGGGGTGAGCTCCCATTGCTCGGTCCCTGCTCCTGCCAACCAAGCAGTTCGAAAGCACGTCAAAGTGCAAGTAGATAAATAGGTACCGCTCCGGCGGGAAGGTAAACGGCGTTTCCGTGCGCTGCTCTGGTTCGCCAGAAGCGGCTTAGTCCTGCTGGCCACATGACCCGGAAGCTGTACGCCGGCTCCCTCGGCCAGTAAAGCGAGATGAGCGCCGCAACCCCAGAGTCGGTCACGACTGGACCTAATGGTCCCTTTACCTTTACGGGAGCTCACCCCGTCGCGAGGATTCGAACCACCGACCTTCTGATCGGCAAGTCCTAGGCTCTGTGGTTTAACCCACAGCGCCACCCGCGTCCCATATAATGGAATAGGGTGTCCCTATTTTCATCGGACAAATGTTGGAGGGTATGTCATTTCATGAGGCTGTCTCCACAGGAGAGAAAGCAGCAGGGCTGCCTCCATCGGCCTTGCCGAAAGCCCCCCCCCCCAGCTGATCATTACAGAAACAACTCTTAAAAGAACTGGCGCCCCAGTTTGGGTTTTTCCTCTTCCCTCCCCCTCCCTTTCGCCTTGTGTGCCGTGGTTTGTGCGTTCCGAAGCCTGCAAGTTGGGGCTGTCCTGTTTCAATTGTCTGTACCTCTGGTTACGTACTTAATTTGTTCCGGAGGTCTGTTCTTAACCTGAAACAGTTCTTAACCTGAAGCACCACTTTAGCTCATGGGGCCTCCCGCTGCTGCTGCCGCAGCGTGACTTCTGTTCTCATCCTGAAGCAAAGTTCTTAACCTGAAGCACTATTTCTGGGTTAGCGGAGTCTGTAATCTGAAGCGTATGTAACCTGAAGCGTATGTAACCCGAGGTACCAGTGTACGTGAGCTGATAATGTTGTCATCTAGCATTAGACTGGCAGGCTGTGCTCCGGTTAGTGAATGACTTAAAAAAAGGAAGCTGTTGGGCAGAGTCGACTGGTCGGCTGGTCCCCAAATTGCACAGGGGTGTATGAGGAACGGCTAAGGGAGCTGGGCATGTTTAGCCTGGAGAAGAGGAGGTTAAGGGGTGATATGATAGCCATGTTCAAATACATAAAAAGATGTCACATAGAGGAGGGAGAAAGGTTGTTTTCTGCTGCTCCAGAGAAGCGGACACGGAGCAATGGATCCAAACTACAAGAAAGAAGATTCCACCTAAACATTAGGAAGAACTTCCTGACAGTAAGAGCTGTTTGACAGTGGAATTTGCTGCCAAGGAGTGTGGTGGAGTCTCCTTCTTTGGAGGTCTTGAAGCAGAGGCTTGACAACCATATGTCAGGAGTGCTCTGATGGTGTTTCCTGCTTGGCAGGGGGTTGGACTCGATGGCCCTTGTGGTCTCTTCCAACTCTATGATTCTATGATTCTATTCTATGATTCTATGATTCTATGAAATGCTTTGAGAGATTGGTACTTAAATATCTTAGGTCATGATTTCCACCGGACTTTGATAAAGATCAGTTTGCCTATAGGAGAAACAGGTCAACAGATGATGTCATAGCTACAGCTTTTCACCTTCCAGCAAGTCATCTGGAGAGACCAGGGAATTGTGTCAGAATATTGTTTATTGATTATTTGTTTAGTCATTTAGTCGTGCCCGCCTCTTCGTGACCCCCTAGACCAGAGCATGCCAGGCACTCCTGTCTTCCACTGCCTCCCGCAGTTGGGTCATGCTGGTAGCTTCGAGAATACTGTCCCACCATCTCGTCCTCTGTCGTCCCCTTCTCCTTGTGCCCTCCATCTTTTCCAACATCAGGGTCTTTTCAAGGGAGTCTTCTCTTCTCATGAGGTGGCCAAAGTCTCTCACAAGAAGTTGTGGGCTCTCCTTCCTTGGAGGTTTTCAAGCACAGGTTGGGTGGCCATCTGGCATGGATGCTTTAGCTGAGATTCCAGTATTGCAGGGGGTTGGACTAGATGACCGCTGGGGTCCCTTCCAACTCTAAGATGCAATGATTATATGACCTTAATCATCCCCCCCACCTAATTTGTCCTGCAAGAAACCATCCCTCGTATATTTATATCTTTTCCTTGGCTTTCCCTTGAAAAATGTTTAATAAGAATAATAATAATGTATGGGGAAAATGGGAAAAATCTCAAGGCTGTTTATATGGTGCTGTGGGTTAAACCACAGAGCCTAGGACTTGCCGATCGGAAGGTCGGCGGTTCGAATCCCCGCAATGACGGTATGAGCTCCCGTTGCCTGGTCCCTGCTCCTGCCAACCTAGCAGTTCGAAAGCACGTCAAAGTGCAAGTAGATAAATAGGTACCACTCTGGCGGGAAGGTAAACGGCGTTTCTGTGCGCTGCTCTGGTTCGCCAGAAGCGGCTTAGTCCTGCTGGCCACATGACCCGGAAGCTGTACGCCGGCTCCCTCGGCCAATAAAGCGAGATGAGCGCCGCAACCCCAGAGTCGGTCACGACTGGACCTAATGGTCAGGGGTCCCTTTACCTAAGTAACACCAGAGTGTCAGATAGACTGTCTCACATAGCTCTTTTTCTCTGATTTCCTATGGTCAATGATGTCTCCAAGACAAAGAAAGCAGTCATGTGGCCAGCAGGACTAAACCGCCTCTGGTGCAAAGGGACACCGTGATGGAAACCAGAGCGCATGGAAACGCCATTTACCTTCCTGCCACAGTGGTACCTATTTATCTACTTGCGCTGGCGTGCTTTCGAAATGCTAGGTTGACAGGAGCTGGGACCGAGCAACGGGAGCTCACCCCGTCGCGGGGATTCGAACCACCGACCTTCCGATCGGCAAGCCCAAGAGGCTCAGTGGTTTAGACCACAGTGCCACCCACGTACCGCGGATGTTTTGCAAAGCACCCAGGATTGCCTTTCTGGTGGATTTCAGAATGCAGGGGTGCTTCAAAGAGCTCCCTGCTTCCAATTCCACAAAACAGATTCCAGCAACATTGCTGTTTCTTTCATGTTGCTGCCTCCTGAAGGCTAGGAGCTTAATTTCGGAGACTGTGGGTTCTATTGACCTCCTCGACTCCTTGACTCTCTGCATGGTTGTTCAGACAGCACCATGAGCTGTGCAGTTGTGTAACTCACGGCATGCCAGCAGAGGTCCCCAAAGTGTTACTAAGAAGAACTCGATCAGTCTGGCATCGTTTCCTACAGTGGCCACATGGATGCTGCTGGGAAACGCTTGATCAGAATTCGAACACAAGACCACTCTCTGCTCCTGTGCATTCCAGCGACTGGTACACAGTGGTACCTCGGGTTAAGTACTTAATTCATTCTGGAGGTCCGTACTTAACCTGAAACTGTTCTTAACCTGAAGCACCACTTTAGCTAATGGGGCCTCCTGCTGCAGCTGCATGATTTCTGTTCTCATTCTGAAGCAAAGTTCTTAACCCGAAGCACTATTTCTGGGTTAGCGGAGTGTGTAAGCTGAAGCGGATATAACCTGAAGTGGATGTAACCCGAGGTACCACTGTATAACTCTGGGGTTGCGGCGCTCATCTCGCTTTACAGGCCGAGGGAGCCAGCGTTTGTCTGCAGGCAGTTTTTCCGGGTATGTGGCCAGCAGGACTAAGCTACTTCTGGCAAAACCAGAGCAGCGCACGGAAACGCCGTTTAGATATCTATCTATATATTACAATAAAGAGTTTGTGAATGTTTATTCAAAACCTGCCAAAGAATCCAGTTCATTTTGTTGCTTCTTCAAATATTTCATAAAAGGTTCTTTGAAATCACAGTTGTCCATGTCACGTAGTTTGTGTGTCAATTTTGCCAATTCCACATAGTTCATCAGTTTTTCTTGCCACAGTTCTTTTGTCGGGATTTCCTCATTCTTCCATCCTTGTGCTATTAAGACGCTTGCTGCCGTTGTCGCATACATAAAAATACAGTGGTATTTCTGGGTTAGCAGAGTCTGTAACCTGAAGCATATGTAACCTGAAGCATATGTAACCCGAGGTACCACTGTATTTTTAAATTTCTTTGGCAGGTCTTTTCCCACAATCCCTAATAAGAACAGCGTAAACAAGTTTCAATGGATATCGTTCAATGGATATCGTTATTGAAACAAGTTTCAATAATGGAATACAGAATGGTATCTTTTTTGTAAAATATGCAGGGATTTACAACTTGCAAAATGAACCATGGAAAGAGAAGAAAGGAAGTCATTGATATCTTAAGGATGTAAAATGAGTACTTTAAATTGTAAGACAGACAATTTAATAAAAAATATATAAAATAAATAAAATAAAAGTTGCACCCAGGATATAATGCAGTAGAAAAGGCTTGCATAAAACCACTGTGGCGAGGACGGGAAATCAACTTACGAAACAATGTATTTGATTTGAAGGTGACTGCGAAAATGTTTGAAAAAATAATTTAAAAATTATGTATAAAAATTGCACCCAGGATAGCTGCCTTTAATCAGCAACCGTTTCCCAGCCTGAAATAACAGCAGTTGTGGCACCGACAACTTTTTTTTTTAGAATATTTTTATTAAGTTTTTAACACAAAAGGCAAAACAAAAAAGAAACAACAGAAAAAGCAGAAAAATACAAAATCACGAAAACACAAAACATCAAAAAGAAAAAAGCAATAATAAAAGCAATTCCATTTTCATAATATTTCTTGCATTCACTTATTTCACCGACTTCCCCAAACCTCCCTTCACTGTATTCCAGATCTTATATTTAATCAGCAAATCCCTTCCCTCTGCCTTAATTGATCCTTATCTTAATTTTGGTATCTTAATATAACTTAATCTCCTTAATATCTTAAATATTAAATCTTTTAATTTTACAACTTTTTACTAATAACCTTTTGCATTCAATCTGATGTCATTCTAACATTCCTTAATCTTATAATATTTCTGTAGATAGTCTTTGAATTTCTTCCAGTCTTCTTCCACCGTCTCTTCTCCCTGGTCTCTGATTCTGCCAGTCATTTCAGCCAATTCCATATAGTCCATCACTTTCAGCTGCCATTCTTCCAGAGTGGGTAACTCTTGTGTCTTCCAATGCTGTGTGATGAGTACTCTTGCTGCTGTTGTGGCATACATAAAAAAGGTTCTATCCTTCTTTTTCACCTGTTGGCAGACCATGCCCAGGAGAAAGGCCTCTGGTTTCTTCGGGAAGGTGTATTTAAACACCTTTTTCATTTCATTATAGATTGTTTCCCAGAAGGTCTTAATCCTTGGGAACGTCCACCAAAGGTGGAAAAATGTGCCTTCAATTTCTTTACACTTCCAACATTTATTATCAGGCAAATGATAGATTTTAGCTAGCTTGACTGGCACCAACAACTTTTAATGCCCACTTCCTCTTTGCAGTCAAGAGTCATCTCATCCTTGGCTTGTCTGTTGCTTTTGATTTTATTTGCAACAACATTATTATTAAAACACGGCAAAACAAAATCAGTGCACTTAGCACTGATTTCAGTAACGCAGCCCACAAGCGAAATGAAAAATCAAGTCACAGGGCAAGTTATGCAAATGTGCAGAAATGAAACGGAAAACCTCCCAGTTTCAGAATATAAAAGTAATACTAATTTGAAGAATTTCTCAAGCACTTCGGGGGGGGGGGGGCGGGGAGGAAGCAGGGAGTAGTAGAAGAGTCCTCAGTAGCTCAGAGGGTTCTGACACAAAATTGCAAAACTGACTGCAGGGGGGGAAACCTTTGTTGTGGTTCGAGGACCGGATCCCCACTTTGTGGAAGGAAGACACACGGACACAGAGTATAAGGTTAATGGGCAAGAAAAGGCCACAACTTTGTTGATTACAGCAAGTGAGAAGGTATTGGCTTAGGCATTGGGCCACAACAGATTGACTCCACCCACTCGGAGAGGGGTGAGCCTAAAGGGGGTTTATTTACCAGTTGTGGGAGCCTGTTGATGCTAATCCAACTATAAGCTCTCCCCTGATGTTACCGAGGGTCGTGCCATGGCCCCCCGCCACACAGACATCGGACAGGATCCACGACCGCCGGATTCCTTTAACAGAATACGCCAGGCCCTCCTGTCTTCCACTGCCTCCCGCAGTTTGGTCAGACTCATGCTGGTAGCTTCGAGAACACTGTCCCACCATCTCGTCCTCTGTCGTCCCCTTCTCCTTGTGCCCTCCATCTTTCCCAACCTCAGGGTCTTTTCCAGGGAGTCTTCTCTTCTCATCAGGTGGCCAAAGTACTGGAGCCTCAGCTTCAGGATCTGTCCTTCCAGTGAGCACTCAGGGCTGATTTCCTTCAGAATGGAGAGGTTGGATCTTCTTGCAGTCCATGGGACTCTCAAGAGTTTCCTCCAGCACCATAATTCACTATAAGCTCTGATGTTTGATCTTCTTGCAGTCCATGGGACTCTCAAGAGTCTCCTCCAGCACCAGAATTCAAAAGCATCCATTCTTCGGCGATCAGCCTTCTTTATGGTCCAGCTCTCACTTCCATACATCACTACTGGGAAAACCAGAGCTTTTACTATATGGACCTTTGTTGGCAAGGTGATGTCTCTGCTTTTTAAGATGCTGTCTAGGTTTGTCATTGCTGTGTCTTCCTTACCTTTTGCCATCACTGAGATGCATATGAATGTATCACTGGAATGTATAAAAGTGTTTCTGAATGTATCCTTACTGAACTGTATCCATGAATGTAACTTATTGAAATGTAATGCTGAACCTTCTGAGGCAAAAACCCCCTCAGGGAGGCAATTAGTTATTTATTACAAACTTCAATTCTAAATGCTAAAAAAAAAAAAAGGTCAACAACTTCAATCCTAAAAAAACGGTCAACAACAGACCGGCCCTTTGGTCGGCCCTCACAGCCCTTCACTTTATCAAATCTGGCCCTCTTTGAATAAAGTTTGGACACCACTGACTTAGAGGGATATTGGCAGCAGAACCTACCATAGAATTGTCAAGTTGGGAAAGACTACAAGGATTGTCCAGTCCAACCCTCTGCAAAAAAAAGGAATATTTTGCCCAATTGGTGAAAGAATTGATGTTTTTGAATTATGGTGCTGGAGGAGACTCTTGAGAGTCCCATGGACTGCAAGAAGATCAAACCTCTCCATTCGGAAGGAAATCAGCCCTGAGTGCTCACTGGAAGGACAGATCCTGAAGCTGAGGCTCCAATACTTTGGCCACCTCGTGAGAAGAGAAGACTCCCTGGAAAAGACCCTGATGTTGGGAAAGATGGAGGGCACAAGGAGAAGGGGACGACAGAGGGCGAGATGGTGGGACAGTGTTCTCGAAGCTGCCAGCATAAGTTTGACCAAACTGCGGGAGGCAGTGGAAGACAGGAGTGCCTGGTGTGCTCTGGTCCAGGGGGTCACAAAGAGTCAGACACGACTAAACGACTCAACAACAACAGCAACAAAAGTTCTGTTAATGGCTGTGTCCTTTATTTGTTTGGCAGGAGTGGACTTGCCGGAGTCAAGGCTTGTGTGAGACAATACAATACCGGAATGAGTTTGACCAAACTGCGGGAGGCAGTGGAAGACAGGAGTGTCTGGTCCACAAGGTCATGAAGAGTCGGACACGACTAAACAACTAAACAACAACAACAACACAATCCACCTTTCCTACTGAATAGGCAAAGAAACTATGCCACACTTTCTCCAAGGTATCTGAAGAAGTGTAAAGGTAAAGGTACCCCTGCCCATACGGGCCAGTCTTGACAGACTCTAGGGTTGTGCGCCCATCTCACTCAAGAGGCCGGGAGCCAGCGCTGTCCGGAGACACTTCCGGGTCACGTGGCCAGCGTGACAAAGCTGCTCTGGCGAGCCAGTGCCGCACACGGAAACGCTGTTTACCTTCCCGCCAGTAAGCGGTCCCTATTTATCTACTTGCACCCGGGAGTGCTTTCGAACTGCTAGGTTGGCAGGCGCTGGGACCGAACAACGGGAGCGCACCCCGCCGTGGGGATTCGAACCGCCGACCTTTTGATCGGCAAGCCCTAGGCGCTGAGGCTTTTACCCACAGCGCCACCCGCGTCCCTTAACTTGAAGAAGTGTACATGCACACAAAAGCTTATACCCAGAACAAACTTAGTTGCTCTCAAAGGTGCTATTGGAGAATTTTTTTAATTTATTTATTTCGAATGCCTCAGACCAACACGGCTACCCACCTGAACCTAGTTGATGGTTGAGCATTGGGACTCCTCCTGAAAGCTACTGTGTTGGGGTGGGCGGAGGGCTTCAAAAGACAGGGCTTTGTGCCACCACCACCCTGTCCATAATGCCTCATTGTTGTGTCTCCTCCCGATTAAGCCTGCCTGACTTTATCATGCCTGATTAGATCTCCACCACAATCAGTCCTGAATTACTCCACTTCACCAGTTGGGGCACAAGGACTTGAATAGAGACAATGTCTTGATAGAGGGCGGGATGGAGCTATTGACTCCACAAGCACCTCTCACCTGGGGCGAAAAGCAGGAGGCCCCCTCCTCTCCTCCATGCCCTGGGCCATCTTAGAATCATAGAATCACAGAGTTGGAAGAGACCACAAGGGCCATCGAGTCCAACCCCCTGCCAAGCAGGAAACACCATCAGAGCACTCCTGACATATGGTTGTCAAGCCTCTGCTTAAAGACCTCCAAAGAAGGAGACTCCACCACACTCCTTGGCAGCAAATTCCACTGTCAAACAGCTCTTACTGTCAGGAAGTTTTTCCTGATGTTTAGGTGGAATCTTCTTTCTTGTAGTTTGGATCCATTGCTCCGTGTCCGCTTCTCTGGAGCAGCAGAAAACAACCTTTCTCCCTCCTCTATGTGACATCCTTTTATATATTTGAACATGGCTATCATGGCTATCCCCCAGCCTCAGGCTGAATTTTGCTAGTACAGTGGTACCTCGGGTTAATAACTTAATTCGTTCTGGAGGTCCGTTCTTAGCATGAAACTGTTCTTAACCTGAAGCACCACTTTAGCTAATGGGGCCTCCTGCTGCGTTGCCACCACACGATTTCTGTTCTCATCCGGAAGCAAAGTTCTTTTTTTTTTAACCATAATATTTATTAATTTTCAATAGACATAACAAAAAAGAGAAAACGCAACAACACAACAACAACAACAACAACACAATAAAAGAGTGAAAAATAAGAAAAAAGAATAACAAACTTAACATACCTAAAGAGGAAAAAAAAGAAACTCAACCAATTAATTAAAATCCATTTTCATAAACATTTTAGTTGACTTCCTCTAATCTCCTCCATCTGAATTTCCTCTTAATTTGAATGTAGCAATATCATTATTTCATAAAACAATATTACAGTCATATTCCAATTTCTTTACCTTTCTTATAGTACATTTTCTTATTTATATATTTCAGTCTAATTTAGTCCTAAGCCTGATCTGAAGCAAAGTTCTTAACCCGAGGTACTATTTCTGGGTTAGCGGAGTCTGTAACCTGAAGTGTCTGTAACCCGAGGTACCACTGTATTTATCCAGACTAATTTGTGCAGCAAAGGCCCAGATCACAAATGAACGTGCCACAGAAATCACAGAGATCATTTATACAGAAATCCTTTTTGCCTGTTTGAGCAGGTGTGTTGGGCTTACCTAAAGTTGGCCGAGAAAAGAGCCCAGCTTTGCCCAAGGATTCTGCTAGCAAAAGCCCCCCCCCCCCGGGTTCAATCCTGTAACCCTGGGTATCTACTTGCTGGGTATCTATTTTTTCAGCAGGGGGCCGGTCCACTGTCCCTCAGACCTTGTGGGGGGCCGGACTATATATTGGGGGGGGGGGAATGAACGAATTCCTATGCCCCACAAATAACCCAGAAATGCATTTTAAATAAAAGGACACATTCTACTCATGTAAAAACATGCTGATTCCCAGACTGTCATGCCGGATTGAGAAGGCGATTGGGCCGGATCTGGCCCACAGGCCTTAGGTTGCCTACCCCTGGTCTAATTAATTCATCAGCACTAAAGTCAGTCTGGCATCCTCTAATTAATTTATCAGCACTAAAGTCAGAGATTTTACTTTCTTGGGCTCCATGATCACTGCAGATGGGGACAGCAGCCACGAAATTAAGAGACTCCTGCTTCTTGGGAGGAAAGCAATGGCAAACCTAGACAGCATTTTAAAAAGTAGAGACATCACCTTGCCAACAAAGGTCCGTATAGTAAAAGCTATGGTTTTCCCAGTAGTGATGTATGGAAGTGAGAGCTGGACCATAAAGAAGGCTGATCGCCGAAGAATTGACGCTTTTGAATTATGGTGCTGGAGGAGACTCTTGAGAGTCCCATGGACTGCAAGAAGATCAAACCTCTCCATTCTGAAGGAAACCAGCCCTGAGTGCTCACTGGAAGGACAGATCCTGAAGCTGAGGCACCAAGACTTTGGCCACCTCAGGAGAAGAGAAGACTCCCTGGAAAAGACCCTGATTCTGGGAAAGATGGAGGCACAAGGAGAAGGGGACGACAGAGGACGAGATGGTGGGACAGTGTTCTCGAAGCTACCAGCATGAGTCTGACCAAACTGCGGGAGGCAGTGGAAGACAGGAGTGCCTGGCGTGCTCTGGTCCATGGGGTCACGAAGAGTTGGACACGACTGAACGACTAAACAACAACAACACAAAAGTCAGTCTTGCATCCTCTAGCCTTAGGTTGCCTACCCATGGTGTACTGAAGACAGTACTGAGCTCTTGATGGACCAACAATCAGATTGACTTGGTTGACTCCAGTTTCCTACCCTTAGAATCATAGAATCAGAGAGCTGGAAGGGACCCTGAAGATCATCTAGTCCAACCCCCTGCAAGGCAGGAATATGAGGCTGTCCTTTACGGGGATCGAACCTGCAACCTTGGGGTCATCAGCACGACACTTTAACCAACTGAGCTATTTAAACCAGTCCTTTATTCAGAACCATGAGGTCTAGAACCTTAGTTTATTCTCTTTTTTTAACGAAAATTTTCATGTAGACAAATATACACGAGTTACATAACAAATAAAACAGAAAACGATACAAATGAATAGAAACAATGAAATAAGAAAAGATAAAGAAACAAACATAAACAAATGCAATATATTACACTTACATGACAGATTAAAATATATAACTTCCAATAATTCTCATTATACTTATATTATCTGTATTCCTTGCACAGATTCAAATTATTTTTGTATATAGATATATAATCCACTATTATATTTTAGGTAATTCTTGGTTGCCAGTATCACTCTATTTCTGCAAGTATCTTATTGATGTTCAGTACATTTTAAAGTATTCTTTAAATATTTTCCATTCCCTATATATCTTAGTTTATTCTTTAGTTTTATCCCAACAAGACAGAAGTGCTGTTTCTGGGTGACAGGGGGCAGGCGGGTCCTGAATGGGGTAACTTTGCCCCTGAAGGACCAGGTGCGCAGCCTGGGAGTCATTTTGGAGTCATAGCTGTCCATGGAGGCGCAGGTTAATTCTGTGTCCAGGGCAGCTGTGTACCAGCTCCATCTGGTACACAGGCTGAGACCTTATCTGCCCGCAGACTGTCTGGCCAGAGTGTTGCATGCTCTGGTTATCTCCTGCTTGGACTACTGCAACACGCTCTATGTGGGGCTACCTTTGAAGGTGCCCCGGAAACTACAATTAATCCAGAATGCGGCAGCTAGACTGGGGACTGGGAGTGGCCGCCGAGACCACATAACACCGGTTCTGAGAGATCTGCATTGGCTCCCAGGACGTTTCTGAGCACAATTCAAAGTGTAGGTGCTGACCTTTGAAGCCTTAAACGGCCTCGGCCCCGTAGACCTGAAGAAGCGTCTCCCCATTGTCCAGTAAAGCTACAGGGAACCAGGCAGAGGGCCTTCTCAGTAGTGGCACCCGCCCTGTGGAACACCCTCCCATCAAGGAGATGAGTAAACATGCAACCTTTATAAGACATCTAAAGGAAGGTAAACGGCGTTTCCGTGCGCTGCACTGGTTCGCCAGAAGCGGCTTAGTCCTGCTGGCCACATGACCCGGAAGCTGAACGCCGGCTCCCTCGGCCAATAAAGCGAGATGAGCGCCGCAACCCCAGAGTCGGCCACGACTGGACCTAATGGTCAGGGGTCCCTTTACCTTTAATAAAAAAAAAAGTTTAGTGTTTTATTATGTTTTCATATCTGTTTGAAGCCACCCAGAGTAGCTGCGTTGCCCAAGTCAGATGGGCAGGGTACTACTAATAATAATACCAATAATATTCTTTCTAACAGTGATAGGATTTTTAAATTATTATTATTAGAGGGGGTTTTGAGCAGAAACCCTGGGGAAATGAGTTACATTACCCTTGTTTAAATTAAATAATTGTTGTTGTTTTTTTGGTTGGGGAGGGCTGGGACAGATATATACACCCAATTCCTGAGCCAAAACTCCACCTATGTCTGTAATCAATAAAGTTTGAGGCCATTTTTAATCCAGATCATTGTCTGCTTGAGTTTATTCATCCAATCTTACATTTCGCCACAGTTGGGGTGAGGGTAGAACGCTGCAACTGGGCTCTAAATAATTTAAAAAAATGAACTTCGTGGTGAGTCCCCCCACGTTTTAAAAAAGCACCGGTCATTATCATTAGCGGTATTCGCATGACCAATCCATTGTGTTCATTCATTTTCCCGTTGAAAGGAAAACGCGCCCTCGAACGAAGGCGCCGCGCGGCCAGCAGAGGACGCTGCCCGGTGAGTTCCTCTGAGGCGGGCGCGTCGCAGCGGCAATTCTCCGGCGCCAGGGGGCGCTTCTCCCGGCTCCGTCGGCTCCCCCCCCCTCCGCCCGCCTCCCTTTTGTTGCCTGGGGTGCCTGGCTGCTATATAAGCGGCGGCGGGGAGGAGCCCGCAGCTCGCTGCTCCCGTCCGCGCGGCCGCCTGCTGCTGTTGCTCTTCGCCTGAGACTCGCCTCGCCGCGCGGAGACGTCGCCCGGCCGCCATGGAGATGAAGAAACGGCTCAACCTGGAGCTGCGGAACAAGAAGCCAGCCGAGGTGAGTCTTCCCTCCTTCCCCCGGCCCAGGCCCGGCTGCCTTCCCCCGCCTCCGGCCCGCTTCGCGCACACGTGTGCGCGGCCGACATGTTGGAGACGCGCGCCGCGCTCCTGGGCGCACGGAAACCCATCCTCGCCTTGCAGTTTTTGGAGTGCACTTTTCCCCATTTCTTCTCATTTCTCCGCGCCTTCTTCCTTTCCTCCACGATCCTTTACATCCCTGCCTCTTGGAGAGAAAAGGGGGGGGCTTGACCTATTTTTTGGCGACCCCTTTTAAGAACCCCCCCCCCAAAAAAACCCCAACAGCAACACATGCGCCGCTTTGCCATTCGCCTCTCCAAAAGTGTGTTTTTACGCACAAGATAAGTTTTAGGGGGTTCTTGGAACAGGCGGGTTTAAAAATAAAATAATCAAATTGGGATCTGTTTTTTGGGGGGAGGGGGGTCCTGTCCCGCCCCTTGACCCATGTGTTTTGTAAATTTTCTAAGTGGGGGGGGGGGGAATCTGGTTTCCCTTACATTCTTAACGCTTGCTTGGGGGCTTGAACCGAGGCCTACTTGGCTACTTCCCACGCCTAGTTGAGGGTTTTTTTTTAATGGGGGGGTGAATTGCTTGTTTTTTTTTCGGGGACGGGGGGAGAGAAAGAGAGCGCTCGGTGAGTGGGGTAGTTATGTGGCCGCGGGGGGGGGGTGGCTTAAAAAATATTCCCACCCCAGGAATGTTGGAGAAGGCATTTGAATGTTTTCCGGAAAGGTGGAGCGGAACAACACCCCCACCCCAAAGGGAGAAAGAAATGCCCTGTAGGCCTTGGACCGCCCCCCCCCCATCGTGGGTCAGAGTTGTGACTTGTGATTTCCCCCGGCTTCGTTTGTAAGGGCTCGCTTTAGCCGGTCTATAAATGATGCGTAACTAAAGCGCACATGGTGTGGGGTTTTTGTGGTGTGTTTTTAAATGCAATCTTGGGTCGGGGGAGGCCCGGAAGGATGGCGGCAGTTTCCTCCCTACGGCACTCCCCCCCCTCCATAAACCGCTTCCTTGCGCCCTCCCAAAAGCACAATTCTTCTCTTTCCCGCCCCCCCCCGCCAGCTGCGCACGTGGAAACGCGTTTACTAAAAAAAAACCACAGGCGATTATATATGTGTTACATATATAACTATTGGTGCTGGGAGGAGGGCGATCAGTGAGGGAAGAGTTTGTTTCCCACCCGCTTAATTCCCTCCTCCTAACCCCCCCCCCCCCCCATTTTACCACCTCGTGGAGTGGGAGGAGAAAAACCCACAGTGGAGCTTTTGAGAGCGCAGAGGAGAGGAGGGGGGTTTGGCGCTGGGTGGCTGCGCGCCTCGCCAAAGAAGGCGCTGCTTTGTAAAAAAAAAAAAGGGGGGGTTGAGATTAAAATCTCAAGAGTTCCCCCCCCCCTCTTGGTTTTGGGAGAGAAGCAGAAAGGGAAAGGAAGGGGATGTTGCGGGGGGGGGGGGCGGCGGAATGGATGCATGCCGAGCCGCGTCCACGTGTAGCTTTTTTTTGGAGGTGGGGGGAGGGATGGGGACTAGGTCAGGCAGGCGGATGGAGAGGCCAAGGCGGAGCAAGGGGGCCTTTTATGGTTTGGGGGTTTAAAGGGTCATCCAAGATGGTTTAGCAGCAGGGGGGGAGCGTGGCTTGGGCTGAATGAAAGGCGGGGTGGGGGGAGAGGGCGGTGATACACACACACACACACACACACACACGAACCAATTGAATTTACGGTTGCACCCAGGAGCTGGAAGATAGAGCCTTGACCCTGACTTGGACGGGGGGGGGGGGGTCTGAAACTGCTGTTGGAAGTCTTGCAGAACACACACAAACACACAATCTGTGTGTGTGTGTGTGTGTGTGTGTGTTTAGGCTTTCTGGTCCATTTTTTGCAATGCTTTTGCACGGCTTGCACCCAGGAGCCAAGCTGACCTTTCTTACTGAGGGTTGCTGGCTGCAGTTTGGATCAGCCTCATTTTGGGGGTGCGTTTTGTGTATTGGGGGGCGGGGGCTTGCCAGGTGTGGACACTGGTCCTCTGCTGTTGGTTTCCAGGCGCCTGGCTTCCTGTGTGTGTGGCTGCCATTGTGGGGGTTAAGCCTTGGCGCCCCCCCCCTCTTTTGGGAGGAGTCAGGACTGCCTCCTCCACTACTGATAGCTTGGGCAGTATCATGGCTCCCCCAGCAAGGAACTCTGGGAATTGTAGTTCTGTGAGGGAAGGACTATAAACAGGCACCTCTAGGGGAATCTTGTTTGGAGTTTCCGATCATTGTACCTGTGTTTAAGAATAATTTCAGCGTGTTTCACGTAGAAAACACCCTCCCTTAAAAATTAAAAAGAGCCACGCTTAACTACGTAAAACGTGAGTCAGGTCATTGTCTGCATTGGATAGTAGCAGCTCTCCAGCTGAGAGCTTTCTGCATGCCTAGCAGGTGTACTGGGGGGTCTTCTGCACTCCAAGCAGTTGTTCTGCCACTGAGAACCTATGTATTCATCACATTGTTGAGACAGGGCGATGGGGGGGCAGCCTCTCTATTTGGTGTTAGAAACTCCCGATTTTTAAGCTAGTCTCCAAACTTGCACCTTAGACCTAGCTTATGGTTGCCACAATGGAATGACTAGGTGTCTGTTTTTTTCATTTTTGCGGTGAACTTTATTATTACCCTTATTAATTATTTTGGTTTTATATTCTGCTTTTATATTTTAAAAGGGGAGGGCTGTCTCTAGGCGGTTTACAACACATTAAAACGTCCAGTCAAATGATCTGGAATGAAACAAGTTCAGGCTTCAAGGAAAACATTTCAGACCCTTCTCTTCCGTAGATGATGAGTCTCTGTCCTCAAGGAGCTTGCAGTTTAAAATAGGCAATGGGGGGGGAGAATGAGAGAAAATTGCAGTGGGTTGCATCCAACTAAATTATAACCGTTGCAATTAGTGGCTCTGAATTAAAAAGGCAGTTTAATTTCAAGCGGGTCTGCTCTGAGTAGGACTAACAACCCATTGTGTTTGCTTCAAATGCTATAGATGGTGGTGGTAATAATAATAATAATAATATACTATTTATATGCCAATCTGGCTTCTGGTCCTGCAAGCTAGGGATGATGGGAGTTGTAGTCCAAAAACAGCTGGAGACCCAAGTTTGGGAAACTCCAACCTAGAACGTTTCAGGTGTGTGGAATTCTCCCCCCAGTAAGTTGGGTTAGCAATGACCTTGGCTGTTCCATCTGTGAAATGGGGATAAGGATAGGGCTCGCTCATAACATTTGTGGCTGGGTCAAGATGGAAACCAGTGTCTACTCGGCTTAGCCTCATTCTTTTTCCCCCTGCCTCGAAAGTGCCTAAGGCACTATTGGTCAAAAGGTGACACCGTAAATTCGGGGCCAGTCTGAATTGGTGCGGGCTTTTAAGTTACCAAGAGCTCTTTTATTGGGCGGGACGAGAGGGGAATGAGCTTTAGCAGATGAGGACACGGCAAATATTTTTCTTGGCAGGGGTCTGACACAAGTAGGGTTTCCGGAACGGCCTTGACGGTTGTGGAGTACAACCCCCCCCCCCAATCAGCTTTGGCGGTATATGGCTGGGCTGACCAGCAGCGTTAGAAATTAGCCATGTGCATTTTTGCGACTGGCAATGGTCCGATTGTGACCACGCGGAGATCTCCACCTAGCAAATCCCCCCAGCTTCCTTTTCCCCCCAATTTTATTAGTTTTCATAATATTATAAACAAACAAACACACAAGACAAAGAAACATAAATCGTAGCCTTATTGAAAATTACAGTTATTAACTTTGTTAAGTGACTTCCCCGCTTCCCCCTTGGTTGAATTTCATTGCATGTCCTTTTAACGGTTTTCCAAATCCCAATTTTTATGAAATTTAACTTAATCCTTAACATCCTTAGATCTTCACCTTATGGAATTAAACATATTAATTCATCACTTAACATAAATAAAATACTAAGCCCACTAAGTATCTGCAAGCTATTTTTAGTTAGTTTAACTTGACAAATTTTACTAAATAATCATTAATTTTCTTCCACTCTTCCTGATACTCCTCCTCCTGGTCGCGGACTCTTCCGGTGAGGTCGGCTAGCTCCGAAAAATCCATCATCTTCATCTGCAATTCTTCTACTGTTGATAATTCTTGGGTTTTCCACTTTTTAGCAAACAAAATACGAGCAGCAGTTCTGGCATACAAAAATAATTTAACATCTTTCTTGGGCTATTCCAAACCTGTTACTCCAAGAAGAAAGGCCTCTGGTTTCTTTATAAATGTATATTTCAACATTTTTTTCCAATTCGTTATAAATCTTTTCCCAGAAGTCTTTCACCTGGGAGATTTCCACCTAGCAAATCTCTCCAGCTTTCTTAAGCAGGTCAGTAGAAGAGCTTATTTGTTGCCCAAATCTCCCACCTTTTTCTCCAAAGAGTCCATGGTTCACACACCCCTCCCCTCAGTTAATCCGTACAACGACTCTGCGAGGTAGATCAAGAGGTTGTGGCTGACTCCAAGGACACCCAGGGAGCTTGAGTTGTTATTCGAACCCTGATCTCCCAGGTCCCGGTCTATGACACTCTAACCACTATCCCACCCTGCCTTCCTAGAGGCCTCCTGCTATGGGGCAGCTCTATAAATTGAGTACCGTATTTTTTGCTCTATAAGACTCACTTTTCCCCTCCCAAAAAGTAAGGGGAAATGTGTGTGCGTCTTATGGAGCGAATGCAGGCTGCGCAGCTATCCCAGAAGCCAGAACAGCAAGAGGGATTGCTGCTTTCGCTGTGCAGCGATCCCTCTTGTTGTTCTGGCTTCTGAGATTCAGAATATATTTTTTTCTTGTTTTCCTCCTCCAAAAACTAGGTGCGTCTTGTGGTCTGGTGCATCTTATAGAGCGAAAAATACGGTGCGTAGTAAATAAATAGGGGGAGAGTTAAATGTCCCTTAGAGAAGGATCTGAAATACAGTGGTACCTCGGGTTACAGACGCTTCAGGTTGCAGACTCCGCTAACCCAGAAATATTACCTCAGGTTAAGACCTTTGCTTCAGGATGAGAACAGAAATTGTGGCGCGGCGGCAGCAGGAGGCCCCAAAGTGGTGCTTCAGGTTAAAACAGTTTCAGGTTAAGAACGGACCTCCGGAACAAATTAAGTACTTAACCCGAGGTACCACTGTATATTCCTTGAAGCTGGCATTTGGTTTATTGGAGGTGTTAATGTGTTGAAAAACCGCTTTGAGGTTTTTTTCTTTAAAATATAAAGCCGTCTAGAAATTAATAATAATAATAAAGTTTCATTGGAAAAGGCACCTCGATATTCCACTTACTTTAACCTAGGAGTAAGGTGCCATTTGGCAATGAGCTTAAACAGATGTACCTTGGTTGTCAAACGCCTTGCGATTCAAATGTTTTGGTTCCCGAATGCCGCAAACCCGGAAGTGGATGTTCTGGTTTGTGAATGTTCTTTGGAACCTGAACGTCCGACGGGGCTTCCACAGCTTCTGATTGGCTTCCTGCAGCCAATCAGAAGCCGCGCTTTGATTTCTGAGCGTTTTGGAAGTCGAAAGGACTTCCGGAGTGGATTCCATTGAAGAACCAAGGTATATCTGTGTTTCTAACAGTGCTGACTGGGGCTCACAGGAGTCATCGCCCGAAAACTTTCAGGGCGCTGTTCTAGAGCAGGGTTTTCCAAACTTGGGTCTCCAGCTAGTTTTGGACTACAATTCCTTTTTAAAAAAATTGTATTAAGGCGTTCCATAATAAATTACAATAAAAAACCGCAATTCTAAACAGCAGCAAAGGGGAAGGAGGGAGAATACAAAGTCCTCTTTCGCAGGTAAACGTTAATTTTTCCCGCGCAGAGAGGGATGATAGCTCAGCCTGCTGGAGCCTGAGACTCTTAATCTCAAGGTATTGGGTTCGAGATCTTGCAGAAAAGATTCCTGCATTGCAAGAGGTTAGACTTGAGGACCTCCGGGGTGCCTTCCAGCTCTTGTTATACTATGAAGCTTCCACCTGAGGGTTGCCCTTTGTTCCCCAGCTTCATCCTGGGACGCGGGTGGCGCTGTGGTCTAAACCCCTGAGCCGCTTGGGCTTTCCGATCAGAAGGTCGGCGGTTCGAATCCCCGCAACGGTGTGAGCTCCCGTTGCTCGGTCCCTGCTCCTGCCAACCTAGCAGTTCGAAAGTACACCAGTGCAAGTAGATAAATAGGTACCGCTCCAGCGGGAAGGTAAACGGTGTTTCCATGCACTCTGGTTTCCGTCACAGCAGTGGCGTAGCGTAGGGGGGGCCGGCCGCAACATCTGGGGGGGGCGCTCGCACTCGCAGCTCTCTGCCCCTACCTGGCTCACTCACTCTCTCTCACTGCAGTGCTGGCTGTGCGAATCCGATCCAAGCCGCCGGGTCGCCGCCCACTGTGGAGGGGAGGGTGCCAGGCGTGCGGTGCGGAGAGAGAGCGAGGGACTATCTGGGGGAGGGACAGTGCAGCGGGGGGGGGGGGCGCAAATTACTTGCCTTGCCCCGGGTTAGGGGGCGCAAATTACTTGCCTTGCCCCGGGTGCTGACAACCCACGCTATGCCACTGTGTCACAGTGAGCTCCCGTTGCTCTGTCCCAGCTCCTGCCAACCTAGCAGTTCGAAAGCACACCAGTGCAAGTAGATAAATAGGTACCACTGCAGCAGGAAGGTAAACGGCGTTTCCGTGCGCTCTGGTTTCCGTCACAGTGTCCCGTTGCGCCAGAAGCAGTTTAGTCCTGCTGGCCACATGACCCGGAAAGCTGTCTGCGGACAAACGCCAGCTCCCTTGGCCTGAAAGTGAGATGAGCGCCGCAACCCCAGAGTCGCCTTTGGCTGGTCTCAACCGTCCGGGGTCCTTTACCTTTTGCCATCCTGGGAGATCTTCCTTTCCCTTTCTCTCAAACAGGGTCTTTCATCTGCATCTCCTTAACCCACACAAAATGCAAAGGACCAGAGCAGAGCAGGAAGGGGAAAGGAGCAAAAAGGAAAAAGAATTTCCACTGCTCCTACTAGCTAGGGATGATGCGAGTTGGGGCTCCCACAAGCTTGGAAAATGCTGTTCCAGAGCTTTGCTACGCTGTCTCCCCTGAACCCTTTGCTTTGCTTTATAAAGGTAAAGGTAAAGGTACCCCTGCCCGTACGGGCCAGTCTTGACAGACTCTAGGGTTGTGCGCCCATATCACTCAAAGAGGCCGAGGGCCAGCGCTGTCCAGAGACACTTCCGGGTCACGTGGCCAGCGTGACATCGCTGCTCTGGCGAGCCAGCGCAGCACACGGAACGCCGTTTACCTTCCCGCTAGTAAGCGGTCCCTATTTATCTACTTGCACCCAGGGGTGCTTTTGAACTGCTGGGTTGGCAGGCGCTGGGGCCGAACAACGGGAGCGCACCCCGCCGCGGGGATTCGAACCGCCGACCTTTCGATCGGCAAGCCCTAGGCGCTGAGGCTTTTACCCACAGCGCCACCCACGCCCCGCTTTGCTTTATACCAGGGTGGATAAAAACCAGTGATTAAAAAATAATAATCAAAAAATTGGATGTTTTTGATTTTAATTGGATTTTTACAATGCAAAATGCTTTGGGAGGAAAAATGTTTCTAAGGATATTGTTACATTATACTCCAGAGGCTATTCAACAGGAAATAAGGATTTGTTTTAAGTTTTTTATGTGTGCTAAAACTCAAGTCTTAAGTTGTTGCTGTTTTTAATTGTTTAACCACATCGGTTAAGAAACATGGATACATATGTTGTAATGTTACTGTTTTAGTTAAATAAGTTGCTTAAATGGTTATTTTTTTCCTCCTTCCAGTAAAGAACTGCAGAAAAGTTGTCCAAATATAAACGGCTAACTTGCTAAACTTTACGTAATTATGTATTCCTAATAGTATAACCAAATTGATAATATCACTGTTAAAGAAAGGACTCTGAAAAATTATTGTTCCAAAAATGAAACCTTTATCTGTTTGTAAATATTAAGATTATACCAGTGAGAATGAGTCTTTCTGTAAGAAAGTGATTTAAATCAAGTCTAGCGATTTAAATTGGTTTGATTTAAATCAAAACCACTCTGCTTTTTACAGTCCTGCGCTCCAGGCCGCCTTCGCATGGCGCTAGTCCCTAGTGTGGCAAAGCAGCGAATGGGAACTGCATACAATTGAGCCGTTCGCAGTAGGGTGGAATAGATTTAAATCATTTGATTATACCGTTAGAAGTACATGGACAGATAATTATGAAATTATGGTGAGGTTTAATAAGTTAACCGTTTATATTTGGACAACTTTTCTGCTGTGCTTTATTGGAGGGAGAAAAATGAATCATTTCCTTAATAACAATTTTAACAGTTACAGAAGCTTCACGTTACAGACTCTGCTAACCCAGAAATAGTGCTTCAGGTTAAGAACTTTGCTTCAGGATAAGAACAGAAATCATGCTCCAGCGGCAGCAGGAGGCCCCATTAGCTAAAGTGGTGCTTCAGGTTTCAGTTCAGCCACGTCAGTTAACAAATATGGATAGATATGCTATACAGTGGTACCTTGGGCTAAGAACTTAATTTGTTCTGGAGGTCTGTTCTTAACCTGAAACTGTTCTTAACCTGAAGCACCACTTTAGCTAATGGGGCCTCCTGCTGCTGTCGCGCCGCCGGAGCACGATTTCTGTTCTCATCCTGAAGCAAAGTTCTTAACCTGAGGTACTATTTCTGGGTTAGCGAAGTCTGTAACCTGAAGCGTATGTAACCCGAGGTACCACTGTAGTTGCTTTGGAATACGGTAATCAGGCATCCACACAACATGACCGGTCCAACCAAGTTGGGCTGCATCAATAGGAGTATAGCATCTAGATCAAGGGAAGTAATAGTGCCACTGTCTTCTGCTCTGGTCAGACCTCACCTGGAGTACTGTGTCCAGTTCTGGGCACCACAGTTCAAGAAGGACACTGACAAACTGGAACGTGTCCAGAGAAGGGCAACCAAAATGGTCAAAGGCCTGGAAACGATGCCTTATGAGGAACGGCTAAGGGAGCTGGGCATGTTTAGCCTGGAGAAGAGGAGGTTAAGGGGTGATATGATAGCCATGTTCCAATATAGAAAAGGATGTCACCTAGAGGAGGGAGAAAGGTTGTTTTCTGCTGCTCCAGAGAAGCGGACACGGAGCAATGGATCCAAACTACAAGAAAGAAGATTCCACCTAAACATTAGGAAGAACTTCCTGACAGTAAGAGCTGTTTGACAGTGGAATTTGCTGCCAAGGAGTGTGGTGGAGTCTCCTTCTTTGGAGGTCTTTAAGCAGAGGCTTGACAACCATATGTCAGGAGTGCTCTGATGGTGTTTCCTGCTTGGCAGGGGGTTGGACTCGATGGCCCTTGTGGTCTCTTCCAACTCTAGGATTCTATGATTCTATGAAATGCTTTGAGAGATTGGTGATGTTGCCATCATAGGGTGCTGGCTTCCTTAACCCAAGTCCTCCCTTTCCCCGATCTCGACGTTTGGTTCGTTGTATCCGGACGGCTGCACCTTCTATTGGGTTTGAAGCAGGCGGAAAACCAGCTTGGTTTTCGCAGTGCAAAGAATCCGGCTGCTTCTCGCGCCGTCTGCTAACGCAGCCGGTTCGGCGGCATTGCTGCTGGCCAGGATTAGGTCACTCAGCCGTGATACCGCACAGCTGACTCACCCAGGCTTTGGGGCTGCTGCTGCGGAAGCTGTGCTCCTGCCAAAATTGGGCTGCGCCGAGTCTGTCCGCAAAGCCTGGTCTTCGCTGACCCGCAAAGCAATACCAGGGTGTTGAGTGTTTTCCCAGCGAGCAATTTGTTTCCTTTTTGTCAAAAAGCGGCAGGGTGAGACGCCAGATTTCAGTAAGGA
This sequence comes from Podarcis tiliguerta, assembly GCF_965153285.1. Taxonomy (NCBI): domain Eukaryota; kingdom Metazoa; phylum Chordata; class Lepidosauria; order Squamata; family Lacertidae; genus Podarcis; species Podarcis tiliguerta. The sequence continues at coordinate 5,677,775 of NC_139551.1, read as the reverse complement.
CAGAGAAATCTGCCTTACGTTGGTCCATCTAATTCAGGGGTCAGCAACCTTTTTCAGCCATGGGCCGGTCCACCGTCCCTCAGACCTTGTGGAGGGGAGATACCGTATTTTTCGCTCTATAAGATGCACCAGACCACAAGACGCACCTAGTTTTTGGAGGAGGAAAACAAGAAAAAAAATATTCTGAATCTCAGAAGCCAGAACAGCAAGAGGGATCGCTGCGCAGTGAAAGCAGCAATCCCTCTTGCTGTTCTGGCTTCTGGGATAGCTGCGCAGCCTGCATTCGCTCCATAAGACGCGCACACATTTCCCCTTACTTTTTAGGAGGGAAAAAGGGAGTCTTATAGAGCAAAAAATACGGTATATCTCAAATTGGTTTGCAGCACATGAAAACACCTAATACAGGGGTCAGCAAACGTTTTCAGCAGGGGGCCGGTCCACTGTCCCTCAGACCTTGTGGGGGGCGGGAATGAACGAATTCCTATGCCCCACAAATAACCCAGAGATGCATTTCAAATAAAAGGGCACATTCTACTCATTTCAAATCACGCTGATTCCCAGACCGTTCGTGGGCTGGATTTAGAAGGCGATTGGGCCGGATCCAGCCCCCAGGCCTTAGTTTGCCTAAAGGTAAAGGGACCCCTGACCATTCGTGGGCTGTCGTGGCCGACTCTGGGGTTGTGGCGCTCATCTCGCTTTACTGGCCGAGGGAGCCGGCGTACAGCTTCCGGGTCATGACTAAGCCACTTCTGGCAAACCTAGTTTGCCTACCCATGATCTAATACAGTGCTACCTTGTGTTACAGATGCTTCAGGTTACATACTCTGCTAACCCAGAAACAGTACCTCGGGTTCAGAACTTTGCTTCAAGATGAGAACAGAAATTGTGCTCCGGCAGCACAGCAGCAGCAGGAGGCCCCATTAGCTAAAGTGGTGCTTCAGGTTAAGAACAGTTTCAGGTTAAGTCTGGAGGGCCGAAGTTAAGGAAGCCTGAGCTAATATAACCAAATAAATAAAGAAAACTCAAGCTTCTGTGAAAATATTTTAGATCATTCTCTAAGTGACATTCTTACTTTTCCCATGCTGATTGACCCACTTAATTTATAGAAAAACTGAAGCAACACGTGGCTAATAATTTTCTAACAACTTAATTTATAGAGCTGCCCAATAGCAGGAGGACTCTAGGAAGCCAGTGGGGTGTCAGGGTTAAAATGTCGGGCCTGGAAAGATCTGACGGCCTCGGTCCTGTATACCTGAAGGAGCGTCTCCACCCCCATCGTTCTGCCCGGACACTGAGGTCCAGCGCTGAGGGCCTTCTGGCGGTTCCCTCACTGCGAGAGGCCAAGTTGCAGGGAACCAGGCAGAGTGCCTTCTCGGTGGTGGCGCCCTCCCTGTGGAACTCCCTCCCACCAGATGTCAAGGAGAAAAATAACCACCAAACTTTTAGAAGACATCTGAAGGCAGCCCTATTTAGGGAAGCTTTTAATGTTTAAAAGGTTATTGTATTTTAGTGTTTTATTGGAAGCCGCCCAGAGTGGCTGGGGAAACCCAGCCAGATGGGCAAGGTATAAATAATAAATTGTTGTTGTTGTTGTTGGGACTACAACTCCCATCATCCCTGACCACTGGTCCTGTTAGCTAGGGGTGATGGGAGTTGTAGTCCCAAAACATCTGGAGGGCGAGAGGCCAAGTTACAGGGAACCAGGCAGAGGGCCTTCTCGGTAGTGGCGCCCGCCCTATGGAACGCCCTCCCATCAGATGTCAAAGCGATAAACAACTACCTGACATTCAGAAGACACCTGAAGGCAGCCCTGTTCAGGGAAGTTTTTAATCTGTGACATTTTAGTGTATTTTTCATCTTTGTTGGAAACCGCCCAGAGTGGCTGGGGAAACCCAGCCAGATGGGCGGGGTACAAATAATAAATTATTATGATTATGATGATGATGATGATGATGATTATTCCTCAGTGGGTTATGCAAACTGCAATTCTGAACTGGGCACTGGGAATCAGCCCCCAAAAGTTTGGGTACCACCGCTCTAGAGGATGCCAGACTGACTTTAGTGCTGATTAATTAATTAGACCAGGGGTAGGCAACCCAAGGCCTGTGGGCCAGATCCGGCCCAATCGCCTTATCGATCCGGCCTGACAGTCCGGGAATTAGCGTGTTTTTATATGAGTAGAATGTGTGCTTTTATTTAAAATGCATCTCTGGGTTATTTGTGGGGCATACGAATTCGTTCATCCCCCCCCCCAAATATAGCCTGGCCCCCCACAAGGTCTGAGGGACAGTGGACCGGCCCCCTGCTGAAAAAGTTTGCTGACCCCTGTATTAGGTGTTTTTATGGGCTTCAGACCACTTTGAGATATATCTCTCCGCCCTGGCTTTAAAATACAAAACAGCTTAGAAATGAAATAAATACTAATAAATTTCTTTTTTTTTAATTTTAAAGTTTTTTATTTATACAACAAGAAAGACAAACAAACAAAAAACACAAATACCAAATTATACACAAATTACAAAAATAACCATAAACCCATAATATTCTTAGCAAACAATAAAACATCTATTGGTCTTAACACTAAAGACCCAACCTCCCTTCTATTACATACTTCAAATTCATATTACTTATTGCCAATACACACTTTTATCATAACTAAACTTATTCTTAATATATCTAATTTCTTATATCTACCTTGCAACTATTACTGAAGTTCCTCGAATGCTGCAACTATGCAATTATGAAATAAATACTAATAAATTTCATTGAGAAAGAGAATGCCACGCAGACACTCCGCTGTGGGGACCTGCAGCCTAGCTTTAAGCTGCCGTTTGGCCTACATATCTTGAGTTCACAACACTTGAGCCCCGTTAATTGTGCATTTCTTCAAACTCCAATTAAAACTATTACAAAGCCTGTGCATTGGGAGAGAAACTCTCTCTGCAATGTTTGATAATCGGCTTAAAAACGAGAGTGGGGGGAGGGCCTTAGAACCGCTGCGTGTTTTCTGGGAGTATTTTTAAAGCCCTTTTAAAAAAAAATAGTCGTTTTGCATTTGGAAATGGCTGTTGCTTCTTTAACTACGTTGCCAGAGTCCTTTTGCGGCTCGCGGCCACCAGATGGCTCTGTGAGCTTGGCTGAAAATATATTCCCGAACAAATGAAAAACTTTTCTGGAGATTGATGGGTTGGGGTTAGCAAATTTCTCTTTTTTTGCCGGGGGGGGGGGGACAGACAGGTTTGGTACAGAGTCCCCCAGTCCCTGATCCTGTTTCATTTGCTGATGCTGCTCTTCTTAAACGCCCAAAATCTTTTTTTAAGCGTGTGTTTTATCTGTGACCCTTAACGACCGTCCTGTGAGGTGGTCCCTCCCGTTTACCCTCGTAATTAAACAGGAGTCCTGTTTAATTACACATAAGAAAACCGGAGGCAAAGCAAATCTCGCCTTTCCAAAGGTCATATATACAGTGGTACCTTGAGTTAAGTACTTAATTTGTTCCGGAGGTCTGTACTTAACCTGAAACTGTTCTTAAACCTGAATCACCACTTTAGCTAATGGGGCCTCCTGCTGCTGCTGCCGTGCCGCCGGAGCACGATTTCTGTTCTCATCCTGAAGCAAAGTTCTTAACCCGAGGTACTATTTCTGGGTTAGCGGAGTCTGTAACCTGAAGCGTATGTAACCCGAGGTACCACTGTACTAGTAAGAGCTTTCATGCTGCCTGAGGATGCTTAACCAAGGATACCTTTCATATGTTAGGATAGCTCAGGGGCTCCCTTTGAAGGTGACCCGAAAACGACAACAACGACAGCAAAGACCCGAGCCATCTCTGGTGGCGAAGAGCTGGGGATGAAATCAAGGCCACTGGGTCTTTTTCAGAAATTGTGCCTAGAAGACCAGGGTTCGAATCTTTTCCTGTGTGACCTTGTGCCATTGCAATCCAGGAATATGCAGGAATATTTAAAAAAAGCCGAACATTTTGGAAGCTGAACAAACTCTGTTCGACTTCTGAGGTGCGACTCTAGGTGCTCAAACCTAATCCTTTCTGCAAGTCCGTTCCAAAACCAAAGCGTTCCAAAACCAAGGTGCGCTTTCCCATAGAAAGTAATACAAAACAGATTAATCCGTTCCAGACATGAATTTTACTATCTAATGAGACCATTGATCCATAAAATGAAAGCAATAAGCAATGTACTGCGGTCACACAATCAGTAGCTGAACTGGGTTCCACACAGTCACACACACAAAAAGAGCCACAAAACCGCAAAATAAATAGCGAAAACAGACAGACCTCAGCGTAACGCTCAAAACGGAGCACTTCCGGGTTTGCAGTACAGTGGTGCCTCGCAAGACGAAATTAATTCGTTCTGCGAGTCTCTTCGTCTAGCGGTTTTTTCATCTTGCGAAGCAACCCTATTAGCCTCACAAGACGGAAAACCCGCTAGACGAAAGGGTTTTCCGTTTTGGAGGTGCTTCGCAGGACGAATTTGCTATGGGCTTGCTTCGCAAGACGAAAATGTCTTGCGAGTCTTGAGATTTTTTTTCGCCCCCCACCCCCTTTTGCTAAGCCGCTAATAGCCTTTTAGCAGCTAATCCGCTAATCCCTTAAGCCTTTAATAGCCGCTAAGCCGCTAATAGCGCTAATCCGCTAATGGGCTTGCTTCGCAAGACGAAAAAACTGCTAGACAAAGAGACTCACGGAACGGATTATTTTCGTCTTGCGAGGCACCACTGTAATTTGATCATTCCTGTCCGAAAGCAGGTCCCGAACCGTTGATAGTGTAGACATCAGCCTATTGAGTTGTAAGGGCTCTAATAATGGTCTTCTGGCATAAATGCCAAAATCACAAGATTCAGGTTCCTGTTTACTACCTTTGCAGAGACGCTCTGATTCCAGGGGAATGAGCTAACTTCCTCTCACTATCATTGAGGGAAACATATTAAATCTGGCTAACGTAAGCATCCTGCACAATTTAAATCATTTTGCAATTCTTCCCCAGGTGAAGGAGTTGGTACTGGACAACTGCCGCTCCGACGACGGCAAGATCGGAGGGCTCTCCTCTGACTTTGAAAACCTCGAATTCCTCAGTATGATCAACGTCAACCTCCTGTCAGTCGCCAACCTCCCAAAACTCAATAAACTGCGCAAGGTAAGCAACAGGACGCTGGCGTAAAGCTAAAGGGATCCTTCTAGGAACTGCCATCTTCCCTATAAGACAGGGGTGCCCAAACTTTTTTTCAGAGAGGGCCAGGTTGGATGAAGTGAAGATGCGTGAGGGCCGAACTGTTGTTGTTGTTGAGGTTTTTTTAAGGATTTGAGCCCCAAGAAATAAACTGCGAAGCCTGAAGCTTTTCTGTTTTCCCCCCCTCCGTAGCTGGAGCTGAGCGACAATAGGATTTCCGGCGGCTTGGAAGTCCTTGCCGAAAAAACTCCAAACTTGACGCACTTGAATCTTAGCGGGAACAAAATCAAGGATATAAACACTTTGGAGCCGCTGGTGAGTTAAACACTCTTAGAATCATAGAATCATAGAGTTGGAAGAGACCACAAGGGCCATCGAGTCCAACCCCCTGCCAAGCAGGAAACACCGTCAGAGCACTCCTGACATATGGTTGTCAAGCCTCTGCTTAAAGACCTCCAAAGAAGGAGACTCCACCACACTCCTTGGCAGCAAATTCCACTGTCGAACAGCTCTTACTGTCAGGAAGTTCTTCCTAATGTTTAGGTGGAATCTTCTTCCTTGTAGTTTGGATCCATTGCTCCGTGTCCGCTTCTCTGGAGCAGCAGAAAACAACCTTTCTCCCTCCTCTATGTGACATCTTTTTATATATTTGAGCATGGCTATCATATCACCCCTTAACCTCCTCTTCTCCAGGCTAAACATGCCCAGCTCCCTTAGCCGTTCCTCATAAGGCATCGTTTCCAGGCCTTTGACCATTTTGGTTGCCCTCCTCTGCCCTCCTCTTCTCAAAGGGCTGGAGGAAACTATCTATCATCTATCTATCTATCTATATCTATCTATCTATCATCTATCTATCTATATTTGTGTGTTTCCTCTTTTGGCGGAGTCACCTCTCTCCTCTCCCCTTTTCTTCCTAGGCGGTGCGCCCCTTTTTTCATCCTCAAATTCTGAGGTGCTTTTATTCTCTCCTGCCAGAATTTAGCTGCTGCTGCTTTGCTTTGTAACCCAAAGTCAAGTACATAGTCCTCATGGTTTGCAAAGAACTGCACGGTTGTGGTTTGGTGGGAGCGCGAGGCCTCAAAGCCTTGAATTGGCAGGGGGGTTGGTTAGGGTCTTGGGCTTGTAGCCATCTGGGTCCTGTTTCTCGGAGTAGACTCATTGAAATCAATGGACATAATGTGCCAGAATTAGACGTTTGAGTGGCCTTGCCTAGACAAAAGCAAGGTTTTTGAAAATCATTTATTTTATTTTGACTAAGTAAAAATCATGAATAAAAATGCGCTCCCCACCACCAAGACAGTTCCATTGTAACTTATCCAGCCCCCCCAAATTTCAACACCTCTTGCGATGGTTTGACTCCTTTCAGTTTTAACAGTACAAAAACACCTTCCATATCTCCTCAGAATCATTTCTTCTGCATATTCCCCGTCTTACCTTAATTACACATGTTAAAAGCTTCTGCGTTTTGTTATTTTAAACATTTTTCCCGGTTCATTATATATCTCCCAGAAAGCTTTCACCACCTTAACACATCTGCCACATATGATAAAAGGTACCTTCAATTTCTTTACATCAGGAGTTGTTTTTTTCCCCTGCTGCAAAAAAACATTTATTTTTAAATTAATTTTACATACCGTTGCTAATCTGAAGGTGGTGGTTTGCAAAACGTGGTTTATGCACACTTTAAAATTTGTCCCAGTGACAAACCTGTGCCGTTGAGCAAAGGGGTCAGCCATTTTGCTGCAGCGTTCTGTGCTGACTGCAGCTCCCGGCTCTGATTTGCGGGGACGGGGGGGGTCATGCGATTATCGTTCGCCCGGTTCACCTCCAGAATCTCCACAGAAAAAGCTGTCTCACCTACGAAGTTTGGACCTCTTCAACTGCGAAGTGACGACACTCATCAGCTACCGGGACAGCATTTTCACCCTCCTCCCGCAACTCACTTACCTAGACGGCTTTGACACGAACGACAAAGAGGCGCCGGACTCCGACCCGGAAGTGGACGGGCTGGAAGACGAGTACGACGAGAATGGGGAAGGTGAGACTGTGGGAAGGGCTTTTTGGAAATCAAATGCGCCGTACGCTCCAATGCATCGTGGATTTTCCCTTTCCTTTCATCAACTTCCAGCCCTATCTCCCACAGTGGTTTTTTATTTATTATTATTTCTTCCCCATTTCCTGCGCCCTAAATTCCGTCCCTTATACCAGGCACCCCCAAACTCAGCCCTCCATATGTTTTGGGACTACAACTCCCATCATCCCAAGCTAACTGGACCAGTGGTCGGGGGATGATGGGCATTGTGGTCCCAAAACATCTGGAGGGCCGAGTCTGGGGATGCCTGCCTTATATACCATAACAGTACAATGATCTCTCTTTTTTGAAATATTTTTTATTTGTTTCTACCAATACAATTTTACCATCACTTTAGTAGAAATATGATAAGGACCTAAGTATAGATAAATATTAAGATTTTTGATGGTAAAATAAGGTTAAAATAATTAAGACAACTAAATGATAGAAAGCAGTGGAAGATGAAAAGGATTTGCTGTTTTAATTATTAACTGGAATACAAAAATGGGAGGAGTTGTGTTGACGTATTGTTTTTTTGCTTTTTTTGATGTATTGTTTTTTAGTTTTCTTTTTATTGTCTTTTTCCTCCCCCCCCCCGTAATTATAAAACCCTTAATAAATATTTAAAAAATAAATAAATACAATTTTACCATCAATCAGTTAATATAATCATCCCTTGAGATTTTCTGGATCTCTTGACTTAACACCGTCCCCTATGTGGTTCCTCGTGACAATGTTTATAACTACAGATCCATTCTCCAAATTTCCTTTTTCCAAGTCATCCATAGTTTTCGTTACATTACAGGTGAGTCTTAGAGTCCAGCTCAAGTTTAAATTTGCTTACAGTGGTCTCCTAAATACATTTTTTTTTTAATTCCCATTATTTTTCAAAGTTCTTATCTCTCCCGTTAGCTTTGCCATAACAGTACAATAATCTCTTAATTCCTTCCGTTGATCCTAGTTCAATAAACTGCTCAATCGTCTTTTTGGAACTTCTGAATCGATTATCCCTGGGAGAAAAAGCTCCACACAAATCGGGGTTGTTGTCGTTGTTTCTTACTTGCTGTGGTGGGGAAAATCCTTCCTCTATCCTTTTTGGATCTCTCGTGGAATATATATATATATATATTTCTTCTGCTCCTTCCCCAGAAGGCGAAGAGGAAGAGGAAGAAGACGAAGAAGAACTCGACGAGGATGCAGTCGACGACGAGGAGGATGAAGAAGATCTGGATGGGGAGGAGGAAGAGGACGGGGTTGACGATGAAGTAAGTTTGCAAGGCGGCTTTCCTTCCCTCCCCCCCCCCCCCCCCCCGCTTCTAACTTCGCATTTTCCAGAGCGGTTAGAACAAAGGGTGCTATGTTCAGTAACAGCATCCCTCCCCCAGAGACAGAGGAAAAAGAGATTTGTTTTGCAGGTAGCTGATCCTTCTGATGGGGAGGAAACTGCCTTGCAGAAAGCCAAGCCATTTAAATAATCACAATAATATTCTTTTCCTCTGTACCTAGGCGAGCCTACTTAACCCTGAGATCAAATGCATGCTCTTACCATATTCTAAAGGGGGACGCAAGATTCTGGTCCTCATTGTTGTGGTTGAAGAGCTGGTTTCAAATAGGGGCGCTGTACCTCAATTTTATCCGCGGCGCCTCTCCAGCGCTTTAGAGACAAGGCTCAGGGTTGTGGGGTTGTTGGTTTTTTAAGACATAGGCAACTCTCAGCTTGGCACTGGGTATATGTTTCAGGGACGTTGCGCAAAGCTGTAATCGTAGGCTTTTAGAGTTGGAAGGGACTGAGGGTCCTCTCACCTTTCACCCAAGGTTATAATAATTATTATTAATAATAATAATATTTTATTTATACCCCGCCCATCTGGATGGGCTTCCCCAGCCACTCTGGGCGGCTTCCCAAAAAAATATTAAAATACTGTAATACATCAAACATTAAAAGCTTCCCTAAACAGGGCTGCCTTCAGATGTCTTCTAAAAGTCAGATAGTTGTTTATTTCCTTGACATCTGGTGGGAGGGCGTTCCACAGGGCGGGTGCCACCACCGAGAAGGCCCTCTGCCTGGTTCCCTGTAACTTGGCTTCTCACAGGGAGGGAACCGCCAGAAGGCCCTCGGAGCTGGACCTCAGTGTCCAGGCAGAACGATGGGAGTGGAGACGCTCCTTCAGGTATACTGGACTGAGGCCGTTTAGGGGCTCAAAACCCACAAACCTGAGTTTAAAAGTCCCATGGGGTCTGTTGTGGGTGGGATGGTGTAAACAGATTTCCCTCAGAGTGGAATGCTCTCCTCAGAGAGACACTCATTTCATGTCTTTAGGTGCCAGGCAAAAAACATTCCTCTTTACCCATTAAATCAGGGGTGCCCAGATTAAATCGGGAGCCAGATTAGGCCCCCGAAACAGACTTTGGACATGCCTGCATAAATAAACTGTGTACTGTGAAAGTGTGGGGCAGAGGGCTGTTTTTAACTATTATTCTTTTGCCTGCCTGTCAGTATCCTCCTTCATGTTTTTATTTAACCATTATTGATGTTCCGTCATGTGCTTTTAATGTTGCACGCTGCCCTGTGATCTTTCGATGGCGGGAGCTTTATCAATTGAATTAATAATAGCTGAACGCGCACAGGTTAAATTTGTGAGAGTTGCGAGCTGTGTCCCCTTCTTGGGTTTGAGGTAAAAGCTTTTGCTCCTCTCTTGACTTCAGGAGGAAGAGGAAGGCGAGGATGACGATGAAGACGAAGGTGAGCCTTTTTAAATCAGCGCTCCGGTCTCTGAGGGGTGGCGAAGAGGTGGCAAGCCTTTTCCTCCCAAAGGATAGTTGATCCAAGGGCTATTGAGGTTATTTATGTACAGTGGTGCCTCGCAAGACGAAATTAATCCGTTCCGCGAGTCTCTTCGTCTAGCGGTTTTTTCGTCTTGCGAAGCAACCCTATTAGCGGTTTAGCGGCTATTAGCGGCTGTTAAAGGCTTAAGGGATTAGCGGATTAGCTGCTAAAAGGCTATTAGCATCTTAGCGGCTTAGAAAAAGGGGGTGGGGAGTGAAAAAAACCCTCAAGAACCGCAAGACATTTTCGTCTTGCGAAGCAAGCCCATAGGGAAATTCGTCCTGTGAAGCACCTCTGAAAACGGAAAACCCTTTCGTCTAGCGGGTTTTCTGCCTTCAAGGCATTCGTCTTGCGGGGCACCACTGTATGCTACTACTGCGGCCCGTGTTTTGTTAGCCCAAAAATGGAAAACGAGCGAGGTCCCAACTAAAGAGGAATGGAAACTGATGGAATATGCGCAGTTTGCAGACCTAACATTGAATAAGAGAACAAGAAGAACATAAGTTTAGAGAAGAAATCGTTTATGGAATATACGGGGGGGGGATTGTGTACACTTGAAAACGTGGGCAGCGTTAAGATAAATTCAACAGTGTAAATAAGTTTTGATGGAATACCGAATGGTATAATTTGTGTAAAATTCGCAGGATATGCAGAATGAACCACGGAAAGAGAAGGGAAGCCATTATTCATTTAAACAACCTTAAAATATCAGTCTAAATGGTAAAACAGAAAGTTTAATAAAAATATATTTTTCAAAAAGATAATCTGAGGGCTGGTTAGGCATGGGCTTTTAAATCCCAGGTCCTCAGTCTGAATACTCTTGTAGCTCTGAGCAAACCTCCTATCTCCCAACCTTCTGTCTGTATCTCAGATTGCACTAGCCTACCTTACAGGGGGGACGCGGGTGGCGCTGTGGGTTAAACCACAGAGCCTAGGGCTTGCCGATCAGAAGGTTGGCGGTTCGAATCCCCGCGACGGAGTGAGCTCCCGTTGCTCGGTCCCTGCTCCTGCAAACCTAGCAGTTCGAAAGCACACCAGTGCAAGTAGATAAATAGGCACCGCTCCGGCAGGAAGGTAAACGGCGTTTTCATGTGCTGCTCTGGTTTGCCAGCAGCGGCTTAGTCATGCTGGCCACATGACCCGGAAGCTGTATGCCAGCTCCCTTGGGCAATAAAGCAAGATGAGCGCCGCAACCCCAGAGTTGGCCGCGACTGGACCTAATGGTCAGGGATCCCTTTACCTTTTTACCTTACAAGGTTGGCGTGCGGAATGCACCCGTGAAAATGCACAGAGCGTCACTCGGCTGGTTTTTAAGTCAGCTGCGATGGATGCAGAAGTTAAAACATCAGGAGATTAAAATTACCCCAGCTTCCTAAAAGGCTTGTCTATAATATTTTCAGCAGCTGCCTTCTTGATTTCAATAGGCAGTGAGTTCCATTGTTTATTCCCAGCCTTTTTCTTACAAATACAGAACAAAGAAATAATTTTGACAGGGGTGGACATTGCTGTTTGTTTTTAAATATGTGTGTTTTTTCTCTCCCCCCCCAAAAAAAAAAGATCTCCCTCAGGGCGAGAAGCGGAAACGAGAGATTGAGGACGAAGGGGAAGACGACCCCGACGACGATGATGACGACGACGAAGACGACTGACCGGCTCCTCTTCCTCGTAGCCAGACGATCCGTTTTTTTACGGACTGTGACTTTCCTGGCCCCTGCTGTTCCGCAAGTGAGACTGTGACGACAAATTTCTTCTCTCCCCTTCCTCTCCCGCTCCTGTGGGCCCCCCCACCCACCCGCACTCTGACCCCCGGCCCCCCACAGTTGCTTCCGGGCCCACCAACCCCTTTGTATCGCTGCGACATCCACAGTATATTTTTTTAAAATGTAGAATACAGTTGAGGTGTTTCAGGAGACGTCGTTGAGTGGCTTTCTCCTCCCCCCCCCCCAGAAAATGCGCACAGTTTTTCTCCTCTCCCCCCCCCCCCAAGTACCCCTTCAACTCCTCTCCTGTTTTGGGGTATTTTGTGACCAAAGGCTTCGCGAATCGGATGGTGCGCCGGACAAACTCGTTTTCGCTCTTCTTCCACACCACTTGCCCCCCCCCCAAAAAAAACCACAAGTTCTCTGCTCTGCCACTAGGGGGCAGGACTGGGTGGGGGACACCCCCTCCCACAGGCGGCAGTTTTGGAATCTGGGTGCAGTGATGACGACGGCGATGAATTCTCCAGCTGTGGCAGATTCCCAGACCACTCAGGATGCTGTTCCATTTTTCCAACTGTATTATTCCCCCCCCCCCCCAAGAAAAAAGCCTCTTTTCTAAGCTAGCTGATCTGCGGTCGGCCCAACACTTTTTCTTTTGGGGGGGCTTTCTTCGGATGTGGTGTGTCCCTGTAAACCCCCCCCCCAACCGTTCTCCGATATTCTTTCCCCAGTTGGGTTGACTTGAGTTACCTAAGACCTGCTGGCAGAATTCCTTATTATTTGCTCAGATTTCCAATTTAATTTGAGGGGGTTCCATGCTCCCCGATGGAGGGCTGCCGTATTATTTTGGGGCTCACCCCCCCCCCCCGTGGGGGCTTGAATCCCAACCCCCGCTCCTTAACTTGCTTTATCCTTAACAAGGCGAGTGCTTTAGAAGAAAAACAGAGCCGGCGTCTTCCTGACTCCTGTTTATTTTTTTTATTTTCTCCTTCCCTCCTCCCCGGTTTTGGGGATTCCACCTGAGGCTTCTAACTTGTAAGGGCTGCACAAAAACATGACAGTAATGGGAGGGAGAGGAGAAGAATGAACGAAGAGCGAAGCGAAATTGTGCTGCCCAATCATATATAACGTTCCGTTTGTCCGCATCTGTGTCCGCAGATGGCGATATTTCATTGCCAAGCCCAGTTGCAGTCCAGAAACTCTTTTTTTTCTTTGTCTCTCTTCTTCGAGGGAATCGCGGCAGCATGCAACAAGTGGGGTGGGGGCCAGTCTCAGGGTCCCGGCTTTCGGGGTTGGGGAGACGACGGCTGCACATCTGGGCACGGCGCTGGGGCCTAGGAATGAGGTTGGCGATAAAAATCCTACAAGATTGGGGGGGGGGGAGAGATAGGTTCTTCCCTACTGAATCCCAGATCTTTGCTTGGGGGGGGGCGGAATAGCTGGATTGCTGGAGATTCTGGCATTCAGCATCTTGTCCCAGGGCAGGTGACATCATCTTCTTTTTGCTGCCCCCCCCCCCAAAAAACCCCACCACCACCACCACAAATTTAATTCTCTTAATTTGTGTTTCCATCTTCCGCGGGATAGCCTGCCTGCCCCCACTTCACAACAGAACGTGGTTTTTCTGAGTTTTAAGATATTAGCCCTCGTTCCAAAGCAGGCCTTATGATGTGGTCAAAAGCTAAACCCAGAAATGAAGATTCCTCTCTCCTTTTTTTGTTGTGCGTGCGGTTTTTTGTTTTGTTCTTTCTGGGGTTTTCCGGTCCTTTTTTTATATATCTCCTTTTTGTTAAGAGAAATTTGAATAAGACTTTTAATAAAAGACTTCGGTTTTTAAAAACCAACCCTTGCGACGTCATGAGATCTGCATCCGTTCTTTGGTTTCTTGTGTGTCCCGCAGGAGAAATTTCATTTCACAAAACAAAAATACTGCTTCCATTTGAAATGGAGGCTTGGCGGGCAACCAGACAGGCGAGAGTTCGAAAGGAATACAGTGGTTCTCAAACTTGAATCCGTCCTGAGGCCCGTTCCAAAACCAAAGCGTTCTAAAACCAAGGCGCGCTTTCCCATGGAAAGTAATGCAGAACGGATTAATCCGTTCCAGACTTTTAAAAACAACACCTAAAACAGCAATTGAACATGAATTTTACTATCTAGCAAGACCATTGATCCCTAAAATGAAAGCAATAAACTGCAGCCACGCAATCAATCAGTAGCTGAACTGCGTTCTACACAGTCCGGAAAACAAAACAAAAAGCCACAAAAAACAGACAGACCTCAGTGAAACAATCAAAACAGAAGTATAATACGCAAAATGGAGCACGTTCGGCTTCCGAAAAATGTTCACAAACCAGAACACTAACTTCCGGGTTTGCAGTGTTTGGGTTCCAAATTGCTTGAGAACCAAGGTACCACTGCAGTAAAATTGACTTCAGGTCACCTGGAAATAATTTTCCACTCGAAAAGAATCACTAACCCTTCGGCCCGCGGTTTCGCCAACTCGAGTCTCTGTTTTTGGACCACAGTTTCCATCATCCCTGACCACCGGTCATGCTAGCTAGGGATGATGGGGCCAGAGAATATTGAGAAGCAAAACAGCTAGTTGGCATGATCTTTATTAAACTGTTGCAACAGGGTGCTCCACCCCACAGGCAACAGGGAGGAGAGGAACCCAGAACATTGGTGCGCAAGCTCTTATATAGGCTTTTCAAATTGCCACCCTGTACCTCAAAACCACCCCCCAAATTCATCATACATACATCACAGAAGGGGTGGTCTACAGCAGAATTCTGTCTGGCAGGAAACCGGTTAATGGGTTTACCTGGACAGCCTGGCCATTCTTTGGTGATGATAGTTACCGGTTGGTAGCCGTGTTGGTCTGCCGTAGTCGAAACAAAATAAAAAACTTCCTTCCAGTAGCACCTTAGAGACCAACTAAGTTTGTTATTGGTATGAGCTTTTGTGAAGAAGTGTGCATGCACACGAAATCGGTCCCAGCGCCTGCCAACCTAGCAGTTCGAAAGCATGTCAAAGTGCAAGTAGATAAATAGGGACCGCTTACTAGCGGGAAGGTAAACGGCGTTTCCGTGTGCGGCTCTGGCTCGCCAGAGCAGCGATGTCACGCTGGCCACATGACCCGGAAGTGTCTCCGGACAGCGCTGGTCCCCGGCCTCTTGAGGGCAGGGTACCTTTACCTTTTTAAGGTGCTACTGGAAGGATTTTTTTTTTTGAAAAAAAATGCCAACCTAGCACTTTGAAAGCACGTCAAAGTGCAAGTAGATCAATAGGTACCGCTCCGGTGGGAAGGTACCGTATTTTTCGCCCTATGGGACACACCTAGATTTGGGGGGGGGGGATAAAGGGAGAAAATTTATTCCCCCCCCCCCCCCCGCGGGGCGGGGGAAGCCCGAGCTTCCCCCTCCCCCAGCCCCCATAACGGGACCCAGAGCCATGTCGAAGCTGCGTGCAGCTTTAGCATCGCTCTGGGAGCATGCGGGGCTGGAGAAGGGGGAAGCCCTCTGCCAGCCTTCTAACCAAGTCAGAGGACAGAGGGAAAGGCTGCACCTCTCCCGCTGTCCCCCGAGTTCGCAGGGCTGGCGACGGGGAGGAGCAGGCTTCTCCCCCCCCCCCCGCCAGCCTTCTAACCAAGTCTCCCGCTGTCCCCCGAGTTTGTGGGGTTGGCGGTGGGGCTCTCCTGAAGCCTGCATTCGCCCCATAGGGCGCACACACATTTCCCCTTCATTTTTGGTCATTCATTTTCCCCTTCATTTTTGGTCCCAGCGCCTGCCAACCTAGCAGTTCGAAAGCACTCTTGGGTGCAAGTAGATAAATAGGTACCACTCGAGCGGGAAGGTAAACGGCGTTTCCGTGCGCTGCTCTGGTTTCGCCAGAAGCGGCTTAGTCCTGCTGGCCACATGACCCGGAAGCTGTACGCCGGCTCCCTCGGCCAATAAAGCGAGATGAGCGCGCAACCCCAGAGTCGGCCACGACGGGACCTAATGCTCAGGGGTCCCTTTACCTTTACTAACTTTCTCCTTTTGGGAAAAGAAAGTGTGGCTTATATGCAGGCCAATACGGTATGTTGTGGAGAATGTGAATGAAGCTTTTTATCTGAGGAGGAGCTCCTCCCACTGGCTCTTTTAAAAGCCGGAGAGTTGATTTCTTGCAAGATTCTTTTTCGGCCGAGATGTAGGCACACCCTTGGGGCACAAGAGGGCACTGTTGAATTTTAACAAACCTTTTCCACCGATTGCAATGAAGGGCTGCAGTTGGGGGGGGCAGAGTCTTTGCTTGGCATGCAGAAGGTTGTCTGTTCAATCCCCGGTGTCGGCCGCGAAGGTCCCCTGCCTGAAACTGCGGAGCTGCTGCCAGTCCGTGCAGGCATAGCTAAGCTAGGTGGAGCAACGGTCTTTGCACGCAACACATCTGGTTTTCTTTCTGCAAACTGCAATCTCCCTTAATCTCCAAGCCTAATGGCTGAACAGATGAGGCCCTTCTCCGTATCTCAACAGCGGCACACACAGCTTACGAGGAAGAGGGAATTGAGATGAAGACTTGGTGCAGGGAGGTAAAGTTAAGGTACCCCTGACCATCTTTCATAACATATCTTGCATTTGCTTGTTTCCCGGACCTCCCCACACCTCCCCTCTTTGTATTCCAGTTCAATTTATATATTCAGCAAATCCTTTCCCTCTTTACCTTTATCCTTGTCTTGATCTTAATATATTATAACTTTAACTTTTCACCTGTTAACATTCCATTTTTGCATATTCCTTCATAACATTATTACTAAAAACCCCTTAACCTCAATCCAACATCATTCTAACATTCATTAATTTTCCAATATTTCTGTAGATAGTCTGTAAATTTCTTCCAATCTTCTTCCACCGACTCTTCTCCCTGGTCTCGGATTCTGCCGGTCATTTCCGCCAATTCCATATAGTCCATCACCTTCATCTGCCATTCTTCCAGAGTGGGTAGTTCTTGTGTCTTCCAATACTTCTCAATGAGTATTCTTGCTGCTGTTGTAGCATACATAAAAAAAGTTCTGTCCTCCTTTAACATCTCTCTCTCTTTAACACACACACACACACACACACACACACACACACACACACAGGCAGCCGGCAGCCAAGGAGACCAGCCCATCTATCATTTAGGGTGATTAATTTTTCATCTAGACGATGCCTTTTAAGTACCAATTTGCAGTATTTGCAAGAGTGCTGCTAATGATTAATTTAAACGGGGTTAGAATCGGTTTTTGTGGGCGAGGCTGGGGGGGGGGTTGGGAAAAGCTTTTATCAGCCCATGCGCAGCATATATCGATGAGTGGCAGAGGCTCCGTGTTCAGATCAAAGAGCAAGCGTCTCAAATATAAACCATCGGTCTGGATTATTCTGAATCCTGGCACGCTCTGGTTGTGACGGCACTGCAACTCCCAGCTTGCCTTGGGCTTTTGGGAACCTGAGACCAAAAAAATATGGGCTGATTCCTTGCCCTTTCTCTAGGGACACGCACATGCAAAACCCATAAAAATATTTTTTTTATTCCTTGCAACAAGATTTGGGGCAAAATTGATATCTGTCGATGGTTTATTTTCTGGGGCTGTTTTGCTTCTGGCAGGATGAAATAGACCTGGCATAGGCAAACTTGGCCCTCCAGATGTTTTGAGACTACAGTTCCCATCATCCCTGACCACTGGTCCTGTTAGCTAGGGATGATGGGAGTTGTAGTCCCAAAACATCTGGAGGTCCGAGTTTGCCAATGCCTGAAATAGACACTGAGTAAAAATTCCTCCAAACAAAACTATTCATGGCTTTCGTTTATTAAACTATCTACTGAACGCAGTGCTTGTAACAGATTAGTTCGGTTTGTCCAAGTCCACTCAATTGGTTCAAAATCTGAACCGTACCTGGAAGTAGTTCTGGGAATTGCCAGGTGAACTGAATTTGAGTTAGGGTCAATTTCTAGTTGCTAATCAGGTTCATTCTGTTCCATGTGTTGTGTCTTTTTAAATTTACAGAATCGTAGAATTGGAAGGGACCTCAGCGGTCATCTAGTCCACCCCCTGAAATTCAGGAATCTCAGCTAGAGCATCCATGACAGATGGCCATCTAATCTCTGCTTAAAAACCTCTGAGGAAGGAGACTTTCTGAGGGAGTCTGCTCCACTGTCAAACAGCTCTTACCATCATAAGTTTTTTCCTGATGTTTAGCTGGAATCGCCCTTCTTGTAATTTCTTTGGTTTTAAGAACATTCGGCCGTACCTTGGTTTCTGAACAACTTAGTTCTCAAATGTTTTGGCTCCCGAACGCCGCAAACCCGGAAGTTTTGCGAACCGGTTTGCAAACTATTTTTGGAAGCCGAACATCCGACGGCGCTTCCGCAGCTTCCGATTGGGTGCAGGAGTTTCCTGCAAATCAAATCAAATATCTTTAATACGGTCAATGACCAGCAAGCAATTTATAAAATAAAATATGGCAATATAAGTACTATTGTGCTACAGATAACAGTGGAGATATGGCCAGATCAAAAGAATTGGAACTTATGTTTATGACCAGGTTTCGACTTTTAAGGTTTTAAGGGTTCAATTCAAATGTCACTACTGTTTATTATCGTTCCTTCGACGTTTGCAATTTGAACTCCGTTGCTGTCATCATTGCTCGTCTTATTCTTGTTGCAATGTAACAGTACTTCGCCACAGGCCTGTTGATTTCGGTGTCTTTCTCAGCTAAGAGGTGTCTGATATAGGTGTCATCTGTGCTACAAGGTATTTTCCTCAGAATCGGCTCGATCAGCTCTTTTCTTGAGTCTCGATATAATGGGCAGTATAAGATGACATGCCCGGTGGTTTCAATTTCGTTGCTGTTACAGCGACATAATCTTTGTTCGAACGGTATTTTGTTGTATCTTCCCTCTAGAAGAGCTGAAGGGAGAGCGTTAAAGCGGGCCCTGGAAAATGCCCATCGGTGTTTAGCATTATGTAGAACTTTGAGATAGTTTGCTAGATGGGGGCTTTGGGAATCGAACAGGAGTTTCCTGTAGCCAATTAGAAGCTGCGCTTTGGTTTCCAAACGTTTTGGAAGTCGAACGGACTTCTGGAACGGATTCCGTTCGACTTCCAAAGTACAACTGTAATCTTAGGGGGAAACGCACTATTTCCATTCCACTCTATGTGTTTTGATGTTTTGAGCCAGCTTGGAATATTCGGAAAGCTATGTCTTTGTTCGTTCTCTCTCCCTCTCTCTCTCTCTCTCTCTCTCTCTCTCTCTGAGGGCCATTTAGGTGAACTTGAACCCGGACTGGTTCCTTTTAAAATCCTTGCGGTTATTTCCAAGGAAAAAGGAAACAAAAAGCAGAAATTCCCTACGTGTCTATTCAGAAATAGGCGCCATGGACTCCAGCTGGAGTTTTCCCCTGAAAGACTCGATTGCAGCACAACTTTTGGCTTGAAACTGAGGCCTGCAACAAATTGCTTCCGTGGAGCAAAACGGTAAATAATTCAGGGCCTGGGAAAGGCAGGGCGAGGTGGGATCCGGTCCGCCAATTCGAGGCTCCCCGGGAGGCAGAGCGAGAGATAAAAGGCACAGCCGCCCTTGCAATATTCATAAACCCCGGAAAGCAAAAGCTGCTTCTCGCTGCTGATGCGCCGATGGTTTTGCTCGTGGCTGACATGCAACAGCTATTGATCCTGGGGCAGCCCAGGACTGTCAGGGAGGGAGAGGGATAGTTTGTGATTTGGGGAGGGCAGCCTCCACGCTGCATGAAAATGAAAATGAACTTTAACAGGGAGAAATGTAAAGTATTGCACTTGAGCAAAAAAAACGAGAGGCACAAATACAAGATGGGTGACACCTGGCTTGAGAGCAGTACATGCGAAAAGGATCTAGGAGTCTTGGTTGGCCACAAACTTGACATGAGCCAACAGTGTGACGCGGCAGCTAAAAAAGCCAATGCAATTCTGGGCTGCATCAATAGGAGTAAAGCATCTAGATCAAGGGAAGTAATAGTGCCACTGTATTCTGCTCTGGTCAGACCTCACCTGGAGTACTGTGTCCAGTTCTGGGCACCACAGTTCAAGAAGGACACTGACAAACTGGAACGTGTCCAGAGGAGGGCAACCAAAATGCTCAAAGGCCTGGAAACGATGCCTTATGAGGAACGGCTAAAGGAGCTGGGCATGTTTAGCCTGGAGAAGAGGAGGTTAAGGGGTGATATGATAGCCATGTTCAAATATAATATAAAAGGATGTCACATAGAGGAGGGAGAAAGGTTGTTTTCTGCTGCTCCAGAGAAGCGGACACGGAGCAATGGATCCAAACTACAAGAAAGAAGATTCCACCTAAACATGAGGAAGAACTTCCTGACAGTAAGAGCTGTTCGAGAGTGGAATTTGCTGCCAAGGAGTGTGGTGGAGTCTCCTTCTTTGGAGGTCTTTAAGCAGAGGCTTGACAGCCATATGTCAGGAGTGCTCTGATGGTGTTTCCTGCTTGGCAGGGGGTTGGACTCCATGGCCCTTGCGCTCTCTTCCAAATCTTTGATTCTATGAGTTGCTCAGTGAGCAGCTGGGAATGGCCACAGCTTGGTGGGTTCAAACAGCTCAGGTTCAGATCAGAGAACCGGGCCCAAGCTAGCAAAATGAATTTCAATAGGGGCCAATCTCAGGTTCTGCACTTACGTTAAATAAGTTGGAGTTCTTGTTATTAAATATACAGTGGTACCTCGGGTTACATACGCTTCAGGTTACAGACTCCGCTAACCCAGAAATAGTGCTTCAGGTGAAGAACTTTGCTTCAGGATGAGAACAGAAATTATGCTTCAGCGGCACAGCAGCAGCAGGAAGCCCCATTAGCTAAAGTACTTAAGAACGTTAAGAACGGAGCTCCAGAACAAATTAAGTACATAACCAGAGGTACCACTGTACCAAGAAAAAAGCACACTGAGAACTCAGGCCAATGTAAGTTTCAGTAGTGGGATTGGTAAGGGTAAAGGGACCCCTGACCATTAGGTCCAGTCGTGACCGACTCTGGGGTTGCGGTGCTCATCTCGCTTTATTGGCTGAGGGAGCCGGCGTACAGCTTCCGGGTCATGTGGCCAGCAGGACTAAGCCACTTCTGGCAAACCAGAGCAGCGCACGGAAACACCATTAACCTTCCCGCTGGAGCGGTACCTATTTATCTACTTGCACTTTGGCGTGCTTTCGAAGTGCTAGGTTGGCAGGAGCAGGGACCGAGCAACGGGAGCTCACCCCATTGTCACAGGGATTCGAACCGTCGACCTTCTGATCGGCAAGTCCTAGGCTCTGTGGTTTAACCCACAGCGCCACCCGCGTCCCATTGGGATTGGTCCCTACTTGCAAATCAATAGTCAATTGTAACAAAAACTAATCCATTCAAAAGTATGTATTCTGACAAGGATTACAAACTCAAATAGAGATTTCAAATGCTAACAGAGATTACAAACTCAGACTCATAAGGATGTGTATAACACAATAACTCGTTCCAGAATTAGAAATAAGAGTTTATGAGTAGAGATGAGATCATGTTAGTCCATAGTCAGATTTGACGTGAAGGTCTTAGTTTTAATCATTGAGTAGAAGTTAGTTAAGGGACGCGGGTGGCGCTGTGGGTTAAAGCCTCAGTGCCTAGGGCTTGCCGATCGAAAGGTTGGCGGTTCGAATCCCCGCGGCGGGGTGCGCTCCCGCTGTTCGGTCCCAGCGCCTGCCAACCTAGCAGTTCAAAAGCACCCCCGGGTGCAAGTAGATAAATAGGGACCGCTTACTAGCGGGAAGGTAAACGGCGTTTGCGTGTGCGGCTCTGGCTCGCCAGAGCAGCGATGTCACGCTGGCCACGTGACCCGGAAGTGTCTCCGGACAGCGCTGGCCCCCGGCCTCTTTGAGTGAGATGGGCGCACAACCCTAGAGTCTGTCAAGACTGGCCCGTACGGGCAGGGGTACCTTTACCACTGTAGATTACCGTATTTTTCGCTCTATAAGACGCACCAGACGACAAGACGCACCTGGTTTTTGGAGGAGGAAAACAAGAAAAAAAATATTCTGAATCTCAGAAGCCAGAACAGCAAGAGGGATCACTGCGCAGTGAAAGCAGCAATCCCTCTTGCTGTTCTGGCTTCTGGGATAGCTGCGCAGCCTGCATTTGCTCCATAAGATGCACATACATTTCCCCTTACCTTTTAGGAGAGAAAAAGTGAGTCTTATAGAGCAAAAAATATATTCAGGTCTGGGAAGCAGTTATCTTTCAGGGAGGAAGTTGGCGGCGAAAACTGTCTGCATGTCAGAGCAGCAGCTCTCAACATCAGGGTGAAAGCTCCAGCTTTCCATCTTTCCCAGGACGGCAGTAAACATTCATGAGGCGTAAACAAGGCGATTTATCAGCGCCTGGGGCCTTGGGAGCGGCTATATTTAAGCACCAAAACACTCTTGTTTTCCAGATGAATGGGGAGGCGTGAGCGATGGGGGAAAAGATGGCAAGCCTGCACAGAGGAGGGAGGGATAAATTTGGGTGCTGGGAAGCAACACAGCATCATTCCTGGCCTGGGAGACTGGCACAAAGTGACGGCAGGAGATTAACTTTTTCATATCTGGCTTTTCCTGCGAAATATGAAGTGTAATATAGAATTGTAGGGTTGGAAGGGGGGTCCCCAGAGGTCCTCTAGCCCACCCCCCTGCTGTGATAAGAATTTTAACGTCTTAGATATATAATAAATGTTCATAAATGTACCAAGCAGGTACAGTGGTGCCTCGCAAGACGAAAAGAATCCGTTCCGCGAGTCTCTTCGTCTAGCGTTTTTTTTCGTCTTGCGAAGCAACCCGATTAGCACTATTAGTGGCTATTAGCGGCTCTTAAAGGCTTAAGGGATTAGCTGCTAAAAGGCTATTAGCAACTTAGTGCCTTAGAAAAAGGGGGCGGGGAGCGGAAAAAAACCCCAGGAATCGCAAGACATTTTCGTCTTGCGAAGCAAGCCCATAGAGAAATTCGTCCTGCGAAGCACCTCCAAAACGGAAAACCCTTTCGTCTAGCGGGTTTTCCGTCTTGCGAGGCATTCGTCTTGCGGGGCACCACTGTACATAGATCAGCACAGGAAGACCGACCTGAAACCATTTTTTGATTCCCAAACTGACCAAATGTTTTCTCTGCAAGGTCAAAGGAAAATGGAAAAGCCTCGCCATTGTCCTTTCCTTCACTAATCCTGTCTTGAGGGTATCTCTGTCTGTGTTTGAATAGGGTGTGAGCCTGTGACCTGGCTCAGGAACTAAGTGTTTATCATTACAAAAGACTGGCCAGGCTCCCCAGGGTATCCAATCAAGTGAGCGTTAACAGGTAACCTGTCAGACGAGATAAACAACGCACTCGGATTTCTGTTGTAGACCGCCTTCTCTGTGATGTAGGTATGATGTATGGAGGGGTGGTCTTGAGCTCTGGGGCAGGGAATTTAAAATGTCTATATAATGGTGGGCACAGCTGGGTTCTGGGTTCCTCCTCCATTCCTGCGTGTGAGGGGAGCACCCCGTTGCAACAGATCAATACAGATCAGGCTTACTAGCTGCTTTGCTTCTCAATATTCTCTGCTTGGCCTCTGTTATTTTCTCCTACCAATAGGGAACCCACGTAAGGATTCTATATGGGCTCTTGGATACCCCATAAGGAGGAAAGGGCAGATTTTTGTTTACAACACGGCAATACAGGAATCTTAGGTCAGATGGCCATCCAACCTCCAAGGAAATTCATATAACGGTTCCATATCATGATCCTTAAGCAGATAAATAAAATTCATTGGAAACTATTTAAAAAATAATAATGCAACTGTATAATCACAAGCGGAAGCCTGTTAGTCAATGAATACTCCCTGCACACGGAAGGGTTTCTGAGGTCCCCATTGCCTGGGCTGCCACGTTGCCCTCCGAAAATCTGCTCTGGAGGGTGGGGGGAAACAACCCCCCCCAGATTTAGAGGGTGGGGAGGGGAGGGGAGAGGGTAGGGAAGTTCTATTGGGCAGCCAGTAGTCTTTGCCCTTTGTGGAACGACTTTGACTGGCTCCGACCCAAACTGTGAGCATTCTTCAAAACAGCAAAGAGAGGCAGAGTCCAGGAGAAACTGGTGCAAACGTGTACATTTTTAAGAGGCGTTTAAAGGTCATTCTGGCCTCCGCTTCACGAGTTAATCTGATCCAGGGCATTCGGGGGGAAGGGGTCGCCGTCTCGGGGAAAGGCCTGCTTCTGAGTTGTCGCCAACCCACGAGCAGGGTCTCCTCAGAAGCAGCCCCTCTGACTGTCCCAATTTTTTAGTCCCAGATTTACAGAAGCCGTCCCGGTTTCTGATTTTACCTTGGAACATAGCTGTCAACCGTCCCTTATATGGCGGGAAAGTCCCTTATCCCAGCGCCGTGTCCCGCTCCTGTCCCTTATTGATGATGTCCCTTCAATCTCCCGGGTTTCAAAGGAAGCAGCTCCTCTCCCTCCCTCCCTGCCGGCCAGGGAGAAGGGAGGCTCCAACTGTGTTGCTTGGCTGTGTTGCTCACCCAATAAGGAGTCTAAGAACGACTGGGGGGTGGAGCTTGCATGCCTTGTGCCAATCAAATCGGCCGCGTTGCCTGGGGTCTCACCTTTGCTCAGCGCTTCCCAGCGGAGAGGTGACACTGGTTTTCCTTGCTGCATCCCCTTTGCCAGGTTGCTGCGCTGTGGGAACCACCGCTTGAGGCATTGTTTGGCTGCTGGCTGGGCTTTCTGCCTTTGGCTCGGAGGGGCTCAGAAGTTGAACGTACCTGTGCTGGGAAAATCCCTTATTTTGGCTGCTGATCCCTTATTTTCGAGGCTGCTGGTCCCTTATTTTCAAATCTGTAAGTTGACAGCTATGTCTTGGAATGTCCTTCTTTTCCTAGGACGTCTGCTTGTCAAGCAAACTTTCCAGGGTCTCAGACTCAGGGGGTACTACATGGAGATGCTTCCCGGAACAAAACCACCGGCATGCAGAACAGGTGCCCTTTCTTCTCGTGCTGGTCTTACCTGCCTCAGGTGTGCTCTTGAAATGGTGGCGATCTTTCCCTTGCTTGGACAAAGCGCAGGGATTGGTTTCTGTGTGGCCGCTGGCATGCGGCCTCCAAAAACCTGCTCGCAAGGAAAGATGGCCCCTATGCTATACAGTGGTACCTCAGGTTACATACGCTTCAGGTTACAGACTCCGCTAACCCAGAAATATTACCTCGGGTTAAGAACTTTGCTTCAGGATGAGAACAGAAATCGTGCTCCGGCGGCACGGCAGCAGCAAGAGGCCCCATTAGCTAAAGTGGTGCTTCAGGTTAAGAATAGTTCCAAGTTAAGTACAGACCTCCAGAATGAATTAAGTTTTTAACCTGAGGTACCACTGTAAACGTGGGACGCGGGTGGTGCTGTGGGTAAAACCTCAGCGCCTAGGAGTTGCCGATCGCATGGTCAGCGGTTCGAATCCCTGCGGCGGGGTGCGCTCCCGTCATTCGGTCCCAGCGCCTGCCAACCTAGCAGTTCGAAAGCACGCCAGCGCAAGTAGATAAATAGGGACCGCTTACTAGCGGGAAGGTAAACGGTGTTTCCATGTGCGGCTCTGGCTCGCCAGAGCAGCGATGTCACACTGGCCACGTGACCTGGAAGTGTCTCCGGACAGCGCTGGCCCTTGGCCTCTTGAGTGAGATGGGCGCACAACCCTCGAGTCTGTCAAGACTGGCCCGTACGGGCAGGGGTACCTTTACCTTTACCTTTTTACCACTGTAAACTGGTCCCCACCCCTGCTGTTAGACTCCAACCCCAGAACCTGCCTGGATGTAGGAATATTTTCCATGGAAGAAAGGTGATGATAAATCTGTGATGATGATCAATGATTGTTGTTGTTGTTGTTGTTGTTGTTGTTTAGTCGTTCAGTCGTGTCCGACTCTTCGTGACCCCATGGACCAGAGCACGCCAGGCACTCCTGTCTTCCACTGCCATCCGCAGTTTGCTCAGATTCATGTTTGTAGCTTTGAGAACACTGTCTAACCATCTCGTCCTCTGTCCTCCCCTTCTCCTTGTGCCCTCCATCTTTCCCAACATCAGGGTCTTTTCCAGGGAGTCTTCTCTTCTCATGAGGTGGCCAAAGTCTTGGAGCCTCAGCTTCAGGATCTGTCCTTCCAGTGAGCACTCAGGGCTGATTTCCTTAAGAATGGATGCATTTGATCTTCTTGCAGTCCATGGGACTCTCCAGAGTCTCCTCCAGCACCAGAATTCAAAAGTGTAAATTCTTCGGCCATCAGCCTTCTTTATGGTCCAGCTCTCACTTCCATACATCACTACTGGGAAAACCAGAGCTTTTACTATACGGACCTTTGTTGGCAAGGTGATGTCTCTACTTTTTAAAATGCTGTGAACTATGATCAATGATAATAGTTTATTATTTATACCCTGTCCATCTGGCTGGGTTTCCCCAGCCTCTCTGGGTGGCTCCCAACAGAATGTTAAAAACACACACACAAAATCAAACATTAACATTAATAAACTTCCCTAAACAGGGCTGCCTTCAGATGTCTTCTAAAAGTCAAACAGCTGTTTATTTCATGATAGCAGGGCGTTCCTCCCTTCTCGCAGTGAGGGAACTGCCAGAAGACCCTTGGACCTGGACCTCAGTGTCTGGGCTCTCTACAGGGCTGCCTTCAAATGTCTTCTAAAGGTTGATGGGAGGGCGTTCCACAGGGCAGGCGCCACTACCAAGAAGGCCCTCTGCCTGGTTCCTTGTAACCTCACTTCTCGCAGGGAGGGAACCGCTAGAAGACCCTCGGAGCTGGACCTCCGTGTCCGGGCTGGACGATGGGGGTGGAGATGCTCCTTCAGGTCTACTGGGCCGAGGCCGTTTAGGGCTTTAAAGGTCAGCACCAACGCTTTGAATTGTGCTCGAAAATGTACTGAGAGCCAATGCAGGTCTTTCAGGACCAGTGTTATGAGGTCTCGGTGGCCACTCCCAGTCCCCAGTCTAGCTGCTGCATTCTGGGTTAGTTGCAGTTTCTGGGTCACCTTCAAAGGGAGCCCCACGTAGAGCGCATTGCAGTAGTCCAAGCGGGAGATAACCAGAGCATGGAGCACTCTGGAAAGACAGTGCGCAGGCAGGGACGGTCTCATCCTACGTACCAGATGGAGCTGGTAGACAGCTGCCCTGGACACAGAACTGACCTGCGCCTCCATGGACAGCTGTGTGTCCAAAATGTCTCCCAGGCTGCACACCTGGCCCTTCAGAGGCATAGTCACCCCATTATCACCCACTTTTTCAATAGGGGGTTTGCAAGCAGTGTCCTGCCCTCTGCTTTTGCCTTCCTTAACTATCCCACACCAGAGGGATAGCCTTCCCAGACCCACTGAAAGAGGCGGTTATTAAAGAGTGGCCACCGAGACCACATAACACCGGTCTTGAAAGACCTACATTGGCTCCCAGTACGTTTCCGAGCACAATTCAAAGTGTTGGTGCTGACCTTGAAAGCCCTAAACGGCCTCGGTCCAGTATATCTGAAGGAGCGTCTCCACCCCCATCGTTCTGCCTGGACACTGAGGTCCAGCTCCAAGGGCCTTCTGGCGGTTCCCTCACTGCGAGAAGCAAAGCTACAGGGAACCAGGCAGAGGGCCTTCTCGGTAGTGGCGCCCGCCCTGTGGAACGCCCTCCCACCAGATGTCAAAGCGATAAACAACTACCTGACATTCAGAAGACATCTGAAGGCAGCCCTGTTCAGGGAAGTTTTTTAATATGTGACATTTTAGTGTATTTTTCATCTTTGTTGGAAGCCGCCCAGAGTGGCTGGGGAAACCCAGCCAGATGGGCGGGGTACAAATAATAAATTATTATTATTATTATTATTAGAACCCCCAACTGCTTGTGGGTTCCACCCCAGTCACCACCCAGCACCCTCTGCAAAACCTCAACTGATCTGAGAAAGATCTCAAGCAGGGACCCATAAACTAAGGACCCACAGCTCCAAGGATTTGGGGGGCGGACGACTTTTTAGCAGGGGAGCAGGTGAAGGCTTTCGGCAGACCTCACCCCGGACCGCTTTGTCTTGTCAGCTGTCGCTGGAGATCAAGGGGTGGTCTTCAGGCCTGCTCTCATTCTGCTACTTTAATTAATCAGAAAGTTTAAAAAGTCATTTGGGCTGATGTTGCTGGCAAGAAACGACAGATCCAATGATCGTTAGCACAAATTTAAGGCATTGATTAAGGCGCTGAATGAGGCCCTGCAGACAGCCGTTCTTCATAACTGCCTCTTGCATGTGTCAGAAATTTAAGACAAACCATAGCTAAGCCCATGTCAATGCGTAGGCACTCCTAGTTGAAAAAAAACAACACATGTCTTGTGCATTTCCCTGCAGTCCCACTGTCCCCACTGTGGAAGGATGTGTGGGTCCAGAATTGGCCTCCACAGTCACTTAAGGACTCTGTGTTTATGGAAGACAATCTTACTCGGCTGCGAGGGATCGCAGAAGAAGAAGTTGACATGCAACGTGGAGCTGAGAAATGGTTTGGCTTTGGGTTCTATCCCCCAGACCAGTGGCGTAGCGTGGGGGTGCAGGGGGGGCCGGCCGCACCGGGCGCAACATCGGGGGGGGGCGCGCTCGCACTCGCAGCTCTCTGCCCCTACCTGGCTCACTCACTCTCTCTCACTGCAGTGCTGGCTGTGCGAATCTGATCCGAGCCGCCGGGTCGCCGCCCACTGTGGAGGGGAGGGTGCCAGGCGTGCGGTGCGGTGCGGAGAGAGAGCGAGGGACTATCTGGGGGAGGGACAGTGCAGTGTCACCCATCTTGTATTTGTGCCTCTCATTTTTTTTTTGCCCAAGTGCAATACTTTACATTTCTCCCTGTTAAAATTCATCTTGTTTGTTTTGGCCCAGTTCTCTAATCTGTCAAGGTCGTTTAGAAGTGTGAACCTGTCCTCTGGGGTGTTAGCCACCCCTCCCAGTTTGGTGTCATCCGCAAATTTGATCAGGATGCCCTTGAGTCCATCATCCAAGTCGTTGATAAAGATGTTGAATAAGACCGGGCCCAAGACAGAACCCTGTGGCGCCCCACTAGTCACTCTTCTCCAGGACGAAGAGGAACCATTGGTGAGCACCCTTTGGGTTTGGTCAGTCAGCCAGTTACAAATCCACTGAGTGGTAGCATAGTCAAGACCGCATTTTACCAGCTTCTTTACAAGAATATCATGGGGCACCTTGTCAAATGCCTTGCTGATATCAAATCGAAACTCCTCCTCCTCCTCCTCCTCCTCCTCTTCTTCTTCTTCTTCTTCTTCTTCAACCCTGTAAGGTAGGACTGACTGAAACATGGCGACTGGCCAGAAGCTCCCCCAGTGGGCTTTTATGGCTGAGTTGGGTTCGTTTGAACCCGGGTCTCTGGAGTCTTAGTCTAACACTCTGCCAGCTGCAATACAGTAGCTTTCTTTGTGACATTGCTTTCCACGGGCTTTGCAGCTCGACGGCATAATTTAGAATGTGTGTGTTTTGCTCGCGCGACGATCCCACCAGTTCATCAAGAGCAAATTTCATTTGACAGATGAATGCCCAGTGACCTACTTTCAGTCCGTCTTGCGAGTAACTCTTTGCAGCCCACGGCAGATGTTGTTTAGTTTCCTTCACCCTGGGTGAGTTGTCGATGCTTTAAAACAGGCATGTTCAACAGGTAGATCGTGATCTACTGGTAGGTCGCAGGTTGTTCCAGGTAGATCTCTGGCCCCTCAGGGATCTCCTCCCCGCTACCAGAATAAAATAAAATTTAAAAAGCTCAGCAACTACTGCTTCCTGTTATGTTCTGTGTATATCGCAAGGATCATTCGGTTTCATTCATTCATATCTTCTGTTCCATTCATTCATATCTTCCGTTTCTTTCCTTCATTTGCTTCTTAGAAAAAGCTCAGCAACGTTGGCTTCCGGGAAAAAGCCGACAACTCTTTGTCTTTCCAAAAAAGATGCTCAGCAACTTTGGTAGCTAGCCAAAAAGTGGACCATCAGATTAAGGTCCAGACTGGGGATTCAGGACCGTCAACTGTGTACAGTGGTACCTCAGGTTACAGACGCTTCAGGTTACATACGCTTCAGGTTACAGACTCCGCTAACCCAGAAATAGTACCTCGGGTTAAGAACTTTGCTTCAGGATGAGAACAGAAATTGTGCTGCGGCGGCACGGCGGCAGCAGGAGGCACCATTAGCTAAAGTGGTGCTTCAGGTTAAGAACAGTTTCAGGTTAGGTATGGACCTCCGGAACGAATTAAGTACTTAACCCGAGGTACCACTGTATGTGATGCAGCAGGAAAAGTTTGATCATGGAAACCATGGAGGGGTAAGTCTAAGGATTCAAGGAATCCTAAATGTGGACGATTATGATCAGGGCCGGATTTAGGTTTAATGAGGGACCCTTTGTATGTCCAGCTGTCCTTTGTCAACAACAAATTGTTGCTGTTTTGTTGTGTTGAATATATGCTATATGGTCATTTATGGGCCTAATAGGTATCTCAAGCCATTTGCCCATGTGGCCATGGAACCAGTCCATGCAGAATGTAGGCACCCTATACATAGAAAGGAGCAAACCAGGGATATTTTAGGGAGCAGGCTAGCAAGCTAGCAGGCCCATGACTTACATCACAGGAGCCTACACAAGACAAAACACTGTTCCTGTATGTAGGTTTTACTTTATTTGTTTTTTTTTTATCTTATATTTTGGAAATGCACATCCAGTTTTTTCCTTCACATTTTTTAGGGGCCCCCAAGAGAGCGGGGCCCTAAGCTATAGCATGTTTAGCTTATACGTAAATCCGGCTCTGATTATGATTAATGTTTGAATTCAAATGTAGAATGTAAAACTGAATACAAAAAGATGGAAGAAGAAGAAGAAGAAGAAGAAGAAAGAAAGAGGAAGAAGAAAGAGGAAGAAGAAGAAAGAAGAAAGAGGAAGAAGAAGAAGAAGAAAGAGGAAGAAGAAGAAGAAGAAGAAGAAGAAGAAGAAGAAGAAGAAGAAGAAGAAAGAAGAAAGAGGAAGAAGAAGAAAGAAGAAAGAGGAAGAAGAAGAAGAAAGAAGAAAGAGGAAGAAGAAGAAAGAAGAAAGAGGAAGAAGAAGAAGAAAGAAGAAAGAGGAAGAAGAAGAAAGAGGAAGAAGAAGAAGAAGAAGAAGAAGAAAGAGGAAGAAGAAGAAGAAGAAAGAAGAAAGAGGAAGAAGAAGAAGAAAGAAGAAAGAGGAAGAAGAAGAAAGAGGAAGAAGAAGAAGAAGAAGAAGAAGAAAGAGGAAGAAGAAGAAGAAGAAAGAAGAAAGAGGAAGAAGAAGAAGAAAGAAGAAAGAGGAAGAAGAAGAAAGAAGAAAGAGGAAGAAAAAGAAGAAAGAAGAAGAAGAAAGAGGAAGAAGAAGAAAGAAGAAGAAGGAAGAAGAAGAAGAAAGAGGAAGAAGAAGGAAGAAGAAGAAGAAAGAGGAAGAAGAAGAAGAAGAAGAAGAAAGAGGAAGAAGAAGAAAGAAGAAAGAGGAAGAAGAAGAAAGAAGAAAGAGGAAGAAGAAGAAAGAGGAAGAAGAAGAAAGAGGAAGAAGAAGAAAGAAGAAGAAGAAGAAAGAAGAAGAAGAAGAAGAAAGAGGAAGAAGAAGGAAGAAGAAGAAGAAGAAGAAAGAGGAAGAAGAAGACGACGACGTTGTGGTTTTTGAAGTAAATGTTGTCCTTTCACTGTGGTCTCACCAGTCGAACGATGCAAATCTGCGGTGCTCACAATTCATGGGTGGACTGATTCTGTTTCACACTCATTGGGTGCTAAAGGAGTGACAGGTCTCGCAGTGGCGTAGCGTGGGTTGTCAGCACCCGGGGCAAGGCAAGTAATTTGTGCCCCCTAACCCGGGGCAAGGCAAGTAATTTGCGCCCCCCCCCCCGCTGCACTGTCCCTCCCCCAGATAGTCCCTCGCTCTCTCTCCGCACCGCACGCCTGGCACCCCCCCCTCCACAGTGGGCGGCGACCCGGCGGCTCGGATCGGATTTGCACAGCCAGCACTGCAGTGAGAGAGAATGAGTGAGCCAGGTAGGGGCAGAGAGATGTTGCGCGCCGGCCCCCCTGCACCCCCCACGCTACGCCACTGAGGTCTCGCCCAGCAGCCTTTGCCAGCCTTAACTCCCTCCAGATGTTGGGACTACAATGCCCATCAGCCTAAGCCAGCACAGCTGCCTTGAAGTAAACGCAGATGTGCTGCAGATGGCCACAGTTTTTTTCCCCTTGGTGGGCCTGCATTTTGTACATTAGTCCATGGGAGGTCAGGATACGGGGGGGGGGGGAACGACTGACCCCCCCCCCCCGTCAGAGCAGCCAGAGGCAAACACAATCCATTTTCATTTCACAACATGCGCCATGTGTCTCCAAAGCACATGAACTGTTCAGACCCAAACAGGAGACTCCCCAGTGCCCATGAAAAAAACCACATGATGTTTTTTTTTACACAAAATATGCAGGGGCAGACTATGGTAATATGGCACCCCGAACGAGGACAAAATTTTGGGGCCTCCCCCCCAAATATTTAGTACAGTGGACACTCAGGTTGCGAACGTTCGCAACCCGCAGCGTTCGCAACCTGCAGCGCCGCGTGGGTCACGATTCGGCGCTTCTGCGCATGCGCAGAATGTGAATTAGTGCTTCTGCACATGTGCAAAGTGCGATTTTGCGCTTCTGCACATGCGCAAGCACTGAAACCTGGAAGTAACCTGTTCCAGTACTTCCGGGTTGGGTGCGGTGCGCAACCCGAAGCATCTGTAACCCGAGGTATGGCTGTATTTTCACAAGAATTCCTTTTGGCACAGTTGCTTTTGCATGAATGTTCTCAGTAAGGACCCATATAAATATAGGTTGTGGTTGTTTGGGACCCCCTCGGCTCAAGGGGGTCGGGGACCACCTGCCCCACCCTGAAATCCAGCGCTAATATATGTGACAAGTCTGTGCAAATTCCGGGGCAATGCAGCCCTGTATAGGTAAGCTTTTTAAAGTTTAATGTTTTGCTATGTTCTTATATATGCTGGAGGCTGCCCAGCGTTGCTGGGGAAACCCAGCTGGATGAGCGGCGTATAAATAATAAATTGTTGTTGTTGTTTGTTGCTGTATGTAGTTGGGAACTTTGTTCTTTCATTGCTATTTATAGAAAATAAATAAAAATAGGTAGGTAGGTAGGTAGGTAGAGAGGGTGCTTTTTTCTGGGGGTACGCAGGGGTACTCATACCCCTAAACATCTTGCGAATCTTTGTACTTTTGTCCATTTACTGTATTTCCCGCGATTTGAACTATAAAACGGTGATGTTCTTGAGTCAAAATGAGAGTACCCCTAAACTTTTTTTTAAGGAAAAAAAACCACTGGATAGAGATGATAGACAGACAGACAGACAGACAGACAGACAGACAGACAGATACAGCCAGGGGGACAGCTCCCCGCAAATAAAGTGAATAAATAAAAATAGGTAACTTAAAAGTAGAAATTGTGGAGAGATTTTGACAAGACTTTTCTGCGCACTTAGGGTCAAAAGAGAGTAATTTAAAAAAAAAAACTGTTGGCACATTTCATTCCAAATCTGCTAGACAGCGCATGTTGAGAGGTGGGCATACTGGGCCCCCACCCAAACATTAATCCTGGTTACACCCATGGAAAAAAAAGAGAGAGATCTGGACAGTATAGCAAGGGGTTAAGCTTCTTTTTCCAAGTGGGAAATTCCTCCTTGTCATGTTGGCTTAGTCCGGGTTTGGAACACAAGCCTAGATAAACAGCGTTGCCCTTGGCTTGCCTTTTCCGAGGGCCACGGTGACCCAGATCGCTGGTCCCCCGTGGGACCCAAGAGCCGAGCTCTTCTCTGGAAAAAGGAGTTGGCTTCTCAGATTCCCTGGCTGATTGTCGGAGGAGGATTTTGGCTGAACGGAAGAAGAGGAACAGAGGGGAAGGACACTTTGCAAGTGTTGTAAACAAAAACTGCCCTTTTCCCTTATGGGGTATCCAAGAGCCCATATAGAGTCCTTACATACCGTATTTTTTGCTCTATAAGACTCACTTTTCCCCTCCTAAAAAGTAAGGGGAAATGTGTGTGCGTCTTATGGAGCGAATGCAGGCTGCGCAGCTATCCCAGAAGCCAGAACAGCAAGACGGATCGCTGTTGCTGTTCTTGCTTCTGAGATTCAGAATATTTTTTTTCTTGTTTTCCTCCTCCATAAACTAGGTGCGTCTT
Organism: Podarcis tiliguerta; assembly: GCF_965153285.1. Lineage (NCBI taxonomy): Eukaryota > Metazoa > Chordata > Lepidosauria > Squamata > Lacertidae > Podarcis > Podarcis tiliguerta. Next base: position 5,643,780 of record NC_139551.1, on the reverse strand, counting down.
GTGGTCTGGTGCATCTTATAGAGCGAAAAATACTGTAGGTTCCCTATTGGTAGGAGAAGATAACAGAGGCCAACCAGAGAATATTGAGAAGCAAAGCAGCTAGTAAGCTTGATCTTTATTGATCTGTTGCAACAGGGTGCTCCCCTCACCCGCAGGAGAGAGGAGGGACCCAGAAAAATGGCACGCAAGGCCTTATAAAGACTTTTGAAATTGCCACCCTGTAGATCAAGACCACCCCCAGAAACATCATACATACATCACAGAAGGGGTGTAACCTAAGACCACCCCCCAGATACATCACACCTACAGCACAGAAAAGGCGGTCTAAAACAGAAATTTGAATGTTGTTTTTCTCTTGTCCTTGTTTATCCTTGTTTATCTCCTGTCTGGCAAGTTATTTGATTGGATTTCCTGGGTAGCCTGGCATTAGCAGATTGATGATTTTTTAAAAAGATGTTTATATATATATTTTTAATTTTTCAACATATATAGGGACAGAAATCCCCCCCCCCAATGTTAAAGTTGTTTATGTATGTAATAACAGCAGCTAGGATTCTATTTACGAGACCACCTCTCCTGGTCTGCCCCGCAGAGGACCTTAAGGTCCATGAATAATCATAGTTTAGAGTTCCCGGGCCCTAAGGAAGTCAGACTATCCTCCACCAGGGCCAGGGCCTTCTCAGTGATGGCTCCCACCTGGTGGAATGCTCTGTCCCATGAGACCAGGGCCCTGCAGGATTTAACTTCCTTCCGCAGGGCCTGTAAGACAGAGCTATTTCACCTGGTTTCAATTTGAACTTAGCCTGATCTTTTATTCCCCTTCCTTCCTTCCCTCCCCCTCCCCTTTTTATGAAGATTACCCGCTCTGGGATCCCACAGCTAATTCTCCCCTGGTCTCCTCGCTGGCCCAAATAGGACTAATTTAGCCAGCTAGCCCTGGTGATCATCTAATGTTTATTGGATGGATTTCCCCCCTAAATTGATTTTTAATTCTGAATTTATTGTTATCCCTATTTTATACTGTATTTTACGCTGTTTTTTGTTGCATCAATTAAGTGTTTTAAATTTGTTGTTAGCCGCCCTGAGCCCGGTTATCTGAACCAAGAAGGGCAGGGTATAAATAATAATAATAATAATAATAATAATTATTACATTATTATTATTATTACATGCACAGCAATGGAAGCAAGAAATCGTTCCCACAAAAGCAGAATGGATACATAAGATAATGGCCTATGCAGACGTGGTGAAATTAACAGCAAAATTGAGAGCGTGTTTCACAGGACAATGGATGCCTTTTTCGGACTGTTTGAAGAAATATTATAGTATTATGAGAGCTCGTGAGCAGGATTTGAGCTACGAGCAACAGAAGCAATTAGATCGCAATATCGCGGCTATGATTGGATAGAGGGGGTGCAGCTGAAAAAAAGAAACCACAAAGGTAAAAGGTAAAGGACCCCTGGACGGTTAAGTCCAGTCAAAGGCGACTCAGGGGTTGCGGCGCTCATCTCGCTTTCAGGCCAAGGGAGCCGGCGTTTGTCCGCAGACAGCTTTCCGGGTCGTGTGGCCAGCAGGACTCAACCGCTTCTGGCGCAGTGGGACACCGTGATGGAAACCACAGCATACGGAAACGCCGTTTACCTTCCCGCCGGAGCGGTACCTATTTATCTACTTGCACTGGTGTGCTTTCGAACTGCTACGTGGGCAGGAGCTGGGACAGAACAACGGGAGCTCACCCCATCGCAGGGATTCGAACCGCCGACCTTCCGATCGGCAAGCCCAAGAGGCTCAGTGGTTTAGACCACAGCACCACCTTTACCTTTTGTCTTTGCATAGGTAAAGGTAAAGGTACCCCTGCCCGTTCGGGCCAGTCTTGACAGACTCTAGGGTTGTGCGCCCATCTCACTTAAGAGGCCGGGGGCCAGCGCTGTCCGGAGACACTTCCGGGTCACATGGCCAGTATGACAAGCTGCATCTGGTGAGCCAGCGCAGCACACGGAAAACTGTTTAACTTCCCACTGGTAAGTGGTCCCTATTTATCTACTTGCACCCAAAGGTGCTTTCGAACTGCTAGGTTGGCAGGCGCTGGGACCGAACGACGGGAGCGCACCCCGCCGCAGGGATTCGAACCACCGACCTTTCAATTGGCAAGTCCTAGGCGCTGAGGCTTTTACCCACAGCGCCACCCGCGTCCCTTTGCATACAGCCCTTTAAAGCAAAACAGCACATAAGTGAAATCCCTGCAAATCCAAGACAGATTCCAACTGGGACAAAAGGTTCAGAGGTCTTGTTGAAAGTTGCCAACCAATACCAGTCCTTCACATCACAAATAGAAATTTATTTCTAGATGTATTTTGGTTACCATTACTGCGGATGCCTGGCTCAGCTATCCTGCGCAGAGTAGCCAAGCCACCCACGTACCCAGCTAAGCTTCATTACCCAGGAGGACAATTAAAACATGCTGAGGCTCGTGGCTGTGAGCAGTTGCTATTAATTTGTTTTGCAGGGAACCTGGAAGAGAGAGTTTTGTCCCAGGAGAAAGGCTTCGGTTACGCTGAATGTTCAGTTCAGATGATCAATTTGTGTGCAATGTGGGGAGGTTGCTTTTTTTACCCTCCCTGACGCAACTGTGCATCCTATTACAGTGGTGCCTTGCAAGACGAAAAGCATCCGTTCCGTGAGTCTCTTCGTCTAGCGGTTTTTTCGTCTTGCGAAGCAAGCCCTTTAGCGGATTAGCGTGATTAGCGGTTTAGCGGCTATTAAAGGTTTAAGGGATTAGCGGATTAGCTGCTAAAAGGCTATTAGCAGTTTAGTGCCTTAGAAAAAGGGGGTGGGGAGCGGAAAAAACCCCCCAGGAATCGCAATACATTTTCGTCTTGCGAAGCAAGCCCATAGAGAAATTCGTCCTGTGAAGCACCTCCAAAACGGAAAACCCTTTCGTCTAGCGGGTTTTCCATCTTGCGAGGCATTCGTCTTGCGGGGCACCACTGTATAAGATCTTTCCTCCTTTCACAGATAAAAATTAAGGTTTCCTGATCCTAAAAATGGTAACTGCATTTGGCTTTCCGGTAGCTCCAGATTTCCTGGGTTCAGCCACACCTGGCAGTAAAAGGGCCCATATACAATGATGCCTCGGGTTAAGTACTTAATTTGTTCCGGAGGTCCGTTCTTAACCTGAAACTGTTCTTAACCTGAAGCACCACTTTAGCTAATGGGGCCTCCTGCTGCCGCCGCCCCACCGGAGCACGATTTCTGTTCTCATCCTGAAGCAAAGTTCTTAACCTGAAGCACTATTTCTGGGTTAGTGGAGTCTGTAACCTGAAGTGTATGTAACCCGAGGTACCACTGTAGAGACAACAAACTTTTTAAAATAAAAGAATGGAAACGGTTTATTGAATTTTTACAGATAGATTGTAAACAGATGAAAAACATTGACAGGAGTATTGTAACCTGCAGTTTGCTAAGAGTATATATTTAAATTATGGGACGCGGGTGGCGCTGTGGGTAAAAACCTCAGCGCCTAGGGCTTGCTGATCGAAAGGTCGGCGGTTCGAATCCCCGCAGCGGGGTGTGCTCCCGTTGTTCGGTCCCAGCGCCTGCCAACCTAGCAGTTCGAAAGCACTCCCGGGTGCAAGTAGATAAATAGGGACCGCTTACCAGCGGGAAGGTAAACGGCGTTTCCGTGTGCTGCGCTGGCTCACCAGATGCAGCTTGTCATGCTGGCCACGTGACCCGGAAGTGTCTCCGGACAGCGCTGGCCCCTGGCCTCAGTGGCGTAGCGTGGGGGGTGCAGGGGGGGCTGGCCGCACCGGGCGCAACATCTGGGGGTTAGGGTTAGGGGGCGCAAATCCACAGGTTAGGGGGCGCAAATTACTTGCCTTGCCCCGGGTGCTGACAACCCACGCTACGCCACTGCCCGGCCTCTTGAGTGAGATGGGCGCACAACCCCAGAGTGGCCCATATGGGCAGGGGTACCTTTACCTTTACCTTATATATTTGAAGTAGATGAAAAACTGAGCAAATTAGGTTAATCTGGATATGTAAGGTAAAGGTAAAGGTACCCCTGCCCGTACGGGCCAGTCTTGACAGACTCTAGGGTTGTGCGCCCATCTCACTCAAAGAGGCCAAGGGCCAGCGCTGTCCGGAGACACTTCTGGGTCATGTGGCCAGCGTGACATCGCTGCTCTGGCGAGCCAGAGCCGCACACGAAAACGCCGTTTACCTTCCCACTAGTAAGCGGTCCCTATTTATCTACTTGCACTTTGACATGCTTTCGAACTGCTAGTTTGGCAGGAGCAGGGACCGAGCAACGGGAGCTCACCCCGCCGCGGGGATTCGAACCGCCGACCTTTTGATCGGCAAGCCCTAGGCGCTGAGGCTTTTACCCACAGCGCCACCCGCGTCCCTCAATCTGGATATGTAGAAGATATTAAAAATAAAGGTAAGGAATGTAAGGAACCAGGGACTGTCCCTGGAAAAGAGGGACACCGGAGGGTCTGCTCCCTGTCGCTTTTCCTACCTCGCAGGGTGGTTTTGAGGGTCAAAGCGGGCAAGGGAGGGAAACGGCGATTGCTGCCTGCTTCCCAGGTGAAATGAGCACGGCAGGAGGAGAACCGGGAAGGAAGCGAGGCCTTGTTCCTCTCCCTGAACGGCTCTCCCTTTGTTCTTGGCACTGCCTGGATGCCTTTGATGCAATCGGGGCTTTCGCACATCCTTTATTCCTCCCACACTCCCTCCTTCCTTCGGAGGTTACTGTGCGAAAGGTCGCCGGCAGCCGCAAGCAAAGGAAATCTGAGGTCTTGCCGGCAGGCGCTGGGAGTCGGGGGGTCTCCGAATATGAGCCCTCTCTTTCGGAGAGAGAGCCAGCCAGCCTGCGCTTGCAATTAGAACCACATGGGCCCTCCGGACGCTGCAAAGAACCGCAGCTCCCCGCCTGCGCTGCGAGAGACGGCGCAGTTAGGAACGCAGTGATCTGAAGTGCATGGAGGGCATTGGAGCGCTGGCCCACTGGGCTCCGTATCACTTGCCAGGGTTTCAGGGAGTGGTGTCTCACACCCGTGCCTGGAGACACAAGCAAAGGGATGGAATGGCTCAGAACCGTTCTTTGTGTGCCTCCTCACACAAAGGAGTCTTGGTTGACCACAAACTTGACATGAGCCAACAGTGTGATGCGGCAGCTAAAAAAGCCAATGCAATTCTGGGCTGCATCAATAGGAGTATAGCATCTAGATCAAGGGAAGTAATAGTGCCACTGTATTCTGCTCTGGTCAGACCTCACCTGGAGTACTGTGTCCAGTTCTGGGCACCACAGTTCAAGAAGGACACTGACAAACTGGAACGTGTCCAGAGGAGGGCAACCAAAATGGTCAAAGGCCTGGAAACGATGCCTTATGAGGAACGGCTAAGGGAGCTGGGCATGTTTAGCCTGGAGAAGAGGAGGTTAAGGGGTGATATGATAGCCATGTTCAAATATATAAAAGGATGTCACATAGAGGAGGGAGAAAGGTTGTTTTCTGCTGCTCCAGAGAAGCGGACACGGAGCAATGGATCCAAACTGCAAGAAAGAAGATTCCACCTAAACATTAGGAAGAACTTCCTGACAGTAAGAGCTGTTCGACAGTGGAATTTGCTGCCAGGGAGTGTGGTGGAGTCTCCTTCTTTGGAGGTCTTTAAGCAGAGGCTTGACAACCATATGTCAGGAGTGCTCTGATGGTGTTTCCTGCTTGGCAGGGGGTTGGGCTCGATGGCCCTTGTGGTCTCTTCCAACTCTGATTCTATGATCCTCCGCAAGAGGTCTGGAGTATGGCAATACGAGAACAGGGCCTTCTCTGCGGTGGCTCCCCATTTGCGGGACGCTCTCCCCAAAAGAGGCTCAATTGGCGCCTTCATTGCATATCTTTAGACACCAGGGGAAGCCAGACCTCTTTCCCTGGGCTTTTGGCTAATTCAACAGTCTGGCTTTTTAGACTGTGCCAAGACGCTCCCCTGTTTTCCAGGGACAGTCCCAGATTTACAGAAGCTGTTTAGAAACAACAACAAACCACTTCTTCTTTTTTTTAAAAAGCAGACTTATATGCAGTGGAGCTGCTGCAGCAAGTGAGTCATATGCACCCAGGGGTCAGCAAACTTTTTCAGCAGGGGGCCGGTCCACTGTCCCTCAGATCTGGTGGGGGGCCGGACTATATTTTGAAGGGAAAAGATATGAACGAATTCCTATGCCCCACAAATAACCCAGAGATGCATTTTAAATAAAAGCACACATTCCAGTCCAGTAAAAACACACTGATTCCCAGACCGTCCACGGGCCAGATTGAGAAGGTGATTGGGCTGGCTCTGGCCCCTGGGCCTTAGTTTGCCTACCCACCGACTACTCTGTCAGATTTGGTTTCTCTAAGTCAGGGGTCAGAAAGGTTTTACCTGCCTGGGCCAGTCAAGTCCCGCCAGTGGCGTAGCGTGGGTTGTCAGCACCCGGGACAAGGCAAGTAAATTGCGCCCCCTAACCCGGGGCAAGGCAAGTAATTTGCGCCCCCCCGCTGCACTGTCCCTCCCCCAGATAGTCCCTCGCTCTCTCTCCACACCGCACCGCACGCCTGGCACCCCCCCCCTCCACAGTGGGCGGCGACCCGGCGGCTCGGCTCGGATTCGCACAGCCAGCACTGCAGTGAGAGAGAGTGAGTGAGCCAGGTAGGGGCAGAGAGCTGCGAGTGCGAGCGCCCCCCCCCCCAGATGTTGTGCCCGGTGCGGCCGGCCCCCCCTGCACCCCCCACGCTACACCACTGAGTCCTGCAGAGATCTCTCCGTGGGCTGGATTGTGTGAATGTGTGATTGTGCGTGTGTGATTGGGCATGTGCAGAGTGATTTTGGGCATGTGCAGATGCGATGTTCGGCATCTGGGCACATGCAGACGCGTTTTTCGTCATCTGGGCATGCACAGACGTGATTTTTGGTGTCTGCGTGAACAGACGTGATTCCCACCGCCGCACTGCGCCGGTTTAGCGCAGTGCGCAGGGACTCACCAAGCGGATGGCTCGATTTGGGGGCGGCTCATAGGCAGGTTAAACTGCCCCCGTGACCCACAGGTTGCGGACCCCTGCTCTAAGTTTTTAAGAGCTTAGGAACCAGGTCAAAGGATGTCCCATCCCTTCCTGTGGCTTGCAGCAACTGGCAGTCTCATTCCACCCCCCATCTTAAATTTGGTTCCTCAAATCTCCACAAGAGTTTGTCAGCGTAACCACAGACACGAGGACCCAGTGATGCTAAGATGAAGGAAGCAGGGGAAAACCCAAGATGACCAAGCAGTCTTGGGGGCTGCTTTAATTGGAAAGGCTGTCCAGCAAGGTTTCTGGTGAGAAACTTCCCCTGGGTGCGGGGAAAAGAAGGGATTTGCTCATAGAATGTTTCCTGGCTTGCTTTTGCTTGAGACAAGTTGCACCAGAAAAGAAACCAGATGCAAATTTGTGGTTGTTTAGTCGTTTAGTCGTGTCCGACTCTTTGTGACCCCCTGGACCAGAGCATGCCAGGCACTCCTGTCTTCCACTGCCTCCCGCAGTTTGGTCAAACTCATGCTGGTAGCTTCGAGAACACTGTCCAGCCATCTCATCCTCTGTCGTCCCCTTCTCCTTGTGCCCTCCATCTTTCCCAACATCAGGGTCTTTTCCAGGGAGTCTTCTCTTCTCATGTGGTATTGGAGCCTCAGCTTCAGGATCTGTCCTTCCAGTGAGCACTCAGGGCTGATTTCCTTCAGAATGGAGAGGTTTGATCTTCTTGCAATCCATGGGACTCTCAAGAGTCTCCTCCAGCACCAGAATTCAAAAGCATCCATTCTTCGGCGATCAGCCTTTTTAATGGTCCAGCTCTCACTTCCATATATCACTACTGGGAAAACCATGGCTTTTACTAGTGGAATGTATAAATTTGAAAATACAAATAAAAAACTAGATGGGCCAAGGGTCTTATCCAGCGGGCTCTTTTTATTCCTAGCTCCAAAGGATGTCCTCTCTTAAGTTTTACAGGGAATGCATCAGCTACTTTCACCTGTGGCGTCACACTCAGGGCATTGTGGGTAACAAAAATGGCAGCTGCCTCCTGTAGCTAACCGTGGGTGACTGGAAACACACACACACACACACACACCCTGGAGAAACCAGCTCTGCATTTCTGTTCCTTACGCAGGCCAGGCCGGACGAAACCTTACAAACCCACAACATTGTTCTCTTCCTTGATGACGTGAACCGCTCCCCCCACTCCAACCCACCTCATTTGGTCACCGCAATCCATTCAAGTTTGTTCTGTCCTGAACTTTTACACACTGACTCCCTCTTCCCCCTGCAGCCCTGAAGGTCAAGTGTGGGAAGAGGAAGAGAACAGGACAGAACGAGGGAATCAAATTCTACCAGCAGATTGCACTGATGTTGTTGTTGTTTAGTCATTTAGTCGTGTCTGCCTCTTCGTGACCCCCTGGACCAGAGCACGCCAGGCACTCCTGTCTTCCACTGCCTCCCGCAGTTTAGTCAAACTCATGCTGGTAGCTTCGGGAACACTGTCCCGCCATCTCATCCTCTGTCGTCCCCTTCTCCTTGTGCCCTCCATCTTTCCCAACATCAGGGTCTTTTCCAGGGAGTCTTCTCTTCTCATGAGGTGGCCAAAGTCTTGGAGCCTCAGCTTCAGGATCTGTCCTTCCAGTGAGCACTCAGGGCTGATTTCCTTCAGAATGGAGAGGATTGATCTTCTTGCAGTCCATGGGACTCTCAAGAGTCTCCTCCAGCACCAGAATTCAGAAGCATCCATTCTTCGGCGATCAGCCTTCTTTATGGTCCATCTCTCCCTTCCATACATCTCTACTGGGAAAACCATAGCTTTAACTATACGGGCCTTTGTTGGCAAGGTGGTGTCTCTGCTTTTTAAGATGCTGTCTAGGTTTGTCATTGCTTCTCTCCCAAGAAGCAGGCGTCTTTTAATTTCGTGGCTGCTGTCACCATCTGCAGTGATCATGGAGCCCAAGAAAGTAATATCTCTCACTGCCTCCATTTCTTCCCCTTCTATTTGCCAGGAGGTGATTGCACCGGATAACCTGTCTCTAAAATCAGAACAGCCGTGTGCCACACTGCAGCTGGAAAAACTGCATCCAGGAGAGGCTGGGAAGTGCGGCTGTGGGATTGCTTTCATGGTTCAGGGATGCTTGCTAAGGACTGTGGCTGAGATCGGAGGGGGAGGTCTAGGTTTCTGGAGGTTTCTTTCCCTCTTCCTCCAGGTGAGTTATTATCAGTGTTAGAAACCCAGACATAAACAGTGGTACCTTGGTTCTCGAACTTAATCCGTTCCGGAAGACCGTTTGGCTTCCAACACGTTTGGTTCAAGGCTAAGTAACTCAGCGGCAGAGCAAATAGTTTGTGTAGAAAAGACAGGGTCCGCCCAAGACATTATTCCACTTGAGGCAAAATGGAAGGTGGTACCGTAACATGGGAGCCAACTCAAATCATGGAATCGTAAGAGCTGAAAGGGGTCCTGAGGATCATCTAGACCAGTGGCGTAGCGTGGGGGGTGCAGGGGGGGCGGCCGCACCGGGCGCAACATCGGGGGGGGGGGGGCGCTCGCACTTGCAGCTCTCTGCCCCTACCTGGCTCACGGGTTAGGGGGCGCAAATTACTTGCCTTGCCCCAGGTGCTGACAACCCACACTACGCCACTGATCTAGACCAACCCCCTGCAATGCAGCTGCCCCATACGGGAATGGAACCTGCAACCTTGGCGTTATCAGCCCCACGCTCTAACCAGATGGTGTAAGAGGCCATGGTCCCTTCACCCTCCCCCCAATAAAATATTTGAGGGGGGTTGTAGCTGACTCCCCAAAATTGATAGATATTGCCATTCAAATGGGTGTGTGTGCGTTGCCTTGTCATCCATTTTGCCGGTTGCAGCTTACTTCCCCCCCGCCCCATTTTATTCAAGTTGGCACCCTTGGTTCTAGAATGCCTTGGCATCTGTGCCGGATTAAACCCTGTGGAGGCAGTGGCGTAGCGTGGCGGGTGCGGGGGGGTGGGGGCCGGCCGCACCGGGCGCAACATCTGGGGGTTAGGGTTAGGGGGCGCAAATCCACGGGTTAGGGGGCGCAAATTACTTGCCTTGCCCCGGGTGCTGACAACCCACGCTACGCCACTGTGTGGAGGTCCCTAGGCAGTCGGAATCTCAAGGGCCCCCCTTGCAATTTATCTCCAAATACGTTTCGGATTTTACCAACCCACAATTTTAACAAACCGATTTCAAGATCAAATCAGTATTATGTTGATACGTTGTCTCCGGGCCCCTCGAAGAAGCGCGCTCTGCCTGTTTGGTAAACCGGCGCTGCTACGCGTGGGTCGCCGCAACCGAAAGAAACACAAAATCCTCTCCGCGACGCGGAAAGATAGTTCTGTCCGTTCTTCGGAAAAACAAACTTGCCCAACGTGACAAGTTAGCAGCCATGCGATAACAACGGCTCTGGGAAGCTGCCAGCGCTTCCGGGCTCCACCCTGCGCTCCCGTCTCCCAGGATCCGTCCTTCTGCGAAAGAAAGGAGGAGCGCCGGGACTGGAGGGCGGAGGGGTGGGGGCGCGCAAGGCGAAGCTGCCGAGGCCATGTGCGCGCGGGCGGCGGGGCGGCGTCTATAAAAGGGGGCGCGTCCGGCGCGGCCTCTCCAAACCGTGCGCTCTTGGCGAGGTGGCGACTGTTGCGCGCTGCGCTCTGAGACCAAGTTCATTGTCTGCTGGGGCGATGCGTTCGTGGGCGCTGCTGGTGTTGAGCGCGGCGGCGGGGCTGGCGGCCGCCGCTCCTCCTCCTCCTCCTGCCGGTTCTTCCAGCAAGGAGCGCGCCTTCAAGGCAGCCTCTTGGGACGAGGTGAACGTCTTGGCGCACGGGCTCCTGCAGCTGGGCCACGGCTTGCGGGAGCACGTCGAGCGCACCCGCGGGCAGCTGCGCGAGATGGGCGGCCGCCTGAGCGCGCACAACGCCTCGCTCGGCAGCCTCGAGCGCTCCGCCGACGAGCAGCGGCAGCATCTGGGGCGAGCGCAGCGCCTCCTCGACGGGCGCCTAGACGACCTCTCCAGCCGGCTCGGCGCGCTGGCCGGCGACCTGGCGGCGCACGAGGAGGCGGTGCGGGAGCGCTTGGGGCGGCTCGACGGGCAGCTGCTGCGCCAGGTGGGCGCCGAGAACGCCAGCGGCAGCCCTCGAGGGAGCGGACAAGCGGCGGAGCTGGGCGCCCTGCAGGTGAGTCCCGGGGTGCTTCCCCGGAGGGAAAGGGAGCGGAGGGAAGAGGCATTCTGAATCCGAAAGGGGCTGGAGCAAAAGCGCTCTGCACACGCTCAGAGGTGCCCTTTACCCGGGAGCTATAGAGATAAAAGCCCTTACCTGTTCACAGTCCTTTTCTTCTGGAAAAGAAGGTGCTGAAACTCACCCATGAAGTTCTTGCAGTAACCGCCACACTTTTAACCAGGGCTTTTCTTCTAAATTAAAAGATTCCTTTGAGTACCCCCAGTAAAAAAACACTGTTCAAAAAGTTACCTGGCGTCGCCCCCCTGAAGGATGGAGGTAGCTGCCCTCTAGGAAATGGAGATTGAGTGGGGAGGAGAGGTAAACCCGGCTTTTGGTCTTGGCTTTCAAATTTTATGAGCTTTATCTAGCCTCCAGTGCTTCCTTGACACCTTTCGGGTACAGTACGAATCGATTGTTGAGACTTTTTCAAAGGGCTGTGAAATGTAAACCGTTTGATTAATAAAATGAATGGGTCATGCAGGGAGAGAACTGGGGTGCCCCATAAATTGGCATAAGTGCCTCTTTGCACAACAGTTTTGTTGGGCGGCTGTGTGGGCACCAGATGGAGGGCACCAGGTTAGCAAAGCTTGAGATAGGACAGTATTTCCTTAGGGCAGAGGTTTTCAACCTTTCTGAGTCCGTGGCTCCCTTGGCCAACTGCTTTCTTTCTGTGGCACCCCTGTGGGGCTCAGGAGCCCAGTTATGTGCCCCCCCTTGCCTGCAGAGCTGGCAGCTTCTCACCCTTTTTCGGACACCCTCCTAAGTTGTGATGTGTTCCTTCAGCCTCCTCTCCCTTCTCCTTGGGAGTCCTCTGGTCAGCCGCTGCTGCCTCCCTGGTCTCTGAGCTGTCCCCCCTGCCCCAAAGAGAGGTTCTTCCTCACACTGCCCCACAGGGGCCTAGGAAGCACCCCCTGGCCTGCCCCGGAGGCACCATCCGCCTGCGGAGCTTGTAGCCAGGGCTGCTGCAACACACAGCTGTGCAAGCCTTGGGGAGGCAGAGACATGAGAAGGCATCAGAGGAGGGAAGGAAAGAGGGTTGGGGGCCGGTGTTGCCCACAGCACCCTAGACCATCATTTAAGGCACCCCAGGGTGTTATGACACACTGGCTGAAAGCTACCGCTTTAGGGAACTGGCAAGAGGTTGGGGAGCTGAGAGTCTGTTGCGAAAGAAGGGTGCTATCTATCCCCTGGGTTTTCTCTTCCTTAAGAAAGTTTCCCGTTCATAATGATTTTTACCTATGCTGGGTTTTCTCTATTAGCATCATTTGGATTAGTATTGCTTATTAATTAATCAATCAGTGCGTTAGTGAGTGCACAATAGATCTCTCTTCCCAGCAGCATGCAGTATAAAGCTTGATCGAGGAAGAACAAAAACTTGACAGAGGGAGACAGAGAAAAGTATATGCAATCGTCAGAGAGACCCGGGAACCTTAAGATCTTAATATGTGGCTAAGGGGAGACAAAGGGCCGCGGGTGGCGCTGTGGGTTAAACCACAGAGCCTAGGACTTGCCGATCAGAAGGTCGGCGGTTCGAATCCCCGCAATGACGGGGTGAGCTCCCGTCGCTCGGTCCCTGCTCCTGCCAACCTAGCAGTTTGAAAGCATGCAGTGCAAGTAGATAAATAGGTACCGCTCCGGCGGGAAGGTAAACGGCATTTCCATGCGCTGCTCTGGTTCGCCAGAAGCGGCTTAGTACTGCTGGCCACATGACCCGGAAGCTGTACGCCGGCTCCCTCGGCCAATAAAGCGAGATGAGCGCCGCAACCCCAGAGTCGGCCACGACTGGACCTAATGGTCAGGGGTCCCTTTACCTTTAAGGGGAGACAGTGGAGAAAGAGGAGGGAAACTGAGGCATGGGTAAGCCTGGGAGGAATATGCCGTTGTTGCTCACACATCCTTAGGCTCCACACCACTAACTTGTAAAACACGTAGTAATTTACTTGTTATCCAAGGAATATGAGTCTACATCCCTTATTAAGTTGCTCCGTTTGCAATTGCAACAAAGAAAATCCGAGTGTGGCTCGCAAGCCAAACGCTGGCCGTTTGCAAAGGTGGTTTATTAAGTTGAGCAAGCTAAGAGTAACCACAGGAGGTTCCAAGGTTTATTTCAATGCTGGTTGCCTTTCAAACAGTGTGTGCGTGCATCTGCCCATGCTTTTGTTCACAATGCCCTATTCATAGAATCATAGAGTTGGAAGAGACCACAAGGGCCATCGAGTCCAACCCCCTGCCAAGCAGGAAACACCATCAGAGCACTCCTGGCATATGGTTGTCAAGCCTCTGCTTAAAGACCTCCAAAGAAGGAGACTCCACCACACTCCTTGGCAGCAAATTCCACTGTCAAACCGCTCTTACTGTCAGGAAGTTCTTCCTAATGTTTAGGTGGAATCTTCTTTCTTGTAGTTTGGATCCATTGCTCTGTGTCCGCTTCTCTGGAGCAGCACAAAACAACCTTTCTCCCTCCTCTATGTGACATCCTTTTAGATATTTGAACATGGCTATCATATCACCCCTTAACCTCCTCTTCTCCAGGCTAAACATGCCTAGCTCCCTTAGCCGTTCCTCATAAGGCATCGTTTCCAGGCCTTTGACCATTTTGGTTGCCCTCCTCTGGACACGTTCCAGTTTGTCAGTGTCCTTCTTGAACTGTGGTGCCCAGAACTGGACACAGTACTCCAGGTGAGGTCTGACCAGAGCAGAATACAGTGGCACTATTACCCTATTGATATGAGCACGAATTCCCAGAGAAACCGGGTGCTCCCCGTTGTTCTGCAAACAAAGCCAAAAGTGACATTTCAAGTGTGGAGCCTTAATTTGCTTGGGGGGGGGGAGGGAGGCTTCAGAGCTTTCATTGATTCCAGGCACTTCTGCGAGACAAGCTCTCCGCCAGCGATTGCGAGTGACCCGCTTTGCAAGGTTGTTGCGAGAGCGAAGCAGCTGCCGATTTCGAAACTGCCGTGTGTGTCAAACGCAGAGGTGTGGGACATTCCTGGGCTTCCACTGTCATCCTTGACCATTGACCATGTTGACTGAGGCTGATAGGAGTTGGATAACTTCTGCAGGGCAGTGCTAGAAAGTCACATGTGTATATATCTAGATATATCTATCTTAAACCTGGGTTGTGGTCGCCACAACGTATGTCTAGGAGCCATTCTCGCCCCCCTCCATGGAGTTTAATACAGTGGTACCTCTGTTTACGTACTTAATTCATTCCGAAGGTCCGTTCTTAACCTGAAACTGTTCTCAACCTGAAGCACCACTTTAGCTAATGGGTTTCTTTACCTTTACGTAAACCACTTTGAGGGTTTTTTCTTTAAAATATAAAAGTATAGAAATGAAGTTAACAACAGCAACAACAACAATACAGTGGTACCTCGGGTTACATACGCTTCAGGTTACAGACTCCGCTAACCCAGAAATAGTACCTCGGGTTAAGAACTTTGCTTCAGGATAAGAACAGAAATCGTGCTTCGGCGGCAGCGGGAGGCCCCATTGGCTAAAGTGGTGCTTCAGGTTAAGAACAGTTCCAGGTTAAGAACGGACCTCCGGAACGAATTAAGTTCTTAACCCGAGGTACCACTGTACTGTATTTATCTACCTGCTTAATTTACAGAGCTGCCCCATAGATGGACTCTGCCCCATATTGAGTCTGCAGGCCCCCCCCCCCGATCCAGCTTATTTAAAGCCATGAACAGGCAATGAGGGGGTCATTCTTAACGCTAGATTGTTCATTTTCCTATTCCCTTCTCGGCCTCTGAATGGACAGCGCCTGGCGGCTAGGGCCGATCTGCTGAATGTGTACCTTTGTTTCCAAATTTCAGAATTTGATGAGTCGCCAGAACCTGAAGATTGAGGAGCTGTTTCATAAGATTAAGCAACAGCAGTACAGAATGGACAAACAGAACCTGCAGATCAAAAGTCTCCAGAGCAAGGTATGACCTACAGTTTGGAATTCTGTTTCAGAGACACACTTTGCACATGCCTAAAAGCACTTTCCTGCAGACTGAATTCATTTTTTGGGAGGGGAGGGGGGGGGAATATAAACCGCTCTTTATCTCCACAGATAATTCTGCTGGATTCCACAACAGAATGTATGTATATTTTTAAATGAACATTATAGCATGTTGTTGTTGTTGTTTAGTCGTGTCCGCCTCTTCGTGACCCCCTGGACCAGAGCACGCCAGGCATTCCTGTCTTCCACTGCCTCCCGCAGTATGGTCAGACTCATGTTTGTAGCTTCGAGAACACTGTCCCACCATCTCGTCCTCTGCCGTCCCCTTCTCCTTGTGCCCGCCATCTTTCCCAACATCAGGGTCTTTTCCAGGGAGTCTTCTCTTCTCATGAGGAGGCCAAAGTCTTGGAGCCTCAGCTTCAGGATCTGTCCTTCCAGTGAGCACTCAGAGCTGATTTCCTTCAGAATGGAGAGGTTTGATCTTCTTGCAGTCCGTGGGACTCTCAAGAGTCTCCTCCAGCACCAGAATTCAAAAGCATCCATTCTTCGGCGATCAGCCTTCTTTATGGCCCAGCTCTCACTTCCATACATCACTACTGGGAAAACCAGAGCTTTAACTATACGGACCTTTGTTGGCAAGGTGATGTCTCTGCTTTTTAAGATGCTGTCTAGGTTTGTCATCGCTTTTCTCCCAAGAAGCATGCGTCTTTTAATTTCGTGGCTGCTGTCACCATCTGCAGTGATCATAGAGCCCAAGAAAGTAAAATCTCTCACTGCTATAATCTCTCATTATAGCATAATGAGGAATGATAAATTTAAGAGGAATAAAGTAATGCAACCAGCTAATCTAAAATCTAAAATATCTGGGCAAATAAACAAAAGCTTTTAAAACTCGCAGTCCAGAAAAGTGCATTGTCAGACGTACCTGAGAGACGCACTTTTCTAATGCTTAAAAGTACTCTTAAGTGCTGTGATAATGGCAGTATCAAATATGGGAAAGGTTTAGGATAAAAGGATGGTTCTTGATACCAACATAAGGTAAAGGTCCCCCTGCCCGTACGGGCCAGTCTTGACAGACTCTAGGGTTGTGCGCCCATCTCACTCTATAGGCTGGGGGCCAGCGCTGTCCAGAGACACTTCCAGGTCACGTGGCCAGCGTGACATCGCTGCTCTGGCGAGCCAGAGCCGCACACAGAAACGCCGTTTACCTTCCCGCTAGTAAGCGGTCCCTATTTATCTACTTGCACCCGGGAGTGCTTTCGAACTGCTAGGTTGGCAGGCGCTGGGACCGCACCCCGCCGCGGGGATTCGAACCACCAACCTTTCGATCGGCAAGCCCTAGGTGCTGAGGCTTTTACCCACAGCGCCACCCGCATCCCTGATACCAACATAATTCAGACTAATCTGCTAAACTGCTTCTTCCCAGTTAGTCTAGGATCATCCATGTAGTGATTATAGATACTACTGCTAATAATTTTATTATTTTTGCCCCAGCCACTCTGGGCAGCTTCCAACAAACAAAAAAGCACAATAAAGCATGAAACATTAAAAACTTCCCTATACAGGGTTGGCTTCAGATGTCCTCTAAAGGTTGTATAGTTACTTATCTCCTTGACATCTGATGGAAGGGTGTTCCACAGGGCGGGGACCACTACTGAGAAGGCCCTCTGCCTGGTTCCCTCTTCTTGCAGTGAGGGAGCTGCCAGAAGGCCCTTGGAGCTGGACCCTGGTGTCCGGGGTAGAGATGCTCCTTCAGATATACTGGACTGAGGCTGTTTAGGGCTTTAAAGGTCAGCACCAACACTTTGAATGGCACTTGGAAACATACTGGGAACCAGTGTAGTTCCTTTAGGACTGGTGTTATATGGTCTCTGCGGCTGCTCCCAGTCCCCAGTCTGGCAGCCGCATTCTGGATTAGTTGCAGTTTCCAGGTCACCTTCAAAGGTAGCCCCACGGAGAGCGCATTGCAGTAGTTCAAGCGGGAGATAACTAGAGCATGCACCACTCTGGTGAGACAGTCTGAGGGCAGGGAGGGTCTCATCCTGCATACCAGATGGAGCTGGTAGACAGCCGCCCAGGACACAGAATTGACCTGCGCCTCCATGGACAGCGGTGAGTCCAAAATGACTCCCAGGCTGCGCACCTGGTCCTTCAGGGGCACAGTGACCCCATTCAGGACCAGGGAGGCCCCCACATCTGGTAGGTGGATTGCATAGGAAGCAATGTGTAGGTCTGTTCAAACTGGTTATGCTGGGCCACGCACAAAAAAGTGTCTAATGGGTGAGAGTATTTCTTAGTTGTTGCTCTTTCAATTGTGTTGCACAAGGCTTCTCTTAGGTTGGACGCAGTTCAAGAAAAACACGTGTGAGATGGTTTATTTATTTGAAGCATAGAGGATCTGTTCCTGTGTGATGGAAAAGCTCTGCCACGGGGTCCCCAAATCAGAAAAGCTTTCCTCCAGTAGTTTATGTCAGGCATAAATGTAAAGGGACCCCTGACCATTAGGTCCAGTCGTGGCTGACTCTGGGGTTGCGGCGCTCATCTCGCTTTACTGGCCGAGGGAGCTGGCGTACAGCTTCCGGGTCATGTGGCCAGCAGGACTAAGCCGCATATTCCTCCCAGGCTTACCCGTGCCTCAGTTTCCCTCCTCTTTCTCCACTGTCTCCCCTTAAAGGTAAAGGGACCCCTGACCATTAGGTCCAGTCGTGACCGACTCTGGGGTTGCGGCGCTCATCTCGCTTTACTGGCCGAGGGAGCCAGCGTACAGCTTCCGGGCCATGTGGCCAGCAGGACTAAGCCGCTTCTGGCGAACCAGAGCAGCACACGGAAATGCCGTTTACCTTCCCGCCGGAGCAGTACCTATTTATCTACTTGGACTGGTGTGCTTTCGAACTGCTAGGTTGGCAGGAGCAGGGACCAAGCAACGGGAGCCCACCCCGTCGTGGGGATTCGAACCGCCGACCTTCTGATCGGCAAGTCTGATCGGTTTAACCCACAGCGCCACCCGCTCTCAGGTATAGGCAAACTAAAACCTAAATCCAGGCCTCAACCTGAAGGAAAGAAAGTTCATTGCAACTCTGTTTCTGAAGCTGCAAGATCTATGCAAAGGGACATGGGAATTGTAGAGGGAAAGTTTCCACCCTCTGTCCCCAACCACATGTCAAGGCACGAGACTGGGCCCTTTTCTCAACACAGAATTGTCTTTGGGGTGTTAATCCCATACAAATTGGACCCTTGCATAAACAACTTACAAACCTGATCTGCAAGATGTTTTGTTCTTCGGCAGCTGCAAAACACAGCTCAGTTACGTAAGTGTTCCTGATGGTTTTCCAGGAGAGCTGGCAAGTGCAAGTCTAGTCCTGGAGAGGCCAGACTCCATATTGGGGTAGCTGCGGGTTCGAATCCTACTTCGGTCTCTTTCGCACAGATCCAGCTACCTTGGTGCAACCGGTGTAGAAAATGCTTTGATGTTTTTAGCAGTGTCTGGCCAGGGCTGTATTTAGATTTGATGAGGACCTAAGCTACTGAAGGTAATGGGGCCCTTTCTATGTCCAGCTGTCATTAATTTGTTGTTGCCAAAGGACAGCTGGACATAGAAAGGGCACTGTTTTTTTGTGTTGAATATACCGTATTTTTTGTTCTATAAGACTCACTTTTTCCCTCCTAAAAAGTAAGGGGAAATGTGTGTGCATCTTATGGAGCGAATGCAGGCTGCGCAGCTATCCCAGAAGCCAGAACAGCAAGAGGGATTGCTGCTTTCATTGCGCAGCGATCCCTCTTGCTGTTTTGGCTTCTGAGATTCAGAATATTTTTGTTCTTGTTTTCCTCCTCCAAAAACTAGGTGCGTCTTGTGGTCTGGTGCGTCTTATAGAGCGAAAAATACGGTATGCTATATGGTCATTTATGGACCTAATAGGTAGCTCAAGCCATTTGCACATGTTGTCATGCGACCAGTCCATGCAGAATGTAAAGGTAAAGGGACCCCTGACCATTAGGTCCAGTCGTGGACGACTCTGGGGTTGCGGCGCTCATCTCGCTTTACTGGCTGAGGGAGCCGGCGTACAGCTTCCGGGTCATGTGGCCAGCATGACTAAGCCGCTTCTGGCGAACCAGAGCAGCGCACGGAAACGCCGTTGACCCATTTATCTACTTGCACTTTGATGTGCTTTCGAACTGCTAGGTTGGCAGGAGCTGGGAGCAATGGCAGCTCACCCCGTCGCCAGGATTCGAACCGCCGACCTTCTGATCGGCAAGTCCTAGGCTCTGTGGTTTAACCCACAGCGCCACCCGCATCCCATGCAGAATGTAGGCACCCTGTATATAGAAATGAGCAAACCGGTGATATTTTAGGGAGCAGGCGGGGCCCATGACTTACATCATAGGAGCCTACAGAACACAAAACACTGTTGCTGTATGTAGGTTTTATCTTATTTGTTTTTTATTTTATATTTTGGAAATGTACATCCATTTATATTTTTGGGGGGCCCCCAAGAGAGTGGGGCCCTAAGCTGTAGCTTGTTTATCGTGTACATAAATCTGGCACTGTGTGTGGCAGATAACTTTCCAGTTCCATTTCCGAAAGCTCCCTTGATATAAGGACGCAGTTTCTATCTCCCTGCTTCTTTCTTTCTTTCTTTCTTTCTTTCTTTCTTTCTTTCTTTCTTTCTTTCTTTCTTTCTTTCTTATTTATGCTTTTCAAACTCACACATTTCATTAGTTTTACAATCAATTTAACATTTCCAAATCTGGTGTCCTCCCCCCTCTTTCTGCGGTTCCTTAAATTTATTTTTTTATACCTTCTGCATATCCACGTTCATTTAACTTTCTCATTTATTTATCTGCTCTAAATCTCTTATAAAACTGCAGGTTATTCCATTAATCCTGCTTATGTTCTTATCTGTTTACAATTGATCTGTAAATATTCAACGAACCCATTTCCATTCTTTTATTAAAAAGTTTGTTATCTTCTTACTTCTGGTAAGTTTCGCCGTTTCTGCATATTTCATAAGTTTTTGTATGCGTTCTTCCTTTGCTGGGCCTTCTGGTTTTGGGGAAAGTAACATTCTTGCCACTGTAGTAGCAAACATGAATAAATTTATATATTTATATATAAATTAATTTTATAATGAATGATTTTAGAGTGTTGTTTGTACTGTACTTTTGTACTGTTTTATTGTTGTTAGCCGCCCTGAGCCCGGCTTCGGCTGGGGCGGGCGGGATATAAATAAAATTTATTATTATTATTATTATTATTATTATTATTAACAATTTAGGTTGTTCTGTCCCCATAATTTCCCAAAGAAAAGGCTTCTTCACTTTCCACTTGCATTCTGGAAGGTAAATTATATTCACCTCTCATTCTCTCTTTTCTCTCCTCCTACTCTCTCCCAACCCACAGGTCAACATGCTGATTCCTTTGCACGTCCGAGAGAACGAAACGCAGGGGCCGAAATGGAAGGCCAGCGTCCAGCGAAGTGTGGATCGATTGGGCAACCACAGCCAAAGTCCCCAGCCAAAGTCCTTGGCAATGACCAGTGAGTCCCACACCTTGCCTCACACATAGCTGATGGCGGGGGGTGGGGGTGGGGCAGAATCCCTTTACTTAAATATTTGCTTAGAAGCGGAATCTTCGGAGGCAGCGGGGGCTGCTGCTGCCGCAGCTCAGTTCTGCTGCTCCCGAGTAGACTCAATGAAAATGATTGAACATGGGAAAATGCCTCGTGCGAAGTTTCTCTAGCGCAGCGTTGTCTAAACCAGTGTTTCTCAAACGTGGGTCTCCAGCTGTTTTTGGGACTACAACTCCCATCATTCCCGGCTCACAGGACCAGTGGTCAGGCGTCTTACCCCCCTTTAAATCCATATCAACGAAAAGAAAAGAACTCACACTGAAACTCACCTACAGGTGGTACCCAACACCAAGAAAACTAGCGCTAATACACCCAGGAACCTCACCAAAATGCTGGAGAGGGTGCACCTCCACATGAACATACCTCCACATGTGGTGGGAGTGCCCCCAAATCCAACTATTCTGGACAACAGCCACACGAGAAATATGTAAAATAACTAAGCAAGTAATAGACATCACCCCAGAATTGGCCCTACTAAATATCTTCCAAGACAACGATGCCCATTTACACCACAAAGAACTCATAACCCACCTACTTTCAGAAACACCATAACCAGACACTGGAGAGACCTGTCAGGAGTAAGCATGGACCAATGGTACCAAATAGTATGGGAAACAGCCCTACTAGAAAAATTAACCAATAAACTGAAACTGACACGGGGACAAACAGAAGAAGACGCCTTCACCCCGGTATGGCTCCCCTTTATCACATACACAGCCCAACAGGACAATGACAATAATCCACCAACAGCATACAAATCAATATGACTAACCTGATCCAAAACACCCACCCACCTCACTCACACACGAAAACAATGATCACCACAGCCAATCACAAGCAAACAATCACACCCTAGGCCAACCCCAACCTCTCTCACCACCAAAGAAACACAAATGAACAGCACTAGCAAATGATGTGCCATAGCCCTGAACCAGACTGTAGCCCATTGTCTTGTCTCAGCAGCTGAGGAATTCAGCCATCTGGAGACGTGAATGTGTGGTGTCTTGCAAGTTAAAACGTGGCCCTGCGGATCTGGAGGCAAAGCTCTTTAAAGATCTCAAATCAGACTCTTTTTTCCAACCAAGACGTAGAAAACTTATACCAAGTCAGAATATTGTTATTAAGCACAAGCAAAAGTTCTTTCATTCCCCTTGGCTGTGTGGGGACATTTACAGTAGTGCTTTTCGAAGTGGAACAAATCTCTGCAGCGCCTCTTTGCAAATACCGTATTTTTATGTGTATAAGACTAGGTCCCACCCCCCAAAGAATAATGTCAAAAATTAGCGGGCGTCTTATACACGGATGCATCTTCCCCTGTTTTCTTAAATCTGAGTCCCCCCAAAATTGCGGGCGTCTTGTATATGGGGGCCATTTATAGATGGAAAAATGTGGTACATCTTGAGCAGCAATTCTGAAGTGGCTTTTAGGTTCTGTGGAAATTGGATAACACCACTGTAGCTTAATTAATACCAGCCTTCTGAAAGCGTTGTGCTATACACATTACAGAAACTTGCTCCAAGCTGTCTCGGGGGCGGTCACGACGTAAAATCGCAAGATAAAAACACGAAATGCATGAATCCAAATAAAAACAAGAGTAACCCAATATCCTCCCGTCTTCATACACATTTTAAAAGGGCGTTGGGTGTCAGCCTGGTTATCGAGGAACCTTTTTGCCTGGTGCCTAATGGTGTATAATGAAGGCGCCAGGCAAACTTCCCTGGGGAGAGCTTTCCACAAACTGGGGGCCACTGCAGAAAAGGCCCTGTTTTTGAGTTGCCTCCCTCTGGACCTCTCACAGAGGGGGCACACGAAGGAGGGCCTCAGATGATGAACGCAGAGTCCGGGTAGGTTCATCTACGGTTGGTGCAACATCTGTAAGGATACAGGCCTTTCCCATCCCCCCTTTTAAGCAGATGTTGGATGGCCATGTGTCCTGGATACTTTAGGTTGGTGGTTCAAGCCCACCCAGGGATAGCTGTGGGCAGGATTCCTGTTGGAAGAGATAGATACCGTATATTTCGCTCTATAAGACGCACCAGACCACAAGACGCACCTAGTTTTTGGAGGAGGAAAACAAGAAAAAAATAATTCTGAATCTCAGAAGTCAGAACAACAAGAGGGATCGCTGTGCAGTGAAAGCAGCAATCCCTCTTGCTGTTCTGGCTTCTGGGATAGCTGCGCAGTCTGCATTCGCTCCATAAGACGCACACACATTTCCCCTTACTTTTTAGGAGGGGAAAAGTGAGTCTTATAGAGCAAAAAATACGGTAATTTATTACGGTTGGAGACCAGCTTGTAAAACACACTTGGGGTTACAGTCACAGAAGGAAAACAAACAATTAAAACAACGTACAACAATAAATTTAAAATTTATAAATGCAGTGAGCGTATAGACACTCAAAACTTTAAGATAAATTACGGCAGAGAGATGACCCAAAGTCACCCATAGAACTGAATTTGGGGAATTTCTTAACGAACTAGTTTGGGTCGGGGGATGGTCTGCGCCTACACAGAATCTGGCGACCATCCGGGTCGTCTTATGATCTTTGCCTAATGGGAAAAGGTCGAATTTTGCTTTTCCGGGAGGTCAGTGAGCCTCAGTGGTCTCGCTACGTGCCTCTTCATAATAGGGCCATCTAAAGAACAAGTGCTCTAGGCTTCCCCAATGAACAGGCGCAAAGTCTCTGAGCATAGGGGACTTTTTAAAAGGCTCCTTCCAGGACCAGCGAGGGAAGAGCCGAGCTTCTGGTGAGTGTAAAAGCCCTTCTTGCGTTTTTAGATACGAGAAAGAAGAGATATGCTGCCGGTGCAGCTATATCTCTCCAATTTTATAGTTGGGGCAAGGGTGGGTTGGAATGGATGAGCTTCAGGGGCCCTTACAGCCCCCCTGCTCTGAAGAAGAAATGCCTCTTTTCAATAGAACTTCGCCCCCGTCTTTCGCACGCAGTGGGGAAAACAGAGATGGCACTGGGATATTACTGGGCTCCCAGTTCCCATCAGCCCCAAGCCATTGGAGTCCCAGCCTTTCTCGACCTGTGGGTCCCCAGATGTTGTTGGACTACAACTCCCATCAGCTAGCAAGGCCCGAGCTCTGGGACGATGGGACTTGTAGTCCAACAACATCTGGGGACCCACAGGTTGAGAACCACTGCGTTGGACAGTGGGGCTTTTGTAGCCCCAGACATTGGAGGCTATGCCAGCCGTTCCCTGTTCCGACGTGCCTCTCTCTGCTTCGACACGGCACTCTACGTGGGTCGCGGCTGTGCTGGAGCCATCGCGACACCCGCTATGGGGAATTTGAGCTGGGAGATTCGAGCCGGCCTCGTTCGGCTCCCTGTCTCGTTCGGCTCGGCCTGTCTCTCGCTCGCTCGCTCGCTCTGGCTCTCAGCCAAGTGTGTGAGAGGTGAAATCTTTGCAAGACATTCCCAGGAGCGACGAGGTTAATTGAGGAAGAAAGAGAGACGGGGAGAGAGAGAGACCGGGGCAGGAAGTGGGGGGGGGGAGAGAATATCGTGGCGCACACTTGGGCTGGCATCCCTCCAACTAGGGGAAAGGCATCGCTCCCCCTGCGGTGCTGGGATTCCAAAATAATTTGGCTGCACCAGGGCGGTGGAAACCTCTGAGGCTGAGCAAGGCTGGGCTTGCCGCTGCTGGAGCAGTTCTGCAGGGAGTTGCCTCCAAGAGTCTAGGGGGCTGTGCTGCCACAGCAGTGGCGTAGCGTGGGGGGGGTGCAGGGGGGGCCGGCCGCACCGGGCACAACATCTGGGGGGGGCGCGCTCGCACTCGCAGCTCTCTGCCCCTGGCTCACTCACTCTCTCTCACTGCAGTGCTGGCTGTGCGAATCCGATCCGAGCCGCCGGGTCGCCGCCCACTGTGGAGGGGAGGGTGCCAGGCGTGCGGTGCGGTGCGGAGAGAGAGCGAGGGACTATCTGGAGGAGATACAGTGCAGCAGGGGGCGCAAATTACTTGCCTTGCCCCGGGTTAGGGGGCGCAAATTACTTGCCTTGCCCCGGGTGCTGGCAACACACGCTACGCCACTGTGCCACAGTCCAGTGTCCCCAGACTTAATCTCCCATTTCCATCTTCTGCTAGGAACAGAGGGAGCTGCCTTAGCCAGGGTCCGAGCACTGGTTCATCCAGCTCAGAGGATCAGCCCCATAGTCAATTGTTACCGGAAACGTTCAGGGGCGCCCATTCCACAGAAAGCAAGTCCTTCGCCCTTCAAAATTAGGAAGCATTCCCTGAGAAAAATAGAGGACGCAGAACAATCCCCAGGACACCTTGGCTCTCCCGAAAGACTCCAAATCAGGGGTCAGCAAACTTTTTCAGCAGGGGGCCGGTCCACTGTCCCTCAGACCTTGTGGGGCGCAGGACTATATTTTGAAGGAAAAAATCAACGGATTCCTATGCCCCACAAATAACCCAGGTGCATTTTAAATAAAACCACACATTCTACTCAGGTAAAAACACGCTGATTCCTGAACCATCCGTGGGCTGGATTTAGAAGGCGATTGGGCCAGATCCGGCCCCCGGGCCTTAGTTTGCCTACCCATCCTCTAAATAGTTCCTCTACTGTAAAAGGGAATATCTTGGGGGTGGGTACACCTTTCCCAATAGTGGTTATCACTTACAAATCCAGTGAAATAAGCATCTTCCGGGTCGCCTTCAAAGGGAGCCCCATGGAGAACGCATTGCAGTAGTCCAAGTGAGAGATAACCAGAGCATGCACCACTCTGGTGAGACAGTCCGCGGGCAGGTAGGGTCTCAGCCTACATACCAGATGGAGCTGGTAAACAGCCGCCCTGGACACAGATTTGTACTGTGCCTCCATGGATAGCTGTGAGTCCAGAATGACTCCCAGGCTGCGCACCTGGTCCTTCAGGGGCACAGTTACCCCATTCAGGACCAGGGAATCCTCCACACCTGCCTGCCTCCTGTTCCCCAAAAACAGTCCTTCTGTCCTGTCAGAATTCAACCTCAATCTGTCAGCCGCCATCCATCCTCCAATCGCCTCCAGACACTCCAATTAAATCCAGTCTTGTGAGCTGCTTTGTGCTCCTTCCTGTCTTTGAAGGAAGGACAGGGGTAGAAAAAACTATGTAATAAACAAACAAAATGGACCATAAAGAAGGCTGATTGCCGAAGAATTGGCGAGACGTTGTTGTTGTTGTTTAGTCGTTCATTCGTGTCCGACTCTTCGTGACCCCGTGGACCAGAGCACGCCAAGCACTCCTGTCTTCCACTGCCTCCCGCAGTTTGGTCAGATTCATGTTTGTAGCTTCAAGAACACTGTCTAACCATCTCGTCCTCTGTCGTCCCCTTCTCCTTGTGCCCTCCAGCTTTCCCAACATCAGGGTCTTTTCCAGTGAGTCTTCTCTTCTCATGAGGCGGCCAAAGTCTTGGAGCCTCAGCTTCATGATCTGTCCTTCCAGTGAGCACTCAGGGCTGATTTCCTTCAGAATGGAGAGGTTGGGTCTTCTTGCAGTCCATGGGACTCTCAAGAGTCTCCTCCAGCACCATAATTCAAAAGCATCCATTCTTCGGCGATCAGCCTTCTTTATGGTCCATCTCTCACTTCCATACATCACTAGTAAAACCATAGCTTTTACTATACAGACCTTTGTTGGCAAGGTGATGTCTCTACTTTTTAAAATGCTGTCTAGATTTGTCATTGCTTTCCTCCCATGAAGGGGAATTGGCGAGACAGTCCATGCTAATAAAAAGTCTGACGCTGAGCTACAAGGGCTTCAGCAGAGGGCATATGCCCCAGAACGGGTCTCCCCACACCTTGGCATATCTTGCCTGGTGTGTCTTCCATCTAAGAGATGCACCTGTTGAATTTCCTTCCACGCTCCAGGGCGATTCTCCTTGGGGAGCACAGGAAAAAGCCCCCCCCTGGCAGCTGTTATGCTATCTGTTGGGGGCATTTGCAAAGAGCGGAAAGAGCAGCTTATTACGGCCATGTGCGATGTTGTGTCCTGAGCTGGGGGGAGGAGGGAGGTGGGGGGAAATGGGTGAAAGTTGAAAGCCTTTCCTTGAGGGCTGCAGTCTTTTTCCGGCAGTTCCCAGGCCGATTTGCCCTTTCCCCTACTTAACTCTCGCTCCCGCACCCCCTCGGCACATGCCGATCTAATATCCGCGGCTGCGAGAGAGATGGCTTTGTGTCAGAGCCTTTTTCCTGGAATGTGCTGCGGTCAGCCTGCAAAAAAAACCACGCCTTCTACCCAGAGAGCCTGTGACTCAACGCTAGCTGTGACTCACGGGGATGTGGTGGGACGCTCGGGAAATTGCTGCTTCGCATCTCGCCTCCGCTGGAAACGTGCAGAATCGCACAAGGCTTAGCCGTGCCATCACCTTTCCACGCTTGGACTACTGCCACGCGCTCTACGTGGGGCTCCCTTTGAAGGTGACCCAGAAACTGCAACTAATCCAGAACGCGGCAGCTAGACTGGGGACTGGGAGCGGTCGCCGAGACCACATAACACCAGTCCTGAAAGACCTGCATTGGCTCCCAGGATGTTTCCGAACACAATTCAAAGTGTCGGTGCTGACCTTTAAACCCCTAAACCAGGCACCCCCCAACCTGCGGCCCTCCAGATGTTTTGGCCTACAACTCCCATGATCCCTAGCTAACAGGACCAGTGGTCAGGGATGCTGGGAATTGTAGTCCAAAACATCTGGAGGACCAGATGTTGGGGGTGCTTGCCCTAAACCAAGGCCTGGGGGCCGGATCTGGCCCAATCGCCTTCTAAATCCAGCCCGGGGAATGGTCCGGGAATCTGTGTGTTTTTACATGAGTAGAATGTGTGCTTTTATTTAAAATGCATTTCTGAGTTATTTGTGGGGCATAGGAATTTGTTCACCCCCCCCCAAATATAGTCTGGCCCCCCACAAGGTCTGAGGGACAGTGGACCAGTCCCCTGCTGAAAAAGTTTGCTGGCCCCTGACCTAACTCATGCCCACAAGTTTGCACGAAGGAGACAACATGGAAATAGGCTGTTCTATGGGATGGGAGGGAAAAGGGGCTGTTCTGCAGCTTTCTGGACGTGTTTTTGCCATAATCTGTTCCTCTGCGTTTCCCCCCGCTTTCATATAAAAAACAACAACTGTAAAAGCCAAATGGCAAAGCTGCGGGCGTCTGGTTCGTTTCTCCCCCCCCCCCACATTTGATTTTATACACCACTCTTGAACATCAAATTTAAAAAGTTACAATTCACTGAACAGGTTGGTTGCAGCTTGGAACATTTCATTATCATTATATATATATGTATATTTTAGAAAAAGAGACAAAACAATATCCAGATGAAAGACTGTGACAAACAGCAAATCCTCTTGTAGGCAGCTTTGCAAAGATCAAGGTACCGTAGGAGTAAAGGTAAAGGTACCCCTGCCCGTACGGGCCAGTCTTGACAGACTCTAGGGTTGTGCGCCCATCTCACTCAAAGAGGCCGAGGGCCAGTGCTGTCCGAAGACACTTCCGGGTCACGTGGCCAGCATGACATCACTGCTCTGGCGAGCCAGAGCCGCACACGGAAACACCGTTTACCTTCCCGCTAGTAAGCGGTCCCTATTTATCTACTTGCACCCGGGAGTGCTTTCGAACTGCTAGGTTGGCAGGCGCTGGGACCGAACAACGGGAGCGCACCCCGCCACGGGGATTCGAACCGCCGACCTTTCGATCGGCAAGCCCTAGGCGCTGAGGCTTTAGCCCACAGCGCCACCCGCGTCCCTTACCGTAGGAGAAAGGCATGTTAACCTCTGATTGGTCCTGCGCGCTGTCATTTGGATGAAAATTGTATTGACATATAACCCTGAGACTGTGGGAGGCTATGGTTCGTTTCTTGAGAACTAGCAACGTGGTTTTGTTCAGGGTGGGCTCTGCAAAGCCTTTGCTGCTGAAGGTTCTCTCCTTCTTGCACCCCGTGATTCCACCCCACGGCCATTCTCTGCAGGACAGAGAAGCCGTTTCCAATATCCTACGTGGTACGGCTAACGTCTCCGCCTGGCTGTCTGATGCAAGCATCCTTCCCGGCATTAATGTGCGCCTCCCTCCCCGCTGAGAAACTGGGGGAAAGTTCATGTTTACTCGCAGGAACTCCCTCTCAAACCTGGGATCCCACCCCCTTCCTGATCTCCTGCTGCTGGCATCTGTTTTGAGAATCCCAGCTAAATTTATCCAACGCAGGAGAGGGTCCCAGGGGGAGCCTGCTCAGCCCAGAAGATGCAGTGCCTTTGGCCGGGACAGAGGCTTCCTTTGTCTTTGGGAAAACGGGGAGGGACGTCCTCCCCCCTGCAGCTGTTTTTAGCCAGAGCAAAGTCCCCTTGCGCCCTGCCACATCTCTGCCCTTCGCCTCCTCGCGTGCCGGATGCCTCTCCCATGTGGACTTTTGACACGGGGCTGTCGAAACCCTGACTCGCTGGCAGATGGTACCCATTCCTGGGCAGAGTCCAGCCACCTGCCAGGGGCTCGGCGCTGCTCAGGGGTGGTGCAGAGAGAAGGAATCTTAGAAGTTTAAAGTTGGAAGAGACCCCGAAGAATGGGCGCGACGGGGACATGGGTGGCGCTGTGGGTTAAACCGCAGAGCCTAGGACTTGCCGATCAGAAAGTCGGCGGTTTGAATCCCCGCGACGGGGTGAGCTCCCGTTGCTCGGTCCCTGCTCCTGCCAACCTAGCAGTTCGAAAGCACGTCATGTGCAAGTAGATAAATAGGTACCGCTCTGGCAGGAAGGGAAACAGCGTTTCCGTGCGCTGCTCTGGTTTGCCAGAAGCGGCTTAGTCCTGCTGGCCACATGACCCGGAAGCTGTACGCCGGCTCCCTCGGCCAATAAAGTGAGATGAGCACCGCAACCCCAGAGTCGGTCACGACTGGAACTAATGGTCAGGGCTCCTTTTAAATAATCACGGCAGTAAGACCCGAGCCTTGTGACATGACATCGTGGCCGCCCCTGACCATGTGCAGAGTGTTTCTCTCCCCTTTTGCGCAGCACATCTGGGATCTGGACTAACAGAATTCCAAGCTGCATGGGGAGTAGTTTCCGGCAGGGTTCAGCTGTGGCTTCTCTTGGGAGGGATAAGCTTTGGCAACAGAGTTCCCCCTCCACGCTTTTGCTGCCTGCCAGCTGCTGTCTGCAACTTCGGCCCTGCAGTTGTTAATGTCAGGCTGACATTTGGCCGAGGGTGGCTTGGGCAAAGTCCGAGTGGCGTTCCGTGTTCACGTGGTGGCCGCATCCCGCAGGGTCCTCTTGCGATTGCCGCCTGCTCTCGATTCCTCTTTCCTCCCCCTTTTTTAAACATTGGATTCATCTTCAAGTTAATAGTCTACCAGCGGACGTTTTTGCCTGCAGGCATGGCGAACATCTGTGACCCTCAACAGGGCCAGCGGTTAGGGCTTTATTTATTGAGGAGCGCTTCTAAACTGCTTCGCATTTTGCAATCTATAAAACACAGTAACGCAGGAATGCGAGAGATGGCAAAACCACATTATTGTTGTTGTTTAGTCCTTTAGTTGTGTCCGACTCTTGGTGACCCCCTGGACCAGAGCACACCAGGCCCTCCTGTCTTCCACTGCCTCCCGCAGTTTGGTCAAACTCATGTTAATGGCTTCGAGAACACTGTCCCACCATCTTGTCCTCCGTCGTCCCCTTCTCCTTGTGCCCTCCATCTTTCCCAACATCAGGGTCTTCTCCAGGGAGTCTTCTCTTCTCATGAGGTGGCCAAAGTCTTGGAGTCTCAGCTTCAGGATCTGTCCTTCCAGTGAGCACTCAGGGCTGATTTCCTTCAGAATGGAGAGGTTGGATCTTCTTGCAGTCCATGGGACTCTCAAGAGTCTCCTCCAGCACCAGAATTCAAATGCATCAATTCTTCGGCGACCAGCCTTCTTTATGGTCCAGTTTTCACTTCCATACATCACTACTAGGAAAACCAGAGCTTTAACTATACGGACTTTTGTTGGCAAGGTGATGTCTCTGCTTTTTAATATGCTGTCTAGGTTTGTCATTGCTTTTCTTCCAAGAAGCAGGCGTCTTTTAATATCGTGGCTGCTGTCACCATCTGCAGCCATCATGGAGCCCAAGAAAGTAAAATCTCTCACTGCCTCCATTTCTTCCCCTTTCTATTTGCCAGAGGTGATGGGACCAGTGGCCATGATCTTTGGGGTTTTTTCCGAAAACCACATTATAGATAGTTTTAAAACAGAAATTTGGAAGAAGAAAAAAGAGGGTGCTGTTGGATTCAATAGGGCTTACGTCTGAGTAGGAGTCCACTGTAAAAATGTTGTGCAAGCTAATGATCTTAAATTCTATTTTTCTGTCCTGTAGTTTAATGTTGGCTTGTTGTTTTGCTGGCTTTTAAGTCTGTATTTTGTTAACAAAAGCTGCAAGACCACCAAGCAGCGTCTTGTGCAATGTTCCATAAATACAACTGTGCAAATCATCCTGAAAATTATGCTTGGCTTTTATTAAATAAAAGTATTGTGCACGGTGGGCTGTCTGTAGTTACGTCAACTGCGGAGCAGAGCCACTGAAGTTGCTGGGAATAGTAATTAATTACTGTAATTCATTTGTAACACACTCACACAAACACACACACACACCGATCTGACTCTGGGCACCCCAAGCAAGTCGTGCCTGTTAATTTCAGCGTTGACTAATATTGGATAAACCCCGTAGATTATTTTCAGTAAACACACGAACTTCCTCAAAATAACATGGCCAGAGCAGGAGGAAGAAAATAGCTGTGCAGTTAATATAATAATAATAATAATAATAATAATAATAATAATAATAATAATAATAATTTATTATTTATACCTCACCTATTTGGCTGGGTTTCCCCAGCCACTCTGGGCGGCCTCCAGCAAAATATAATAATTCATCAAATACTAAATGCTTCCCTAAACAGGGCTGCCTACTGATGTCTTCTAAAAGTCAGATAGTTGTTTATTTCCTTCACATCTGATGGGAGGGCGTTCCACAGGGCGGGCGCCACTACCAAGAAGGCCCTCTTCCTGGTTCCCTGCAACCTCACTTCTTGCAGTGAGGGAACCGCCAGAAGGCCCTCAGAGCTGGACCTCAGTGTCCGGGCTGGACGATGGGGGTGGAGATGCTCCTTCAGGTATACTGGGCCGTTTAGGGCTTTCAAGGTCAGCACCAACACTTTGAATTGTGCCCGGAAACATACTAGGAGCCAATGTAGGTCTTTCTGGACTGGGGTTATGTGGTCTCGGCGTTACTAATCAGTATTCAC
Source organism: Podarcis tiliguerta (assembly GCF_965153285.1). NCBI lineage: Eukaryota > Metazoa > Chordata > Lepidosauria > Squamata > Lacertidae > Podarcis > Podarcis tiliguerta. The sequence goes on along the minus strand of NC_139551.1, from coordinate 5,611,672 downwards.
GGCAAAACTTTAATAAGGCCGATCAAATCAATGCTTGTTCTAGGATGCTAAAATGGCTTTTGCTTCTTCATTCTACAGAGTTCCCAGCAAGCTGTCACCAGCTGTTTCTGGAAGGAGAACAAACCAGCGGCATTTTCCAGATCCAGCCCCCTGGCTCCCGGGTCTTCGAAGTCTTCTGTGACATGACTCCAGGTAAAAATGCGGGGTTTAGAGAAGCGCGAGAGAAATTTGATACAGTTTGCATTTAAGGTTTTCTTAACCTGGTTCTCCTCCTGCCAATGTAGCAGTTCGAAAGAAAGTCAAAGTGCAAGTAGATAAATAGGCACCACTGCAGCGGGAAGGTAAACGGTGTTTCCGTGTGCTGCTCTGGTTCGCCAGAAGCGGCTTAGTCCTCCTGGCCACATGAACCGGAAGCTGTACGCCGGCTCCCTCGGCCAGTAAAGCGAGATGAGCGCCGCAACCCCAGAGTCGGCCACGACTGGACCTAGTGGTCAGGGGTCCCTTTACCTTTTTAACCTGGTTCTCACTTGACAAAACAGCCTGCGAACCGTAACACAGCCCTCTCAAAACCTGCCCCGTTCTGAGTTTTCTAGAGCAATTCTCCAGCTAAGTCTTGTGTCCAAAAATTAACGTGCTTGGGTAGACGTGTGCATTGGAAAATAACACACACACACAGACACTGTGTCACATTAGGAAAATTGCCCTGCAAAAAAGCATTTATCAGGCAAAGTTGCATACAAATGTCTGTACATGGTTAGGCAAACTAAGGCCCAGGGGCCAGATCCAGCCCAATCGCCTTCTCGATCCTGCCCACGGACGGTCTGGGAATCAGTGTGTTTTTACATGAGTAGAATGGGTCCTTTGATTTAAAAGCATCTCTGGGTTATTTGTGGGCCTGCCTGGTGTTTTGACATGAATAGAATGTGTGCTTGTGTGCTTTTATTTAGAATGCATCTCTGGGTTATTTGTGGGGCACAGGTATTCATTCATTCCCCCCAAAAAAGTATAGTCAAGCCCCCCACAAGGTCTGAGGGACAGTGGACCGGCCCCCTCTTAAAAAGTTTGCTGACCCCTGCTGTAGAGGACCTCGTCTGTCCGTGTTCTCCCTTTCTATCTCTGCCTGAGATCTTGGGGAGCTAAGAAAGGATGCTTTTGAATTCTGGTGCTGGAGGAGACTCTTGAGAGTCCCATGGACTGCAAGAAGATCAAACCTCTCCATTCTGAAGGAAATCAGCCGTGAGTGCTCACTGGAAGGACAGATCCTGAAGCTGAGGCTCCAAGACTTTGGCCACCTCATGAGAAGAAAAGACTCCCTGGAAAAGACCCTGATGTTGGGAAAGATGGAGGGCACAAGGAGAAGACGGAGGACGAGATGGTGGGACAGTGTTCTCGAAGCTACCAGCATGAGTTTGACCAAACTGCGGGAGGCAGTGGAAGACAGGAGGGCCTGGCATGCTCTGGTCCAGGGGGTCACAACAAAGCACTCCTGGATGGTTAAGTCCAGTTAGAGGAGACTATAGGGTAGTGGTGCTCATCTTGCTGTATCAGGAAAAAATTGCACTTGGGTGCCAATGAATTTTCACAACTTAAAAAGAAGGAAATTGCAAAACTGAAGGAGCGAATTTCAGAATGGGAAAATGAGAAACTGAAGTTGACAAATCGAAATCCTGAGCCAAGTCATTTGTGGAATGTGAGACTCTTCATCTCATTCTGGTGGGTTTGAGTCGCACGTTGGACGAAAGCTTCTTTCATTGCAGAGAGTTCAACTTCCAGTTTTATAATTTTATGATTCTGTGGCCCATTCCTGCCGGTTTGCTGGTTGGATGTCTTTGGGTTCAGGTATCACCTGATCCCGGAGATCACGGATTGATCTGGAAGGGTAAAGGTAGAGGTTTGGTTGGGTTGCGAGGGCTGTGACTCAGAGCCAGTGTGGTGTAGTGGTTAAGAGCAGTAGTCTCGTAATCTGGGGAACCGGGTTCGCTTCCCCGCTCCTCCACATGCAGCTGCTTGGGCCAGTCAGACTTCTCTGAAGTCTCTCTCTCTCTCTTTTTTAAATAAGATTTTTATTGGGTATTTTATACTTATAACAAGAAAGACAATAAAAAATAAACAAAAGGGAAAAAAGCAATACATAAATTCAACAAACAATGCATCCACAATAGAAACTGAAATAAAAACAATACAAAACAGTACACATAAAAAAAGAAACAAAAGTAAAAACACACATCCAAATTTTATATCCATATCTTTCATTAGCTTATTTCCTCGACTGCCTCGCACCTCCCTTTTTTGCATTCTAGTTCAAGTTATCTAATTCAACAAATCCTTTCCCTCTTCTTCAATTTAATCTTTAATTTATCATAATACAATTTAATTTTCAATTTCCCAATTTAACGCATTAACACTTAATGTTCATATCATTCTTAATAACCCTTCTGCTAAAACCGTGTAACTTCATTCCAATATACTTCTAACATTCATTAATTTTACAGTATTTTTGTAAATATACTTAAAAAATTTTCCAATATTCTTCCATCGACTCTTCTCCCTGGTCTCGGATTCTGCCGGTCATTTCTGCCATTTCCATGTAGTCCATCAGTTTCATCTGCCATTCTTCCTGAGTGGGTAGTTCTTGCGTCTTCCAGTACTTTGCGATGAGTATTCTTGCTGCTGTTGTGGCATACATAAAAAAAGTTCTATCTTTCTTTGAAGTCTCTCAGCCCCACTCACCTCACAGAGTGTTTGTTGTGGGGGAGGAAAGGAAAGGAGAATGTTAGCCGCTTTGAGACTCCTTCGGGTAGTGATAAGCTGGGATATCAAATCCAAACTCTTCTTCTTCCCTTCGTTTCTCAAACTGGGAGGCAAAATGTTTTTGCAGCTACAGGGCCTGTCTCTCTCCCCAGTCCTAGTTCACTCTGTGTGTGTGTTCAAGGTACTAAAACATGTTGCACACAAAAATCATATGGAAAAACTTACAGATCAAAGCAACACACCGGTGGGTGTGTTTTGGTGGGGTGAGGGAGGCAGAGGGCACAAGCCAGATGTCTGCAGGCTGATTGAAATTTCCCCTCCTTTTTATTTTGCAGATGGTGGAGGCTGGACGGTGATTCAGAGACGGCTGGATGGTTCTGTTGATTTTGACCAGCTGTGGGAAGCCTATAAAAATGGATTTGGGAATATGAGTGGTAGGTTTCTGCTTCTTGCTTCCCCCTCCTTTTTTTATTTTTTTATTTTTTTAAATTGCTACCTGCTCATGCGTAGGATATAGTGACGCGGGTGGCACTGTGGCTTAAACCACAGAGCCTAGGGCTTGCCGATCAGAAGGTCGGCGGTTCGAATCCCCACGACGGGGTGAGCTCCCGTTGCTCGGTCCCTGCTCCTGCCCACCTAGCAGTTCGAAAGCACGTCAAAGTGCAAGTAGATAAATAGGTATCACTCCGGCAGGAAGGTAAACGGCGTTTCCGTGCGCTGCTCTGGTTTGCCAGAAGTGGCTTAGTCCTGCTGGCCACATGACCCGGAAGCTGTACGCCGGCTCCCTCGGCCAGTAAAGCGAGATGAGCACCGCAACCCCAGAGTTGGCCACGACTGGACCTAATGGTAGGATCAGGGCTCTGAAAAAAACACTTGCACTGCAGAGCACCGCAAAAGGAAAGACTTCGTCACACGCTGGATTTTGTTTTTTAATGCATTTCTGTTTCTCAAATGTAATTATAGGTTTCGCGGTGAAGGCCAACTGATCAGTTAGAATCAGTGGTTTGCAACCGTTGTGCCGTGGCACCCTGGGGTGCCTTGAAGGATGGTCAGGGGTGCCACGAGAAAGACTGTCCGTGTCTATTTTCAAATCGTAGAGCCTTTCGCACATGTCAGTCACAGTCAACCCAGCCAGATGGGTGGGGGGATATAAATAATAAAATTATTATTACAGTGGTGCCCCGCAAGACGGAATTAATTCGTTCTGCGAGTTTTTTCGTTCTACGAGCTTTTTCTTCTTGCGAAGCACCACTGTGTATTGACGGTTTCCCATAGGAATGCATTGGCGGTTTTAAAAAAAAGGCGCAAGACGTTTCGTCTTGCGAAGCAAGCCCATAGGGAAATCCGTCTTGCGAATCAACTCAGAAAACGAAAAACTTGCGAGTTTTTCGTCTTCCGAGGCATTCGTCTTGCGGGGCACCACTGTATTATTATTATTATTATTATTATTATTATTATTATTATTATTATTATTATTATGAGACATGTTCCTCATGAGGAGGAAGGAAAATAGAGAAGGAGAAGGGGTGGGTGAGAGAAACAGTAAAACTTTCATTCTTTACAGAGTATTTGAGCGATGCCTTTTTGTCAGCTTTGAGTGGATAGGTCTCTCGTTAGCTTTGGCAACTGTAATCGCTTTTACACATGTTATCACTGAGCGCCGTAAGTGTCACACAACAGCCCTGTGAGGCAGGCTAGGCTGAAAAATTGGGGCCAGGGAGTCTCATCCCTCAGTGGCGCTGGGTCCCCTTGCCCCAGATCCTGCCCTCGAATGGCTAATTTGCTTTTCTCCGAACCCATAATCTGAAGTGAGATTGTAAGCTCCTAGAGGTCAAGACCTGTCTCCTGTCTAGAGTCGTACCTTGGATCCCAAACACCCCGGAACTCGGACGTTTTGACTCCTGAACACTGCAAACCTGGAAGCGATTGTTCCGGTTTGCGAACGTTCTTTAGAACCCAAACGTCCGGCGCGGCTTCTGATTGGCTGCAGGAGCTTCCTGCAGCTAATTGGAAGCCACGCCTTGGTTTCCAAACGTTTTGGAAGTCGGACGGACTTCCGGAACGGATTCCGTTTGACTTTCGAGGTACGGCTGTATATCTTCTGCACATCAGGATTTCAGTGTTTGATTTAGGGAAGGGATTCTACCAACACCTGACCAATGAGGAATTTGTCAGCAAATGGCAGAAAACCATGGCTAAAAAAGCCACCTCTATTGGTCTGTCACTCCCCCCCAACTGTATTACCTGGGTTATGAAGGCAGTGGCGTAGCGTGGGTTGTCGGCACCCGGGGCAAGGCAAGTAATTTGCGCCCCCTAACCCGGGGCAAGGCAAGTAATTTGCACCCCCCCCCCGCTGCACTGTCCCTCCCCCAGTTAGCCCCTCGCTCTCTCTCCGCACCGCACGCCTGGCACCCTCCCCTCCACAGTGGGCGGCGACCCGGTGGCTCGGATCGGATTCTCACAGCCAGCACTGCAGTGAGAGAGAGAGTGAGTGAGCCAGGTAGGGGCAGAGAGCTGCGAGTGCGAGCGCGCCCCCCCCCAGATGTTGCGCCCGGTGCGGCCGGGCCCCCCTGCACCCCCCACGCTACGCCACTGTATGAAGGCGCCTTAAAGATGTTAAAGCAAAGATTATAGATAATACACACAGTGACTTGCGATCTTGATCACACACAGTCTGTAGTCCGCTGGCAGTAGGAGTACAATATGGGCATGTCTTTAAGTTAACACCTTACATTAAAAACCTGACAGTACCAAACTATCGAACCTTATTCACCAAAGCCAGACGAAACGTCTTTCCTTCCGCAGTGTTGGCTGGCAGGTTGAGAGGAGTTCCCTACCAGGACAGACTTTGCTCGTGGGCTCAAGACATCCATTCTATAAAACATATTTTGTTGCACTGTGTGAAATCTGAGCAAGCCAGGGCTGAACTGATACTACCCTTGCTGGTATCTTTCTCGGGAAAATCAGAGGCTCACTATGTCAGGTTCCTATTGGAAGACCGGACAAACACTAGAACATTAGCAGTGGCGAAGTTTTTATCGGTGGTTGCAAGAACCAACGATCCCTATATACTGAACAAAATGCTTGTTTAACCTGGAGGTAGGCTGTCTGAATTGTGCATTGCTTTGTAACAATTTGTTGGGTCTCTAGACCATAATAAATTGATTGATTGATTGATTGATTGATTGATATCTTCTGCTGGTGGGCCCTGACAGACCTTTCCCCCCCCTTTTCATTCATTTGTTTCTTTGGCCGTTCTCTTTCAGGCGACTTTTGGCTGGGCTTGGAAAAGGTCCACCAGATCACGAAAGATGGGCGATTCCACCTCTCGATCGAACTTGAGGACTGGGAGGGCAGCTCAGAGAGAATCCAGTTCCTTTTCAGCCTGGGGGGAGAGGACACGGCTTACACACTCAGTCTCCTGGGCCCTATTCTCGGGCAGCTGGAGAACGCCATGGGCGACTTCCCACAGCTGCCCTTTTCCACGCGGGATCAGGACCATGACCTCAAAGGGGATGCCAACTGCGCCAAACACCTCTCAGGTCAGTCCTGATTTTTAATTTTTTCCCTTTTCTATAATTTTTATTCAATCTTCTTTTTAACATTTTAAAATACAGTGGTGCCTCGCAAGACGAAAAGAATCTGTTCCGCAAGTCTCTTCGTCTAGCGGTTTTTTCGTCTTGCGAAGCAACCCCATTAGCGGATTAGCGCTATTAGTGGTTTAGCGGCTATTAAAGGCTTAAGGGATTAGCGGATTAGCTGCTAAAAGGCTATTAGCAGTTTAGTGCCTTAGAAAAAGGGGGTGGGGAGCGGAAAAAAATCGCAGGAACTCGCAAGACATTTTCGTCTTGCGAAGCAAGCCCATAGGAGATTCGTTTTGCGAAGCACCTCCAAAACAGAAAACCCTTTCGTCTAGCGGGTTTTCCGTCTTGCGGGGCACCACTGTATCCATTTAAACCACCTTAAAACAGGCATAGGCAAACTCTGTCCGCCAGATGTTTTGGGACTACAACTCCCATCATCCCTAGCTAGCAGGGCCAGTGGTCAGGGATGATGGGAGTTGTAGTCATCTGGAGGGCCGAGTTTGCCTATGCCTGCCTTAAAATATCAATGACTTCCCTTCTTCTCTTTCCACAACCCTTTTTGACACCTGGGAATTTCCGTCTGCACTATCCCCAACTAAAAGGACTCTTGATTGTATCCTTTATCTTATTTTATTTAAAGGTTTTTTCTTTCTGTGGTTCATTATGCATACCATACATCCCTGCATATTTAAAATGAACTAAAGCATTCGGTTCGAATCCCCGCAATGACGGGGTGAGCTCCCGTTGCTCAGTCCCTACTCCTGCCAACCTAGCAGTTTGAGGCATGTCAAAGTGCTAGTAGATAAATAGGTACCGCTCCAGCGGGAAGGTAAACGGCATTTCCGTGCGCTGCTCTGGTTCGCCAGAAGCGGCTTAGTCCTGCTGGCCACATGACCCGGAAGCTGTACGCCGGCTCCCTCGGCCAGTAAAGCGAGATGAGCGCCGCAACCCCAGAGTCGCCCGCGACTGGACCTAATTCGAACTGCCGACCTTCTGATCGGCATGTCCTAGGCTCTGTGGTTTAACCCACAGCGCCACCCGCGTCCCTTGCAGCATACATAAATAGTCCTTTTTGACACCTGGGAATTTCACTCGCAAAAAGGACTCTTGATTGCTTCCTTTATTTCATTTTATTTATAAAGGTTTTCCAAAAATTCAATACATACAGATTTAAATATACATGCAAACTTTGATTACCGTCATCCTATGCTTCTAATCAGATTCATGCCATCGCACTCCGAGCACCAAATCCTTTTAGCCGCACAAACCTAAGCATAGCCGAAACAAAATAAAAAAATTCCTTCCAGTAGCACCTTAGAGACCAACTAACTTTGTTACCGGTATGAGCTTTTGTGTGCATGCACAATTCTTCAGATACACCTAAGCATGTTTGCCATGGAAGCAAGCAAACCCTTCTGTGTTCATCGGGACGTACTCCCTTGCCGCAGTGCAGTGGCGTAGCGTGGGGGGTGCAGGGGGGGCCGGCCGCACCGGGCGCAACATCTGGGGGGGCGCGCGCTCGCACTCGCAGCTCTCTGAGTGCTAAAATCCACGGGTTAGTGGGCGCAAATTACTTGCCTTGCCCCGGGTGCTGACAACCCATGCTACGCCACTGCACTGCAGTGCTGCTCAGGGATGGAGCTCAAGAACTGCCATTTTTGAAGCATTTCCCAAGGAATGAAATCCATTGTTCTGTGGAAAGGCCCTTGGCTAATGCCTGCCCTTTCTGTTTTGCTCCAAAGGAGGCTGGTGGTTCAGCAGTTGCGGCCACGTCAACCTGAACGGAAAATACTTCCGCTCCATCCCGCGCCAGAGGCACGAGAGGAAGCAAGGCATCTTTTGGAAAACCTGGAGAGGGCGCTATTACCCTCTGAAGTCCACCACTATGAAGATCCGGCCTGTGGAGATGGGCCTGCCATCCTAAATGCCCAGGAGGTCGCAGGAGAGAGTCCGGGTGGCCCTCCGTATTCCTGCCTGCCACCGAGATAACAGCTGCAGCCCGTTGCTCCTGTCTGGGACGATTTGTGGGGTGTCTCTTATCGGCTTCCAGTTGAAAGCCTTCCTTTTGCAAGACTTAGTGTTGGGGTGGGGTGGGGGGCAAAACAACGACTGTCGTCTCCGCGTTGGGAAGAGCGGCACAGGGGACCGCTTGGGTGGGTGGGAAAGGAACGGGCACCAGGATTCATTTCATGGGCAAGTTGGGCGTTGGCAAGAAATGGCAGTTTCAGCATCTTTGGGGCCTGGTGTTAGCTTGAAGGCCACTGTTGATGAGATCTTGGGTATCTGGTCTTCTTGAGTGCCGTCGTGTGATAAAATTGGGGTTCTTGCTAGCTCCGGCAGAGATTTGTGCTGTCGTCCTTGTGTCTTTATACCCACTTCCTTACGCCTCGAAATTTGTCTCCCGTGAAATGTCCCAAATAGAAGGAAGGGGGTTTGCAAAGCCCGCCCCCCCTCCCAGAGGGGCTTCTCTTTCTCCGTGGCAGTAGCCAGCAGGACTCTCTGCTGCCGAGAATTTCCCACAATGCCCCCTGCTGTAGCATCTTTCTGGGGCATTCTGGGAAATTCAAATGGTTACCAGGCCTGGCGCTGCTCTCAGCAACAGACTGGGTATTTTATTTTTTAAGTGGGGGGGAACAAAGCAAGGATAGGCTCGCCGGTGATTGTCCAGATTGTGCGTACAAACAGCATATCCGTGGCTGATTAAATATGTAGTCGCGATTGAGGCTTGGGGCACCTGAAAATCGGACCGCTCTCCGCAGGCGTCCCTCGTGGCAGCTTGTGGTTGGGTCTGTTGTTCACCGCTTTGAACAGGGTTCAGAAGGATGGAGCCACTGCGAAGGGCATTGGGGGGACACTGGTTGGGGGAGAAAATCAGGCAGGGTGGCACCTCCTCTCCCTCACCCAAGGAGGAGGCGCTGCTCCTGTTGCAAAATCTGGGCCTCCCTTACAGTGGTGTAGCGTGGGGGGTGCAGGGGGCCCCGGCCGCACCGGGCGCAACATCTGGGGGGTAGGGTTAGGGGGCACAAATCCACGGGTTAGGGGGTGCAAATTACTTGCCTTGCCCCGGGTGCTGACAACCCACGCTACGCCACTGCTCCCTTAAAGAGGGCACGTGTTGCGGTGAGACCTGGCAACCAAACCCTGTGTTGTGGGTGGGTTTGATTGGATAGCCACAGCACCCAATTGGTAGGTCCCTTGATGCAGGGTTTAATCAGGCCAATGGAACGCAGGCTAAATGGATCAAGGGGACCTGTTTATGCCCATGAACGTGACCCAGAGCTTCCTCTTTCGGCGTGTGCATTCAGAACACCTGCCCACCTCTCCCTACTTTTAGGTCTGTGCGCTTGACCTTGCTATGCCGTCGTGTGTCGTGTGTCGTTGGGACAGGGGCACGGCAGGAATTTTCCCCACTTGGCTGATTGGCTGGTGCCATTTGGGTTTCGCCTGCCGCGTAGCAAATCGTCACAACTTGTAAGGTTGCGGATAGGCTCTGGTTCGGGTGATAGGGATGGGAGAACGCTTTCGCCTATGTGAAGGGTATTCCGTTAAAGGAAACCAGGGACTCGGTGGTTTGGTCAACCCCTGAGAGGGGGTTGTGCCCGTGCCTGAGTCCAGGGGGACATTTGGGTGGCAGAGTTAGCCCATTCCTGGCTTTCCACTTATCCAGGTGTTCACTCTTGGCTGACCTATGATAGAGCTGTAGGTCAGCGCTACCTGCGTGGGAGGGAGCTAATCGAACCAGAGCCTATGCAACCAGTCACTTACTGTAATCAATAAAGTTGTGGCCTAAATTCTACCAAAAACCAAACCAAAATTTGAGTCTTGTCTGAATTTATTTAAGGGGGAGGTTTAAAGTTCTGAACACATGCAGGGGGGCCCGGCTGCACCGGGCGCAACATCTGGGGGGGCGCTCTCACTCACAGCTCTCTGCCCCTACCTGGCTCACTCACTCTCTCTCACTGCAGTGCTGGCTGTGCAAATCCGATCCGAGCCGCCGGGTCGCCGCCCACTGTGGAGGGGAGGGTGCCAGGCGTGCGGTGCAGTGCGGAGAGAGAGCGAGGGACTATCTGGGGGAGGGACAGTGCAGCGGGGGGGGGGGCGCGCAAATTACTTGCCTTGCCCCGGGTGCTGACAACCCACGCTACGCCACTGGCCCAGCCAGCCTCCCCAGTTGCTGTTGTGTCCCACCGCCCCTTCCCCATTCCTTCCTCGTCCGTTTTTTTTAAGTCATATTGACTCAAGTTTGCTCCAGTGTTTAGCTGCTTGTTCTTGTACATAATAGCAGTTGTGCTAGTCGGTGTGTTGGTTTTAAGAGTGCTTTTATCCTGGTCTCTCTTTTTTTATTATTGTGGTTTTAAAACGAAGCGTCGGTGAGTGATGTGGTTATAACTTATAAACGTTGCCTTGGAAGAGGCGCCAGTAAGGCGGGGGAGAGTTGATTTCTGCTCTTCGTTTCTCTCTGTTTTTATACTTTAAATGTGTGACTCTTTGGTCAGTGAAGTGTCTTTTTAATAAAACCTGTGAACCGGTTGTGTTGTGATTGCTTGCCGCACAAGGCTGTGGGTTTGCCCTGTGGGTGATGATGGAGCGGGGGGGGGGGAAGGGCGACTCTACTTCCTTGGAGGTTTTGCCCGATTTTGGGTGTGACTGTGGTGCGACCAAATGTGGCGTTGAGCCCTAGTTCCCTGGCTTCGCTGCTGTCGAAGGAACCGTCGCGAGTGGCTCACCGGATGGTCAGGACTGCTAGTGGCGCAACAAAAACTCGGGCCACCTCAAAGACCTCGAGCCTGCATAGGCTGAGAAATAAGCCCCGCTTACGCTCCTCTGACCCTTCCGTCATCTTGTTTGCTTGGAGGAAGCAGGTGAACCGAGCGAGGGATGAGTCCCATGATTCAGAGGCTGGGGCGAATGGCAGTAGAGTCACGAGTGAAGCCATGGTTCCGATGCCGACGTGGAAGGCGATGGATGGAGCACAGTGCTCTAGCCAGTACAGTCAGCTCTGAATTGGGTTCTGGGCCTTCTAGCGGTTCCCTCATTGCGAGAAGCAAAGCTACAGGGAACCAGGCAGAGGGCCTTCTCGGTGGTGGCGCCCGCCCTGTGGAAACCTACCCACCAAATGTCAAAGAGAACAACTACTACCAGACTTTTAGAAGACATCTTAAGGCAGCCCTGTTCAGGGAAGTTTTTAATCTGTGATATTTTACTGTATTTTTTGTTTCTATGGAAGCCGCCCAGAGTGGCTGGGGAAACCCAGCCAGATGGGCGGGGTACAAATAATAAATTATTATTATTATTATTATTATTATTATTATGCTCAGTGTTTCAGCTCAGTGAGTGTCCAAATCTGGCTGTGCTCTGACGTCCATCCGATCCAATCCTCGTCGCCAGTATTAAGTAGTGGGTTGACAAATTAATAATAATAATAATAATAATAATAATAATAATAATAATAATTTAATTATTTATACCCCGCCCATCTGGCTGGGTTTCCCCAGCCACTCTGGGTGGCTTCTAAAAAAATATTAAAATACTGTGATACATCAAACATTAAAAGCTTCCCTAAACAGGGCTGCCTTCAGATGTCTTCTAAAAGTCTGGTAGTTGTTGTTCTCTTTGACATCTGGTGGGAGGGCGTTCCAAAGGGAGGGCGCCACCACCAATAAGGCCCTCTGCCTGGTTCCCTGTAACCTCACTTCTGGCAATGAGGGAACCACCAGAAGGCCCTCGGCACTGGATCTCAGTGTCCAGGCTGAACTATGGGGGTGGAGACGCTCCTTCAGGTCTACTGGACCGAGGCCGTTTAGGGCTTTAAAGGTCAGCACCAACACTTTGAATTGTGCTCGGAAACGAACTGGGAGCCAATGTAGGTCTTTCAGGACTGGTGTTATGTGGTCTCTGGGCCACTCCCAGTCCCCAGTCTAGCTGCTGCATTCTGGATTAGTTGCAGTTTCCGGGTCACCTTCAAAGGTAGCCCCACGTAGAGCGCATTGTAGTAGTCCAAGCAGGAGATAACCAGAGCATGCACCACTCTGGCGAGGCAGTCCGCAGGCAGGTAGGGTCTCAGCCTGCATACCAGATGCGACAAAGCACAGACGATGCAGAGATTTCTCCAAGTGGTTCTTTATAGTAAGCTGGAATTGAACTGAACTGAAAGCTCAGCCGGCCTGCTTTTATAGGCAGCTGGCTGTCAACATTGTAACACCCCCACCCCAGGGTTTCCTGCCTAAATTAACTGACCTGAGTGAAAACTATATACTGTACACAATACCCCTAGTGGCCAGGGTGAGAACTTCAGTACATAACACATCTGACCTGGATTCTTTAGTTACGATTCCTGCCTTGCAGCGGGTTGGACTGGATGATCACCAGGTGCCCCTTCCAACCCTACAATTCTAGGATTCTATGAAACTAAGAAAGCTCTTTACTTTCGCTCGGATCTGTATAATCTGTTAAAGTGACACACACACACCAAAATTCCTTTAAGTTGGGGGTGGGAACTGGGAGTCCAGAAACAGTTTGTTTTAAAAACAACAGCTAAAAACGGCACGTCTAGAAGTTATTTCCGGATTCAAGGCAGCGGTGGGAACACTCCCACATTGCACTTTTAACCGAGTTTGTTTGCTAGGGAAGAATACAAAACACAAAGCTGATAAAAAGCAGATAAAGACTCTTTTGAGTCGCTGGGAAATGTCATCTTGGCCGCCTCTCATCTCTCAAAGGAATCTCCTCAAAGGAGATTACCGTATTTTTTGCTCTATAAGACTCACCTTTTCCCTCCTAAAAAGTAAGGGGAAATGTGTGTGCGTCTTATGGAGCGAATGCAGGCTGCGCAGCTATCCCAGAAGCCAGAGCAGCAAGAGGGATTGCTGCTTTCACTGCGTAACGATCCCTCTTGCTGTTCTGGCTTCTGAGATTCAGAATATTTTTTTACTTGTTTTCCTCCTCCAAAAACTAGGTGCGTCTTGTGGTCTGGTGCGTCTTATAGAGCAAAAAATATGGTAGGTTTTATGTCTTAGGAGGAAACCACCAGACTTTTTAACTTTTGGAGCTGCGGGCTGTGAAGCCAACCAGTGTTGGCCACTGGCCTACGGAGGTCATTTATAGAGTCCTTAAGTGGGTTCCCTGTCGGTAGGAGAAAACAACAGAGGCCAACCAGAGAATATTGAGAAGCAAAGTGGCTAGTAAGCCTGATCTTTATTCAACGAACTGTTGCAACAGGGTCCCCACTCACAACACGCAGGAGGGAGGAGAACCCTGAACAACAGCGCACAAGCCATTATAATAAAGGTAAAGGGGCTCCTGACCATTAGGTCCAGTCGTGGCCGACTCTGGGGTTGCGACGCTCATCTCGCTTTATGGCCGAGGGAGCCGGCATACAGCTTCCGGGTCATGTGGCCAGCAGGACTGAGCCACTTCTGGCGAACCAGAGCAGCGCACGGAAACGCCGTTTACCTTCCCGCCGGAGTGGTACCTATTTATCTACTTGCACTTTGACGTGCTTTTGAACTGCTAGGTGGGTAGGAGCAGGGACCGAGCAATGGGAGCTCACCCCGTCGTTGCGGGGATTCGAACCGCCGACCTTCTGATCGGCAAGTCCTAGGCTCTGTGGTTTAACCCACAGCGCCACCCGCGTCCCATCTTCTGCATATCCAAATTAAATTAATTTGCTCATTTGTTCATCTACTAATATTACCCTATTTCAGGCACGGCCAAACTTGGCCCTCCAGCTGTTTCAGGACTACAACCCCCATCATCCCTAGCTAACAGGACCAGTGGTCAGGGATGATGGGAACTGTAGTCCCAAAACAGCTGGAGGGCCAAGTTTGGCCATGCCTGCCCTATTTACTCAAGGCCCTCAGACCATGTGGTGGGCCGGACTATCTTTCGAAAAAAGAATGAATTGTTTTTTGTTTTTTTAAAAGAATTGCTAAAGGAACTCTGCTTTACAATATCTGGAAACTGTCAATTAAAAGATGTTAGAGCTCCTCCTGGTGGCATTGAGAAAGGGCATCTCTGTCGAGAGTATCCATTTTGCAAAATACTGTTGATGTTCAGCTTTAAGCCCAGAGGGACTGCAGCCATATACAGTGGTATCTTGGTTCTCAGACTTAATCCGTTCTGGCGGTCCGCTCCAAAACCAAGGCGTGCTTTCCCATAGGAAGTAATGCAAAATGGATTAATCCGTACCCGACTTTGAAAACCAACCCCTAAAAGAGCAATTTAACATGAATTTTACTATCTAACGAGGCCATTGATCCATAAAATGAAAGCAATAAACAATGTACTGCAGTCGCACAATCAATCAATCAGTAGCTGAACTGGGTTCTGCGCAGTCACAAAAACAAAAGGAAAAGCCGCAAAAACGAAAACGCAAAATAAATAGCAAAAACAGACACTCAAAATGGAAGCATGGCACTCAAAACAGAAGTGTGGCTCTCAAATTGGAAGCGCAACACTCAAAACGGAGCATGTTCAGCTTCCGAAAAATGTTCGCAAAGCGGAACACTTAATTCCAGGTTTGCAGTGTTTGGGTTCGAAGTTGTTTGAACACCAAGGCGTTTGAGAACCAAGGTGCTACTGCATACCATGTATCTTTGCTGCCCTCTTGCAAAATGGTCCGGGCCATATATAAGCATTGCCAGCTATGTTGGCAGTGTGCCCCCTTCTTCTTAGACAGCCACCTGGCAGTGCACCAATCCGTAGTGTTACCGGAAAAATCCGAGGGCTCCCTTGGACAAAAAGTAAAGACACCAACCAGAGTAAATTGGAGCAAATCAGCAGCCTGTAGGCTTGGCCTTTATTGTACTGTTGCAGCAGGGTGTTCCCCTCACTCGCAGGAGAGAGGAAAGACACAGAAAATGGTGTGCAAGACCTTATAAAAACTTTTGAAATTCCCCTCCTCTAGGTCAAGCCCACCCCCAGAAACATCATGCATACATTACAGAAAGGAGGAGTTGAGGGAGGAGTTGTGGTGGTAACCTGAGTGTCCTGTCACCTGGCTGGTTCCTCCTTTCTCCCCCTCCCATGAACCAGTTGTGAATAACAAAGAAAAGGTGCAGTTTCCTTCCCCCTGAGGGGAATCCGGCCATGGTCCTTTTGTTGCTGTCTGCCCTGAATATACAACCATATGCAGTCCATTGTGTTCATGATGGTGGTGAGTCTGAGCCCATCAGGATGCTTATCTAGCTTGTCATGCCCCTCCAGGTGCAGTAGTCGGGTACGTGACTGCTCGCTCAGGGGATTATGGCTGACCGTCACCAGGTCACCCCCCTTAGCTAGTCCTTGAGATATGGAGTAGAATAAAAGTGGAACAGTGCAAATCTGATGTATGGTTGATTTTCTATGACTTTATAACAGAAGTGTAGCGTATGTAGTGTGTGAGTGTGAGTGTGTGTGAAGTCTGTACAAACTGAATGATGGGGGGGGGGGGTTTCCTGCTACAGTTGGTTGCAAAGTCCAAAGCTCCAAAGTCCTTTTAAGTGGTGAATTAGCACCACCACTTAGTATCGGAACTGCTTGCTGCTTATTCCTGGCTTGCAGGCTGTGCTAGTGATTAATCTTGCTGTTATAAGAAAAACTGCTCCCTTTCCCTTATGGGGTATTCCGGAACCTGTAGTGTACAGTGGTACCTCTGGTTACATACTTAATTCGTTCCGGAGGTCCGTACTTAACCTGAAACTGTTCTTAACCTGAAGCACCACTTTAGCTACTGCCGCACCACCTCGCCTCAATTTCTTTTCTCATCCCGAAGCAAAGTTCGTAACCCGAGGTACTATTTCTGGGTTAGCGGAGTCTGTAACCCAAAGCGTCTGTAACCCGAGGTACCACTGTGCAGTGGTACCTCGGGTTAAGTACTTAATTCGTTCCGGAGGTCCGTACTTAACCTGAAACTGTTCTTAACCTGACGCACCACTTTAGCTAATGGGGCCTCCTGCTGCAGCCGTGCCACCAGAGCACGATTTCTGTTCTCATCCTGAAGCAAAGTTCTTAACCTGAAGCACTATTTCTGGGTTAGCGGAGTCTGTAACCTGAAGCGTATGTAACCTGAAGCGTATGTAACCCGCGGTACCACTGTATAGAGTTGTTAGGTGGGCTCTCTATTGGTAGGAGAAAATAACAGAGGCCAACCAGAGTATATTGAAAAGCAAAGCGGCTAGTAAGCCTGATCTTTATTTACTGTTGCAACAGGTTCCCCGCTCCCCCCATGCAGGCGGGAGGAGAACCCCAAACAATGGTGCGCAAGCCCTTATATAGATTTTTAAATATATATATATATGTATATATATATATATATATATATATGAAATACATATATATAGATATGTATATATGTGTGTGTGTGTTATACAGTACATGTGTATATATATGTGTATATATATATATATATATATATATATACACACACACATATATATACATAATATCGAAATATTATGCCTTTTTCTTTTTGGGGATGTGTGTGTGTGTGTATATATATATATATATATATATATACACACACATATACACACACACACACACATATATATATATACATACATAATATCGAAATATTATATATATTCATACACACACACATCCCCAAAAAGAAAAAGGCAGCAGCTGTGAGGAAAAACTGGAGGCGCCATTTCCCCTCAGGGGCCAGCAAAGCCCCTCCCCCCCCTCCAGGCCATTTCTGTTTTTTTGAACCCTCATCCCTGAAGCCCCGCCAAACCCCAACCGCCAACCACGACATCCCGCCTCCCTCCCTCTCTCACTGGCCCGCGCCCTTCCTCCCCTCCGGCTTTCATTGGCTGCGCCGGTGCGCGAGGGCCGCCGCTGAGTCCCGCCTCCGGAGGCGGGCTGACTCTCCTGGCTCTTGATAGGCGCAGAGGGCTGCCTGTCTAACTCGCTCTCGCTCTTTTTTATTTAGGCTCCGCCCGCCTCCCCCGCCCGGCCCTCTCAGAGCGGGCCCCGCCCTCCGCCTGCCTCGGTGCCTGTCAGGGGAGAGGGAGTCGGCCCGGCTTTGGCCTGGCCTAGTCCGGCCTCTTCCTCCTCCTCCTCCTCCTCCGCCCGCCTTCCGCGAGCGGGACGGAAACCGGGGAGGGACCCGCCGAGGGCGCGAGGGAGAGGAAGAAGGAGAAGAAGCGAGCGGGAGCGGCGTCGCCATGGGAACCCGCGACGACGAGTACGACTATCTATTCAAAGGTGAGAGGTGCGGGGGAAGGAGCGGATGACGCTGGTGCGGAGGGGGGGGGGCGCCCGGCTGGGAGGGGGGCGGCGAAGCCCCGCCCCTACCCGGAGGAGGAGGGGCTTGCCCCCGCGTTCGAAGAGGGAGGAGCTTGCCCCGGTTTCGAAAGGGGAGGAGCTTGCCTCGGGTTGCAAAGGGGAGGGGTTAGCCCAGGGTTCCAAAGGGGAGGAGCTTGCCCTGGGTCCAAAGGGGTGGAGTTTGCCTCCTTGAAGCAGGGGGAGGGGCTTGCTTGGGGGGCTCCGCGGTGTGTTGCGTTTTTTTCCAAGGAGGGAGGGGGCACTTGCCAAAGGAAGTTGCTTGGTTGATTGATTGATTGATTGATTGATTGGTTTGGTTTATTTATATGATGCCTTCTTGCAGTTAAGGTAAAGTAAAGTGACCCCTGACCATTAGGTCCAGTCGTGGCCGACTCTGGGGTTGCGGCGCTCATCTTGCTTTACTGGCCAGGGGAGGCGGCGTACAGCTTCCAGGTCATGTGGCCAGCAGGATTAAGTTGCTTCTGGCGAATCAGAGCAGTGCACGGAAATGCTGTTTACCTTCCCGCCGGAGTGGTACCTATTTATCTACTTGCACTTTGGCGCGCTTTCGAACTGCTAGGTTGGCAGGAGTAGGGACCGAGCAACGGGAGCTCACCCCATTGTGGGGATTTGAACCGCCGACCTTCTGATCGGCAAGTCCGAGGCTCTGTGGTTTAACCCACAGCGCCACCCGCGTCCCTTCTTCCCGCAGTTAGCTGTGCCCAAAGCGGATTACAACAAGCATCAGCTTACTAAAATGCAAAACAGGTGTGGGGGAGGGGCTGTTTACAAGACCTCCCAAAGGGGGCAGAAATCAACAACTCAGTAAACGTGGGACAAATTCGCCACATTGCCACCAAAACAACAACAGTGCCTAGACCAGTGTTTCCCAAACTTGGGTCTTCTGTTTTTGGACTACAACACCCATCATCCCTAGCTAGCAAGACCAGTGGTCAGGGATGATGGGAATTGTAGGCTGGGGGGAAAAAAACAGCAGGAGACCCAAGTTTGGGAAACACTGGTCTAGACTGAAGTGCATAGTACATAGCAGGGAAAAGTTGTCGGACTCCAACTCCCAGCAGCTCCCGGGCCCATTAACTGCCCAGTGGTGATGGGAGTTGTAGTTTATCCCAAATCTGGAGGGCTGAACGACTTCCCACCACCACCCAACAGTTGCACCTACTGCTCCTGTTCCCCAAGACAGATTGCAACCATGGCCTGGTTCCCATTGGGTGGCGTTCAAATTATAAGTTTTTAATCTTTTTTAGGGTTGGCCAGTGGAGACTGAAGGGCCTAACTTGGTACATTTTCATTGATTGAAATGGATTGTTTTTTTAGAATAGTTTAGTGGCACCTTAGGAGGCTGATTAGTAAGAAAAGTTGTGGGAGGAGGGCTGGTCTAGTGTGTGAAAGGGCTGTTGCGGAGAGAAGGGACTTGTTTGCCCCCTCTTACTTTGAAGAGGAGGGCCTCAGGTTTGGAGTGGTGGTGGAAATCCAGCGGCGCTGGGGCAGGGGGGGTTGGGGGCTTAGAGGAAGAGGTACGGAGGGGGGGGTGGAGGCTGAAGAAAGGCAAGGGAGAGGCTGGACAGAGAATATGAAAGAGCAGGAGTTGGAACTTGAGAAAGAAATGGGAAGCGAAGGGTTTGGAAGATGGGACTTGGCAGGGACTGTGTAGGAGGGGTTTTCCCAGTAGTGATGTATGGAAGTGAAAGCTGGACCATAAAGAAGGCTGATCGCCGAAGAATGGATGCTTTTGAATTCTGGTGCTGGAGGAGACTCTTGAGAGTCCCATGGACTGCAAGAAGATCAGACCTCTCCATTCTGAAGGAAATCAGCCCTGAGTGCTCACTGGAAGGACAGATCCTGAAGCTGAGGCTCTAATACTTTGGCCACCTCACGAGAAGAGAAAAGACCCTGATGTTGGGAAAGATGGAGGGCACAAGGAGAAGGGGACGTCAGAGGGCGAGATGGTGGGACAGAGTTCTTGAAGCTACCAGCATGAGTTTGACCAAACTGCGGGAGGCGGTGGAAGACAGGAGTGCCTGGCGTGCTCTGGTCCAGGGGGTCACAAAGAGGCGGACACGACTAAACGACTAAACAACAACAACAACAATGTAGGAGTGAATCATAGAATCATAGAGTCGGAAGAGACCACAAGGGCCATCGAGTCCAACCCCCTGCCAAGCAGGAAACACAATCAGAGCACTCCTGACATATAGTTGTCAAGCCTCTGCTTAAAGACCTCCAAAGAAGGAGACTCCACCACACTCCTTGGCAGCAAATTCCACTGTCAAACAGCTCTTACTGTCAGGAAGTTCTTCTTAATGTTTAGGTGGAATCTTCTTTCTTGTAGTTTGGATCCATTACTCCGTGTCCGCTTCTCTGGAGCAGCAGAAAACAACCTTTCTCCCTCCTCTATGTGACATCCTTTTATATATTTGAACATGGCTATCATATCACCCCTTAACCTCCTCTTCTCCAGGCTAAACATGCCCAGCTCCTTTAGCCGTTCCTCATAAGGCATCGTTTCCAGACCTTTGACCATTTTGGTTGCCCTCCTCTGGACACGTTCCAGTTTGTCAGTGTCCTTCTTGAACTGTGGTGCCCAGAACTGGACGGGATGGGGAGATGGAAATATGAAAAGATATAGGGAAGAGAGGGCTTGGGATGGTGGCTGTTGAGAAGGGAATAGGGAGAGAGGTTGTACTGACACTTCAGATGGGCTATAGTCACCTGCTTGCTGTAGAAAAATGTGGGGTTGGCTTCTACAGCCCAATTCCCCATCAGGTGTCTTGGTGTTCCTTAAGTCTGTGATTGGTCAGAGAAGAATGGATAGAGGCAGGATCCAGTGAAAGCAAGGCAGGTCTTTATTTTTCTGTTGCAACAGAGCCTCCCCCTCCCTACAAGGAGGTGAGAACCAAGAGCAAAGGTGTGCAAGAACCTTTAAAGACTTTTGAAATTGCCCAACCCGTTTCACCAAAGACCACCCAAAAAGCATCATTCGTATGTCACAGAAAGAGGCGGTCCACAACAGAAATTTGAGTGTGGCTTGTCTCCTGTCTGTCAAGATAATGCCTGCTGATGGAATTACCTGGCCAGCCTGGCCGTTCCTTTTGAGGTGGTAGATCCCTTAGTTCTCGAATGGAGGTCACAGGCCTACCCTATTCATGCACAAAATATGCCCTTAAGATAGGATTTGTAGGATTTGCAAGTGAAAAGAACTACACTACTGGGAAAGGTTTCTCCAATACATTTCCTTCTGCGAAGGAAATATTTAGAGCAGGGGTTGGCAAGATTTACCTGGGCCGGTTCACTCCAGAGATCCCTCTGCGCACACGCAATTTCCGGCATCTGTGCATGTGCAGACGCAACTTCTGGCACCGCGGAAGCGAGTCCCTGCACCGCACTGCACCAGTTTAATGCAGCTCGCGGGTACTTGCCAAGCGGGCAGCTCAGTTTGGGGGCAGCTCGTGGGCAGGTTAAACAACCCCCGTGAGCCGCTTGTGGCCCATGGGCCTTAGGTTGCCTACCACTGATTTACAGCCATTAGGAGAGCCAAGATGGCTTTTGGGATTGTTCTCTGTGCTAAAATAAAGTACAATTTTCTCAGGGAATATTTCCTAAATTCTGAAGAGTGAAGGATTGGTTTTCTGTGGAGTGTGTGTCCGCTGTGTGTGTGTGCACCCTAAAATTTTGTAACACCCTCATAGCGTACTGGAGGATCTGTAAAGCTGTAGGAGGGGATTTTTTTGGTCTTGGAAAGTGGGAGGAAGGCTGGGAAACTGGGGACTGTAAACTGAAGGAGGGGGCTGAAAGGACCATTGAAACTGCACATGTGTGTTGAAATGGGTAGGGTTTTGATGTGGGTTTCGCTGTTGTTTTCCCCCGTTTTCGCCTTTCTGTTCTGCGGGACCCCAAGGTAGCTTCCAGCAATGAGTGTTGTGGTTGGAGATGCTCGCTGCAGATGCATATTCACACCTTTCTAGGGAGCATGGGAGTCTGGGGGATGAGGGACTGAAAGGAAGAAGGCCTGAAGGGATGCAGTAGCAACTGGCAGGGTGGCTGGCAACTGGGGGGGGGGCTGGGAGTGAGGAGCAGGTGGTGGTCGTCGGTGGGCTGGATTTGCAGTGCAGCTTTAAGGCTTATGGACAGTCGAAACAAGAAGAGAAGGGGCTTAGAGATGTTGTGGTATTTAGAGCTAAAGGGCGCATCAGGGTGTGTTCAGGGCTGGGGGTGCTCTGGTGGAAGATGCAGATGCCCGAACAAACAGATTTAGGTCTTGAGACAGTGCAGGGTGGTATTGGCAGATGGATGGGCTGGGACGCATTGGTTCACTGAGAGGGAAAGAATCGGCATAAACATGATAGAGAGTGTTTAGGGACTGGTTTGTCTGGTGTACTGGGTGGCTTTAAATACTTTCGCTTTATCCGAAGGGCTCAGGGGAGGTTATAACACTGAACAACACGGAGAGTTTCCAGTCCTGCAGATCTAAATTCAGTCTAGATCAGTCTCCAACTCTCTTAGTTCAACCAAAGAGACTAACTCCGTCTTCCGTAATCTATTCATATTTTGCCTAGTCCTCTCTATTGCAGTGCACGCACACCCACCTCGGGTGCAGTTGTTGCATGTAGACATTTTTGATTTGCTCCGGGTATCTCCTTTGGGCTCTGTCTGGATCAATATCCAACAACCTGCGTTGGAATTGCAAAAGCAACACTGTCATGTGCTATTCACAGTAGTGTTTAGTTGTGCATCAGATGCCTCTGCTTTTTGGTTCAGCCTTCCTAAAAAATAATAATGATCTGGCAGTAGAGAACTGGGGTCAGTGAATGGGTGATCAGGAGGGAAGACAAAGAGCAGCTAAAGGACAAAGCCGTTATTTGAAATGACACCGTTTTGGGGTTTGCAGGATCCAGGGCTGGCAGTTCTGGGAAGCAGAGATTGTCCAGTCAGCAGTTGAGCAGTAATTGGTGTCATTAACCTGCGAGCAACTGTGACCTAAGAATCAATCAGCTTTGGGATGTTTGGCGGTTCCCGTGAAAGTGGTACATAAACTGAGGAAAGGTTACGGAGCGGTGATGCAGTCCCTTCCCAACAATGCCATGTTTGGTGCTTGCTCCTCGGAATTTTGGTGTACTTTTTAAAAAGTCGAAGAGTCACTGCAAAAAGCAGTTACCGTAGTTTTCGCTCTATAAGACGCACCAGACCACAAGACGCACCTAGTTTTTGGAGGAGGAAAACAAGAAAAAAAATATTCTGAATCTCAGAAGCCAGAACAGCAAGAGGGATCGCTGCGCAGTGAAAGCAGCAATCCCTCTTGCTGTTCTGGCTTCTGGGATAGCTGCGCAGCCTGCATTCGCTCCATAAGACGCGCACACATTTCCCCTTCTTTTTAGGAGGGAAAAAGTGAGTCTTATAAAGCAAAAAATACGGTACTTCTTTGGGGAGGAAAAAAATCTCTGTGATTCAGTTCCTGCAGTTAGCATTAGACCTAGGTTTCTAACCCCTATCAAACATGTTTGCCAAGTCATTCTTGCCTGTAAAATGGGTGTAACGGTGACCAATAGCAAAGTAAAAAAAGGTAAAGCAATTCATAGAATAAGTGATGTACCTGTATATAATTAGGTTGCTGACATAAAGTTATACGCACCTGTGCTTCTTGGAAGTAAACAAACCTTCCACAGGTGAGAATTGCTGGGCTGAGGCTAGAAGGCAATCTTCTAGTGTGATTTTCTTAGCCGAAGGCAGGGTCTTTCAAATAATGACTTATGGATTAACCCCTCCACATACAGTGTCTCTGTGCATATTTCTGTGGACCAAGGTGTGTGTACAAGGTAGATCAAGGTGTAATAGATCAAAGGGTAAGGTGAGAGTAGAACCAAAGTCTGGCGCCTTCGTAAACCGATTAAGGTACAGTTATACAGCTTGCTGGAAAATTCCCCAATCCAAATATTATATCAGGGTTTCCTTTGTTTTCCTTGCCCACACACTAGTTTCCGGTGGCGGTGGGAGGGGCAAACTTTTGATATGAGGGGCTATTTTAGACGAGCAGCTCACTGCATGAAAGGGAGGTGTAATGAAGGAACAACTGCTTATTACGTTGCATCTCAAGCCCTTTATAGCACAATCTCCCCATTCTATTACCATCCCTCCATATCGCTATCCAGCCAGAGCCAATTTGAATGCAAATGCCTTGCTTGCTTCTGAAAAGCAGCTCATGTGCTCATAAGAACACTCCTACTTTGTCAAATCAAAGTCCACCCAGTTCAGCAGTTCTCTTCTCGCAGTTGTTATATGCCTCTCCTTGGAAGCCCACAAACGGGGCAATCACCTTCTCCTGCTATTGCTCCCGAGCGCTGAAATTCAGAGGCATGCCACTTTTGATCCTGGAGGGGATCATGCAGCCATCTGGACAAGCATAGAGTCCCACTCCCCACCCCCCAGGTTTGTTTGATCCACTTGTGGAAGCCAGTTCAGAGTTTAACCATGTGCTTGTGAGAATCTCAGTCCGCGGGCAGGTAGGGTCTCAGCCTACATACCAGATGGATCTGGTAAACAGCAGCCCTGGACGCAGAATTGACCTGTGCCTCCATGGATAGCTGTGAGTCCAGAATGACTCCCAGGCTGCGCACCTGGTCCTTTAGGGGCACAGTTACCCAATTCAGGACCAGGGAATCCTCCACACCTGCCTGCCTCCTGTCCCCCAAAAACAGAGAGAGGGAGACAAACTTCTGCCTTTCCCAGGGGCCGGCAAGGTTTACCTTGCCTGGGCCGGTTCACTCCAGCAGAGATCCCTCTGGGGGCTGGATTGTGCGCATGCGCCCGTGATTTCTGGTGTCTGCGCAGACGCGATTTCTGGTGCCGCAGAAGCGAGTCCCTGTGCCGCACTGCGCCGGTTTAGCACAGCGCGGGACCTCACTGAACGAGTGGCTCCGTTCGGGTGCAAACTGAGGGGCCGGTTAAACGACCCCCGTGGGCCACTTGTGGCTCATGGGCCTTAGGTTGCTGACCCCTGCCTGGCCTATCCACTTTCTCCCCACACACTGCATAATTTTATGCACCTCTCTCATACCCCCCTCCCCTTCATCTGTTTTTAAATAAAACTAAAAGCTTCCCAAACACCAATTCCTGTGAGTCAGCCCTTCGGCCCTAGCGAATAATTTGCTTGACCTTTTTGCACAATGCTCCCTCTCCCGACATCCTCCTGCTTGTTGGCCCTGCTGATTCTGATGTGGGAGGAACAATGCCCCATGTACAAAGGAAGACTTCTGATTGAATGGTTTCGAGCAGTTTTGCCAAGTGAATTCGTGGTGCATTGTTGTGTGACCTGGCTTGAGAGCAGTACATGTGAAAAGGATCTAGGAGTCTTGGTTGACCACAAACTTGACATGAGCCAACAGTGTGACGCGGCAGCTAAAAAAGCCAATGCAATTCTGGGCTGCATCAATAGGAGTATAGCATCTAGATCAAGGGAAGTAATAGTGCCACTGTCTTCTGCTCTGGTCAGACCTCACCTGGAGTACTGTGTCCAGTTCTGGGCACCACAGTTCAAGAAGGACACTGACAAACTGGAACGTGTCCAGAGGAGGGCAACCAAAATGGTCAAAGGCCTGGAACCGATGCCTTATGAGGAACGGCTAAGGGAGCTGGGCATGTTTAGCCTGGAGAAGAGGAGGTTAAGGGGTGAGATGATAGCCATGTTCAAATATATAAAAGGATGTCACATAGAGGAGGGAGAAAGGTTGTTTTCTGCTGCTCCAGAGAAGCGGACACGGAGCAATGGATCCAAACTACAAGAAAGAAGATTCCACCTCAACATTAGGAAGAACTTCCTGACAGTAAGAGCTGTTTGACAGTGGAATTTGCTGCCAAGGAGTGTGGTGGAGTCTCCTTCTTTGGAGGTCTTTAAGCAGAGGCTTGACAACCATATGTCAGGAGTGCTCTGATGGTGTTTCCTGCTTGGCAGGGGGTTGGACTCAATGGCCCTTGTGGTCTCTTCCAACTCTATGATTCTTCCCTGAGTTGGGCACAAGCTTCCCAGGCTTTGGGAAGGAGGCGCTAATAATAATAATAATAATAATAATAATAATAATAATAAAATATTTATGGCCCGCCCATCTGGCTGGGCTTCCCCAACCACTCTGGGCGGCTTCCAGCAAAATATTAAAATACAGTAATGCATCAAACATTAAAAGCTTCCCTAAACAGGGCTGCAAGAGAACATTTAGGGAACTGGCTTAGTCCCCCTAGTTCACTGACTACACACCACTGGTTTTGCAGCACTTTGGGGGGCGGTTACTCAAGGGTACACAGTAGCAGCACCTTTCTCCCCCCCCCCAATGTTATACCGTATTTTTTGCTCTAGAGGACTCACTTTTTCCCTCCTAAAAAGTAAGGGGAAATGTGTGTGCGTCTTACGGAGCGAATGCAGGCTGCGCAGCTATTCCAGAAGCCAGAACAGCAAGAGGGATTGCTGCTTTCACTGCCCAGCGATCCCTCATGCTGTTCTGGCTTCTGAGATTCAGCATATTTTTTTTCTTGTTTTCCTCCTTCAAAAACTAGGTGCGTCTTGTGGTCTGGTGCCTCTTATAGAGCGAAAAATACGGTAACTGTGGCACTTGCTATAACAACTTCATGGTGAGGGGGGAGCACTGGCCGTATACTGTGGGGAGAGAGCACCATTCTCTGCAATGCTTTGCCTTTACCATCACCCTGCCCTGTGTTTACAAATCCCAGCCTGACAAATGAATGCTGACAGCCCTGTATTGTCTTTTCTCTTTCTGCCCTCCCCAGTTGTGCTGATTGGAGACTCCGGGGTGGGGAAGAGCAATCTCCTGTCCCGCTTCACACGCAATGAGTTCAACCTGGAGAGCAAAAGCACCATCGGCGTGGAGTTTGCCACCAGAAGCATCCAGGTGGACGGCAAGACGATAAAGGCACAGATCTGGGACACGGCTGGCCAGGAGCGATATCGTGCTATCACCTCCGCGTAAGCCTCAAAAGCTGCTCTGATTCACGGATTGATTATTTCATTTGATATATTAAAAAAAATACAGTGGTGCCTTGGTTCTCAAACAACTTGGTACTCAAACAACTTGGAACCTGAACATTGCAAACCCGGAAGTAAGTGTTCCAGTTTGCGAACTTTTTTCGGAAGCCGAACATGCTCCGTTTTGAGTGTTATGCTTCCGATTTGAGTGTTACTCTTCCGATTTGAGTGCCACACTTCCATTTTGAGTGTTATGCTGAAGTCTGTCTGTTTTTGCTATTTATTTTGTGTTTTTGCGGCTTTTTTGTTTTGTTTTTGTGACTGTGTGGAACCCAGTTCAACTACTGAGTGATTGCTTGTGTGACTGCAGTACATTGTTTATTGCTTTCATTTTATGGATCAATGGTCTCGTTAGATAGTAAAATTCATGTTCAATTGCTGTTTTAGGGGTTCTTTTTAACAGTCTGGAACGGATTAATCCATTTCGCATTACTTTCTATGGGAAAGTGCGCCTTGGTTTTGGAACGCTTTAGTTTTGGAACGGACTTCTGGAACAGATTAAGTTTGAGAACCAAGGTACCACTGTATCTCTAAGTGGTGTACAAAAAACTGAATCAGCAACAGACAACTTAAACAAAACATTACACATACATGTAAAAATGTTACATTAATGCAAAGTTAATAATATCTATAAATCAATATCAGTCCATTTTCCTCCTGACACACACTCCCTCTCAGCCTCTGTGTTCTCGCCCAGGGTCCAGGCAAACTTTCTGCTCACCCACAAAAGATTCGCAACAAAAAGAGTTGCCAGAAAGAGTGAACATCACCTTAGTCTCTTTCTTTAGACTTGCTTTTTATGGACAGGCCCAAAGTAGGTGACACTTCCTCAGTCTACCTGCAGCTGTGTCCCATTTAGCTGCCCCCTCCACACCCAGTACAGCAGGTTTGTTGCGTTTCCCAGGGGGTCCTAAGGATGGGACGAGGGGCCCTTTCCACTCACAGCGGTTGATTTCTAGAGGGTTGTCAAGTGTCTTCTGAGACAGTTGCAAAGTGTGCTGGACTCCGTAGACCTCTGTCTTACTCAGCCTACGAGGCATTGCTTATGCAAGAGCACACACTTGGGGTCACAGATCGCAGATTAGCCAACTCTCACATCCTGGCTATGCAATCTTCTTCTGAAATTTGATTTCTGAAAAGTGCCTTGCCTGACACTCTGGGTTTGTGTGTGTGTGTGTGTGTGTTGAGGGGGCAAACAGCAAATCGGCTCATTCCAGGATAAAGGAATTCAGGCTGAGGTGGCGGAAGATTGCGAATCGTGTCATAAGCCTGAATTGAGTCAGTGCTCAGATAGGCTTCTCTTCTGGACCAAGTTCTCTGTGTGCTTCTGATTCAGCTTGCCTGACCTAATATTCAGGATCAGGTTTAAGGTGCTGGTTTTAACCTTTAAAGCCCTATTCGGCCTAGGACCCTCGTCCTACGGGACCGCCTCTCCTGGTATGTCCCACAGAGGAACTTGCGATCTTCAAACGAAAACATCTTGGAGGTCCCAGGCCACAGAGAGGTTAGGCTGGCCTCAACCAGAGCCAGGGCTTTTTCGGCTGTGGCTCCGATCTGGTGGAACACTCTGTTACAGGAGACCAGGGCCCTGCGGGACTTGACATCTTTCCGCAGGGCCTGCAAGACAGAGCTGTTCCACCAGGCCTTTGGCCAGGGCACAGCCTGACTCCCCCCTTTGGCAATCTTCACAGAACTCTAGCCCAGTGGTTGCCATCAATTTGATTTGAATTAATTTTATAATTAAATGATTTTAGAATGTATTATTTCATTGTTGTTAACCGCCCTGAGCCCTGCTTCGGAGGGTGGGATATAAATAAATTATTATTATTATTATTATTATTATTATTATTATTATTCCCCCTATCCTTTGTTTATTTGAATGGGAGAAACCTAAACCTGCCCTCCCAGACCGCTTCATAGTTGCTCATGAATTTTCCAGAGAAGCCAATGTTTGCTTGAACATCCCATGACACGGGAAGCTGCTATACACAGAGTCTGACCATTGGTCCATCGACCTCAATATTGTATACACTGATTGGCAGTTGTTCTGTGCAGGGTTTTAGAGAGAAGGGCCCCAGGCATAGGCAAACTCTGCCTTCCAGATCTACCCAGACACTGAGGTCCAGCTCCGAGGGCCTTCTGGCGGTTCCCTCGCTGCGAGAAGCCAAGTTACGGGGAACCAGGCAGAGGGCCTTCTCGGTGGTGGCACCCGCCCTGTGGAACGCCCTCTCACCAGATGTCAAAGAGAAAAATAACCACCAAACTTTTAGAAGACATCTGAAGGCAGCCCTGTTTAGGGAAGCTTTTAATGTTTAAAAGGTTATTGTATTTTAGTGCTTTATTGGAAGCCGCCCAGAGTGGCTGGGGAAACCCAGCCAGATGGGCAAGGTATAAATAATAAATTGTTGTTGTTGTTGTTGTTACTACAACTCACATCATCCCTGACCACTGGTCCTGTTAGCTAGGGATGATGGGAGTTGTAGTCCCAAAACATCTGGAGGGCCGAGTTTGCCTATGGCTGGAGAAGGCTTTCATAGCCCTCCTCAGAGATGCCCCTGGGGGATTGAACCAGGGATTCAACGAAGCCCTTGCCTGGTAGCTCTTGGCAACAAATAATTGCATGCAGGAAAGTAAGTGAACCAACGGAGTGGAGGTGCCTGTCTCTCCTGTTCCTAGCACTGACGGGGGTACGGGGGAGAAGCCCCTTCATCTGCACCCAGCATTGAAATGCGGGGGGGGGGGCGGTCTTCATCCCTCCTTCTCCACCCCAACAGGCTCCTAGGACTTTTTACAGGCTTAAAGCTTTTATGTGCCCTCCCATAGCTTGAGTAGCAGCTGAGATTATTATGCAGACATAGGTGGCAAAGATAGGGTTGCTGCACAGAGCTCCTGGGAAGAGCACTGTCTTTAATATCCTTTCACTTCAACCTTAAATGCATGATCTTGGAGGGAATCGTGGAAGGGGGTGCTTTTGTGAAGTTTGTGTGTGCAGGATGTAGTAGTAGTAATAGTAGTAGTAATAATAATAGTAATAATTTATTATTTTATTACTTTATACCCCGCCCATCTGGCTGGGTTTCCCCAGCCACTCTGGGCAGCTTCCAACAAAATATTAAAATACAGTAGTCCATCAGACATTGAAAGTTTCCCTAAGCAGGGCTGCCTTCAGATGTCTTCTAAAAGTCTGGTAGTTGTTGTTCCCTTTGACATCTTGTGGGAGGGCGTTCCACAAGGCGGGTGCCACTACCAAGAAGGCCCTCTGCCTGATTCCCTGTAACTTCTTGCAGGGAGGGAACCGCCAGAAGGCCCTTGGCACTGGACCTCAGTGTCTGGGCTGAATGATGGGGGTGGAGACACTCCTTCAGGTATGCTGGACCAAGGCCGTTTAGGGCTTTAAAGATCAGCACTAACACTTTGAATTGTGCTCGGAAACGTACTGGGAGCCAGTGTAGGTGTTATATGGTCTCGGCGGCCGCTCCCAGGCACCAGTCTAGCTGCTGCAAGAATGTAGGTGTTTTTTTAAAAAAAGAAAAGCGAGTTGTGCAAGTAAACAACTGCTCAAGTGCTGCTCTAAAAAACCCATTAAGGAGTTGAATAAACATGAAGTATCGTAATAAATTTGCTTAATTTAATACCTGGTGTTTCTTTTAAAAGCAAAAATTGTTTGCTTACTTGCGTGAGTTGCTGTTCTGATGCCCTGCACCCCTCCTCATCAGCAAAGTGAACTTTACACTGTCCTTTGCACACAGGGTGGAAGATAAGCCTGGCTTGTACTTGCAGAATTTTGGCAGTCTGTAACTTAACGGGGGGGACGGGGACGCGGGTGGCGCTGTGGGTTAAACCACAGAGCCTAGGACTTGCTGATCAGAAGGTCGGCGGTTCGAATCCCTGTGATGGGGTGAGCTCCCATTGCTCAGTCCCAGCTCCTGCCAACCTAGCAGTTTGAAAGCACGTCAAAGTGCAAGTAGATAAATAGGTACCGCTCCGGCGGGAAGGTAAACGGCGTTTCCGTGCACTGCTCTGGTTCGCCAGAAGCGGCTCAGTCCTGCTGGCCACATGACCCGGAAGCTGTACGCCGGCTCCCTCGGCCAATAAAGCGAGATGAGCGCCGCAAGTCCAGAGTCGGTCACGACTGGACCTAATGGTCAGGGGTCCCTTTACCTTTTTAACTTAACGGGCTGAGTTCTGCAAACATTTGTGTGCCTGGTGCAAATCCTGAAAACCTTGGCATTCATTTTTGTTTGTGTTTGCAGCTTGTGTCCACTTAGCCTCTAGAGTGACGGAACTCTGCCTGATCCGTCTTCTATGTGACTGCCCTTCAGATAAGACCACTATCGTGCCCCTGTCTTCTCTTTCCCCATATAAACATAATCCGCTTTTCCGTCCAGTTTGTCAGTGTCCTTCAGCAACTTCCGTGTCCAGAGACCCTTCTGCAGGCTGACTAACACCTGCCTAAATAACTCTTTCAGCTATTACCGCGGTGCCGTGGGAGCACTCCTGGTTTACGACATCGCGAAACACTTGACATACGAGAACGTGGAGCGTTGGCTGAAAGAGCTCCGGGATCATGCAGACAACAACATCGTCATCATGCTGGTGGGGAACAAGAGCGATCTGCGTCATCTGAGGGCTGTGCCTACAGACGAGGCTCGCGCTTTTGCAGGTTGGGTTGTTACAAACTCTGGATGTTGATGCTCTTAAGCTGCCTAGCTCTCGTGGCAGCATTGGCCGTGCTCCCTTTTAAGTGCCGAGGGAGTTTGCAAATTGGCCACCTGGAAGAGGAAGAAAAACGACGGCACACAAGTTTTTCTGTGGTATAAAGCTTCTGAGAGGTTGTGATTTTACAAAGCAGCAGTGGTGTGTTTAGTGCAATGAAGTTAGTTCCTTGGCTGAAAGAGGCCCACAATGTGGTGGACGCCAGAGAGTCTCCGGTTAAGAGCTTTTGAAAAGGCTTAGGTAGAGGCAGTGTGGTGATCATCACTAAAATATTTAATATAAATATAGTTCTTTTTTAAAGAAATTGCTCAAAGTACATACATTACTTTGGTTACTCTTACAAGAGCCTGTGGGACTCACTGGACTTGGATCAAGGAGACCTGGGCTTGAATGTCTGATCAGCTGTAAAATTCAAATATGAAATTGGAGTGAGAGTAAACTGACTCACTCTCAATTTACCTCCTAAGTTTGATGCGAGGATAAAATTGTATGTGTCTGAGTATAGGGTGGGGAATGCACACGGGCACACCAAACTCGGAGGAAGGATAACTTAAAACTAGGGATTTTATTTGATAATAAAGGTAAGCCAGTATTCATCCCCATTTTACAAATTTGGGGATGCAGACAACTGACACTGAGAAACGAGGTTGCTGGAGGTTTCAAATTAGATCACGACTGGTACTTCTGATTCATAACTTGTGACGCTAAAACATCTGCCTTATTTATGCTAGTTTGCAAATCTCAATTGTTTTCACTATGCACAGCCAAGATCGGCTACTGGGTGCATTACTGAGCTGTGGTTAATCTAAAACAAAAGTGGAAGCTTCTGAACTTTTTGCTGTGCTGGAATAGGAGATAGGGACCGGGGTAACTTTTCATAGAATTGTAGGATGTGAAGAGACCCCAGGGGTCATTAGCCTAACCCTCTGCAATGCAGGAATCATAGCCTCATAATGTGATTAGGCATGCTAACTAAGCCAACATTTCTCTTAGTCTCCAGAATTCAGTTATCTAATATGCTTTTGAATTCTTTAAGGGGTGGGAAGAAAGCGATCTTTCTTCCTGTTGCTTGAAAGGTTGTTTTCTGCTGCTCCAGAGAAGCAGACACGGAGCAATGGATCCAAACTACAAGAAAGAAGATTCCACCTAAACATTAGGAAGAACTTCCTGACAGTAAGAGCTGCTTGACAGTGGAATTTGCTGCCAAGGAGTGTGGTGGAGTCTCCTTCTTTGGAGGTCTTTAAACAGAGGCTTGACAACCATATGTCAGGAGTGCTCTGATGGTGTTTCCTGCTTGGCAGGGGGTTGGACTCGATGGCCCTTGTGGTCTCTTCCAACTCTAGGATTCTATGATTCTATGATTCTATGACTTTGAGGAGAGTGCCATCTGTACATGAAAATAACTGCAGTGATTTCCTCCCCTGCCCTTGCAGAAAAAAACAACCTGTCATTCATTGAAACTTCAGCACTCGACTCAACAAATGTAGAAGAAGCCTTCAAGAACATCCTTACTGGTGAGGATTTCCATTTAGATTATCTTTCCTGATGTGTAAAGGGCATATGGGGCAATGGAAAGGAAACACACGTCTGGATTTGATCTGTGGTCACTACAGTGGTGCCCTGCAAGACAAATGCCTCGCAAGACGGAAAACCCGCTAGACGAAAGGGTTTTCCGTTTTGGAGGTGCTTCGCAAAACGAATTTGCTATGGGCTTGCTTCGCAAGACGAAAATGTCTTGCGATTCCTGGGTTTTTTTCCCCGCTCCTCACCCCCTTTTTCTAAGGCACTAAGCTGCTAATAGCCTTTTAGCAGCTAATCCGCTAATCCCTTAAGCCTTTAATAGCCGCTAATAGCCGTTAAACCGCTAATAGCGCTAATCCGCTAATCCGCTAATGGTCTTGCTTCGCAAGACGAAAAAACCGCTAGACGAAGAGACTCACGGAACAGATTCTTTTCATCTTGCAAGGCACCACTGTACATAGGTGCCAACTCCCTGTGGCCCTGGGTGCCCGAGCACCCATAAAATTCCCAGTGAAGGCACCAGGCACCCACTAATTTCAGTGCCAGGCCCATAGAAAGCTTTCAAGGTGTGTTCTGCGGAATTCTCTTGCTCCTTAGTAATGGCAAGGAAGCTTTGGCAGGATCGCGGCCCTGCAATGCGCAGCAGCTGGGAACGGCAGTGCGTTGGCCGGGCAAAAGTCCAGGTCACTGAGCCGAAGTTTCGTGTGTTGGGTGACCAGTATGCCGGACCCAAACGGCTCTCTTCTTTGGACTCTTTGCTGTGGATAGTGGCTTCTTTCCCCCTGGGGAAAACGTGTGCTTGTATCTGAACCCCCTTCTTCTGGTCTCCTTTCCGCAGAGATCTACCGCATTGTGTCTCAGAAGCAGATTGCCGACCGGTCCGCCCACGACGAGTCTCCCGGCAACAACGTGGTGGACATCAGCGTGCCCCCCACCACCGACGGACAGAAATCGAACAAACTCCAGTGTTGCCAGAACCTGTGACCTCCCTGGGGCTGCCACCTGCCCCTCCCTTGGCCTGTGCTTCAGAGGGAAAACTCATGTGCACCTTCTCCTCACAGCAACTCCATTCAGTGACTCTCTCTCTTTCTCTCTCTCTCTCTCACTGCCCCTTCCACCTTAGAGGGTTCCTCTTAGGGCTTACATTCCCTTTCCCCCAAATCCTTTCGAATGTGATTTATTTGGGGGGTTTTAAATAGAAGCATTTAGCAGACAGGTGAGGTTTGTGTGTGAGAAAGAGAGACAGAACACCTACCGGAGGTCCGTTGCCCCGAGACACTTGTTAAACTTCTTTTTGTTTGGTTTTTGTGTGCATGTGTGAGAGCGGGAAGGACGCAGAGGTTGTTGTTGTTGTTCTAATAGAAAAAATAGCTGCACTTGGGGAGCACAGGAAGAGTGTTACTCTTTGTTTCCTCTCAGGCCATTCTCCAGGCACAAGAGAAATTCTAAACTAAGAAAACACTCACTTTGGGCTTGTCGGAAATGGTGGTGGTGGTCTTATCCTTGTGCGTGCACACGCTGTAAGTCCATTGAAGATAACCTTTCCCCTGTTGCTTGTTCTTTGTCCTTCCCTTTCCCATTTTAATGCTGAGTTGGCCTGGCTGTGTAGTTTTCACTGCTTTCTGCCCTGGGAAGTCTTTTCTTCTCGATACATATATATATATTTTCCAATTCAGTTTGGGAACAATGAAGTATGTCTGTGCGCTGCATTCCTCTCCCCCCCCCCCCCAAGCTGCCAGCACGGCTGTGTGCAGGCTATATGAAGTGGCTTCTAATAGTGATTTATTTCTGGCTTTCTGTTAATCAGTCTAATGTACAATGAAGTGCCAGCCTAATGGCTTTATTAGAGCCTTTTTTGTGATCTGTAGAAATCACACATCTTCACTCGTACCTGGAATCCTTCTTTCTCAACTGTATCCGAGATTCTCTCTCTGCATGTTGCGCTCTCTCTCTCTCTTTCTCTCTCTCTCCCAATCCCCGCCTGAGCTTTCTCTTCTCCTTCCGCTCCATGCACACAAAAAACACACCCTGGTGTGAGTGTGAAGCAATATTTTTCATGCTATGTACATAACTCGCACTGTTAAGGTTATTTGAATGGTTAGTTGTAGACAACCAGATACTTGATAACTCCTCCTTTTTGTAATACCTGAGCATAACCATAGCATCTTGGGGGTTTTTTTTCTTATCTCTCGGTGGTTCATTTGCTTTCAGTTCCGACCTCCTTGCACTGCAGCCCCCCACCCCTGCTCCCTTGAGGTTTGAAGGTTTCTGTTTTTGTCAACGATTACACTCCACTGGCAGGGCTAACCACCACCCAAACTTAGCTGGAAAAGCGTTTGTCTCCCTGATACCAGCCTGTGCTAGCTTGAGAAGTCCTCATTGGCTGTTGCTTTCCTCACCTTCCGACCGTCCTTGTGCTGTTGGGGTTTTGGGGGTTTCTGAAGCAAGGGCGAATGTTGCATTGAAGGGTGGGGCCACCAGATAGCTTCGGCAGGCGGAAGAGAGATTGTGCTTATTGGCCGCCTTGCAGCAACCGTGCAGTGATTGTGAAATATCCTGGATGCTGCCTGGTCCGATAGGTGGAGATGGGTGTTGCCTGCCGTTGCTGAGGCTTTCCCAATCAGGTTAGAAACGCTTTAGCAGCCAATCTCTAACCCCTTGCGTAGATTCTCATACGGAGCAAGGCTTTTCAGTTGGTTGACCAAGTTAAAGGCAAACAGCTCTGTCTAGCAGGGAGCTTTAAAACCTTCCATCCACTCTAGAGCACCCCTTGGCGCCTGTGTGAGGGGGAACAAAACTGATGGCCTGCTGATGACTGAGCTCAGACAGAGACGCGGTCTCTCCCTGGGATTTGAGGCCAGTTCTTGAGGATGTAACTGCTGAGTCGCAATGTACGAGAGAAATGAAGAGGGCATTTTTTGATTGCTTCTTTCCCTTTTCTGTGGGTGTAGAATCTTAAAATGATCAAGAATGGATTCTGGAAGGAGGCCAGGCGGTTCACTGCTGGATCCAACCGATTGACTATATGCTTTTCCACCCCAGGTGTCAATAATACTAAAGCTGATCATAGGCTGGGGATTGTTTGGCCCGTTGCTTTTGATGAAACTAGTGTGGATCTGAGTTGCTTTGGCTTTCGTGGTCATCTCTATGGAGATGTCTCCTGGGGCAGGCCTCCCCTGCTGCATGAGATGTGTCCAGCTTGCAAAAAAAAGGGGGGGGGCTAAGGGCCTTTGCTATTCTCTCAGCACTTTCTCCCTGTTTCCATCATGAGGTGAGGGATTTGCCCTCAGTGCAAACACAGGCGATAATGTGCAGCTTAGGAAGCCACACTGCCACAGATGAGGGAAATTGGCGTTTCTGGTTAGCTGTACAATAACCTCAAGTCCACCCATGCCTTAAGACAACAGGCACCTGGCTTTTGAGAGGACTTTCCAGGTTAAAAATCAGACTTACAGTTTAGCCTCTCCCAGATAGGCTACAAAGTGTGGGTCTGATTTCTTGAGAGTTCCTGTGGAAGGAAGAGAGAAGCATTCTCTGTGGGGTTAAAGTGTTTGCGTTTACTAGGCACTGAGCTCCAGTTGAAACTGAATTTTGAGCCAGCTTTGGGTTTTGCCCGGATGGCTTCTTTCCGTGGTGGGGAAAAGATCACAACTGACCCACGTAAGTCATTTGACTGCTGGGCTTTCGGAGAGCACCACACTGTAGAGGAACGATTCCAGGATGCTCTACAGCCAAGTGCTTGCCCTCCGCTTGTTGCTGAACTGCAACTCCTTGTCAGCCCTGACAAGCATGGCTCGCCGCACGAGTTGTAGCTCAGCAACCTCTGCATGGCCAAAGCCTTCCCACACCTGCTGTAATAGAAGCTACGGGCACCCCTTCGTTTTTTAGCGATCTAGAATTTCATTACGTAGTGTTGGGAGAGAAGGGAAGAGGCTGGAAGGAGAACAAGCCGGGCTGCTTGCCAGCGCTACGTTCTGAATTATTTTTTAAAATGGCAGTTCAATTGCAGCTTGTCCCACTTCCATGAGCAGCAGGAGGCTTTGAGGACCTCCACTTCTCAATGCACCTCTCTGTCTTCACTTGGGGCACTCTCTGCCCAGGACGCTTTCTTGAGAGACACCTGCCAACTCTCTGCAGCCTACTGCGCTGTCGCTATCCTTGGCGGTGGAGCCTCCAGGCCTAGGGAAGTGAAAGCAGATTCAGCGGCCTTCTCCCTCCGCACATAGAGGTTAGGGGCTATAGCCAAACAGTTAAGCAGCCAAGCTGTGCGGAAGGATCACCTCCCTATATCTGCATCGTGCTTCTTTCAAAGCTCGCTAGAGGTGGGAGAAAGGTCTCTGTAAACTCTCCTCCACCTGCTCCTTTTTCTCTTGTGCGGAGCAATCCTTTCCACTCCAGCATGTCATGGTTTCTCTGAGGGACTAGGGCCAATTGAAGCGTTAGTGGTGTTCGGCAGCAGGAAACCAGCCCCCTTTGAGATACATGCCAGGGCTCATAGGGTGGTAAGCAAGATCTCTCTGGCAATACTCTTTGGGGTGGGATGGGGAGCACCATAAAGAGGCAGGATACTGGCAAGAATTCTAGAAAGGTTTCCAAGGCTTGCTCTCACAATTCAACCCTTTAGATGGCTTTGGACTATACTCTTGGCTTGGGAGGGAGGGAGGGAACGGGCGAGGTTCCTTTTCATTTGCTTCCTGGTGACTCTTCTGTTTAAAAAGTGCAATTCCCTTTGTAAATACTCATTTGATTTTTTTTGTTTGTGCATGGTTATTATGTATTGTGGATATATAAAGATTGCCAAACCAAATGACGCATTTGTTTTGTTTGTTTTTAACACCGAATCGGAGCCTGGCACAGAGTTAAAAGGAACAGGATTCGGCTTCCTGGAAATCTTGCCTTGCTTGCTTTTCTTTTTGGGGGAGAAAAAGCAAGATTCTAGTCCTCATGGCAAGGAAGATACTTTTGAAAGTATGTGCATACGGTCTGGTGAGAAGCCATAGCGGCAGCTGGATAAGTCTTTCAGTGTCTGGAGAGGACGTTAGTGCCCTTTCCAGCTTGCTTGCTTGCCTGCATGGAATTCTGGTAACCTACCGACTACCAAGCAAGTTGTGAAACGTAAGTGTGACTTGGACTGTACTTGTAGATTGAGCTCCTGGGAACAGGAAAGG
Organism: Podarcis tiliguerta; assembly: GCF_965153285.1. Taxonomy (NCBI): domain Eukaryota; kingdom Metazoa; phylum Chordata; class Lepidosauria; order Squamata; family Lacertidae; genus Podarcis; species Podarcis tiliguerta. Next base: position 5,573,636 of record NC_139551.1, on the reverse strand, counting down.
CAAGAGCGAAAATGCTGTTGTCATTTGACTAACTAAGCTAGAGATCTACACAAATTTTCTAAAACCTGGTGCTTGCGGAATAACATTACCTTTTTCCTCTGTCCCCCGCCACAATGCTGTGTTTATGATTCTCAACTGCACAACAGCCCCCTTTTTTTTTGCATACCCATTCCCTTGCTCTGAACATAGCCTTGATTTTCTGGCTTTCGATACGTCTCGTCAAGCTTTCTGAGCTCTGTGGACAGGCTCTCTTAGAGTTACCGGTTACAAGTCTCTGGCGAAAGAATTTTGCTGCGTTCGCAACAGGATTTTTAGTGTGTGGTGCAATGTGATCTCTCTGCCGCTGTGCTGCAAACTTAGAGCCCTTTACCAAGTACCTGTGCTCATGGTTAATAAAATTAGTCTGTTTTCCCAAGCAATCTTTGCAAAGCATCATCACATTAAAAACCCCCACGAAAGCCTGAACCTGGCATCAGCTGTTCTGCTATGTTTAAAAGTCTCCTAATTTGGATATTTCCCAGGATCTAGGAAAGGCTGCAATACCATGTATATGTTCCTGGGATCTTTTAAGCCCCATTGAACACGGTGGAATGTAGTGTGATCCTATATGTTTATTTGGAAGCATGATTACGGAGGGGGCAATAAAGAAATAACAAAGAAATTGAATGAGTGGGCACCTTATTATTTCAGTCGTTTTTTACTTGTCCCATAAAGGGAATCATACCGATGGCTAAAGGGGGTTGGGGGCTAAACGACCAAATCTTGTAGAAGTTTCTGTAAGTGCTGTCGCACGCTGAACCAAACGAGCTACCGTGGGATGTCGTAAACATCAATAGCATACAGGTAACTCGTGACTTAAGCGTGTTCAACATGTGCATTTAGCTTTACACATTTGGCAGAATAAATGAATAGACGGGATGGAAATGGGCTGGGCATCCAAGAAAAAAACCAAAACCTTTGGCAATCCCACCCATCACGTTCCACGGCCCCCTTAATTGTGAGGGCAAGCTGGCTCACTTGGCCCCACCACCGACGTCACATTATGTATCTCCCCCACTTGCAAGCAGGCAGAGACTCTGCCTGTGTGTAACCTGCTGCTTCTACTCCTCTCAATTCAGTCCTCTCCTGGTCCTGGGAGACAGTGGGGCAGCAGGAGGAGATGTGGAAGCCCTTTGCTCTCTCTCCACCAGCGTGAACTATCTATGCCTCCTCCTGTTCCTCAATCTCCAGTCCTGCAGCTTCTCCTGCCTCTGACTGTCCCCTCCCAGCTGTTACAGGCTCTCCCCCAGATCACAGATCCCTTCTTCCAAGCCAGCCTCCAACCCTGTTTCTGCCCACTCCTCAGTGTCCAGCCAGCCCCCGACAGGAAACGGGACCACAGACCTCCCTCCCGCTATTGGCACATCCATGTTGCACTGAGTCCAGGATGGATCGCCACCTCCATGGTTTGGGTCGCCTCTCGCCCCCTTAAAAGCCTGGAATTCTGGTTACACGTTTATTGGGCATATTTAAAAACCCCATCAATTAAAAAACAGCACATAATTTGTTCCGTGGAGTGGAATGGTTGGAAGGGAATGTGGCAATCGGCTGACTTCTGCTGGAAGCAGGAAGACTTGCTTATCTACTATTTATTCAGAGCAGTTCCCCAAACGTGGGTCTCCAGCTGTTTTTGGACTACAACTCCCATCATCGTTAGCTTGCAGGACCAGTGGTCAGAGATGGTGGGAATTGTAGTCCAAAAACAGCTGGAGACCCAAGTTTGGGGAACTCTGATTTTGAGCATTTGTACCCTGCTTGTTTAGGGGACGTGGGTGGTGCTGTGGTCTAAACCACTGAGCCTCTTGGGCTTGCCGATCAGAAGGTCGGCGGTTTGAATCCCCGCAACGGGGTGAGCTCCCGTTGCTCAGTCCCAGCTCCTGCCAACCTAGCAGTTCGAAAACACACCAAAAAGTGCAAGTATTTACATACGTACCGCTCTGGTGGGAAGGTAAACAGTGTTTCTATGCACTGCTCTGGTTTCGGTGTTCCATTGTGCCAGAAGCGGCTTAGTCATGCTGGCCACATGACCCGGAAGCTGCACGCCGGCTCCCTCGGCCAGTAAAGCAAGATGAGCGCCGCAACCCCAGAGTCGGCCACGACTAGACCTAATGGTCAGGGGTCCCTTTACCTTTATGTCCTTTTTGCATTATTATTATTTTTTAAATGCCCACTCAGTTGGGCAGGCTAAGTTTCACTTAAATGTTTGCTTTTCGGATTTATTTTTTTTAAGTGCTATTTAAAGGTACTTAACTCGTCATTAAAATCCGGAAAGAGAGAAAAAAACTAATCAATTTTGAGGGTATTTTTCACCCTCTGTATTTCTCCACCTAAAGAGGGAACCGAATGGGAACCTGAAATCAACATCTGCGAATCTCTCGCCTTTCCCCTTTGGTTTGGCGCAGATCCAACCAGGAGGCGTGGCTGGGTGTCGTCGAGGCCCCGCCCCTTCTCTTCCTCTTCTTCCCCCACCAACCCCGGACAGCAGCAGCGAATTGATTGGCCGCCTGCGCCGTGACCGTTACGCCTCGCGTTGCGCCGCCCGACTGCGCGTGCGCCGGCGGCCCCTCGCAGGGGGCGGGCTCCGCTTCGCTCGAGGCCTCGCCATTGGCTGCTTCCCGAAGCCGTCCCCGCTGATTGGCTGAGCCGAGGGGGGCAGTGGGCGTGCCGGGCGCTTCCAGTCAGGTGCGGACGCCGCTGACAGAGGCAGGCGGAGGCGGCCGCCTCCTCCTCCCGCGCTTCTTCTTCCCCAGCACCCGCCAAGCCTGGGGAGATGGGGCGGCCGGAGCCTCGGCCCTGAGGGGAAGGCGCCAAGGAACGGGCCGGCGGAAGGGCGGGGCTGTGGCGGAAGGGGCGGGGCGCAGGTAAGGAGGGGGCGGGGCTTGGGGTTGAGTGACAGGCGCTCCAGGAAGGGGGGTCTTTGGAGGGGCTCCGTCTTGCTGGGTCGCCTCCCCCCATCCCCGGCCTAACCCAGAACCCTGCTCCAAATCCCCACCCCAGGGGGAAGGCTGCCGGTACACTGCCTCTGGGTATGGAGGCTCCATGGGAAGGGACCCCCAGGGGTCATCTAGTCCAGCCCTACCCTGCCATGCAGGAATCTCAGCTAAAAGCATCCCTGGCAGGAATTTCCTCTGCTGGGAAAAGGAGGGAGAGGCCACCACACCTCCGGGGAGACCCTCCCACTGTTGAAAGGATCTTACCAACCGAAAGGAGGTCCCTTCATCTTGAAAAGACCAACCAGTGAACTTGTCACCCATAACAGGAAAGCTTCAGGCAATTCAACAGTTGGTGGGTGAGCACTGGTAAAGGTAAAGGGACCCCTGACCATTAGGTCCAGTCGTGACCGGCTCTGGGGTTGCGGCACTCATCTCGCTTTATTGGCCGAGGGAGCCGGCGTACAGCTTCCGGGTCATGTGGCCAGCAGGACTAAGCCGCTTCTGGCGAACCAGAGCAGCGCACAGAAACGCCGTTTACCTTCCCGCCGGAGCGGCACCTATTTATCTACTTGCACTTTTTGTGCTTTCGAACTGCTAGGTTGGCAGGAGTGGGGACTAGAAAGGCGGATTGCAGATGTCCAGGTAACTTGAAGATGGCAGAAGCATTAGGAATTCAGATATATAAGCTAATAAGATATATAAGCTAATCGCCGAACAGCACCTTAAACCTACAGTTGCCACAATTAGGTGCCTTTCTCCCCAAAATGGGGTGTGTTGTGGCAGTTATTATTATTAATTTCTATTCTATACCACGTTGTATTTTAAAGCGGGGTGGGGGGGTATCTCAAAGCTGTTCAAAGCATCAAAGAAAACAACCCAGAATGAAATGAATTCAAGCTTCCGGGAAAATATTTCAGATTCTTCTCTAAGTGACATTTCGCTTTCCCCGTATTTTGTTTTACCTGTTGCTTAATTTATAGAGCTTGTCCCATAGCGGAAGGACTCTAAAGGGCAGTGTAGCGTAATGGTTAGAGTGACGGGCGAGGGCCCGGGAGATCGGGGTTCAAACCTCCACTCCCGTCATGAAGCTCAATGGAATTTGTGGGAAAGCTTAATTATGTTTATGGACCCAAGTAGGTGTAACATGCATTTAAAAATAAATAAATAAAATGAATAGGACCCGATGGGAAGCGGGTGCTGATCATTAACTGGATTGGAGCAGGCAGAAGTGTAGGGTGGGAGTTAACCCTTTACTCCCTTGCTGTGCAACCAGCTCCTTTGAAGCTGCTATTTGCATTGGAAGGATATGCTACACAATTCACAGTTCCACCCCCCCCATCCCCGCTACTTTAGGATAACCCTTGGTGAAGTAGCCTGCGGTCTACAGAAGTCCATGGCACAATAAACTGGTAAAGTCTTTAAGGTGCCACAATAGTCTTCGTTGCTTTTCCCTTGGGGCTGTGCAACACACATCTTACGAGGAGAAGAAGATTTTGAGGTGTGCGTTTTGAGAATGCATTGTTGTTGTTGTTTAGTTGTTCAGTCGTGTCCGCCTCTTTGTGACCCCCTGGACCAGAGCATGCCAGGCACTCCTGTCTTCCACTGCCACCCGCAGTTTAGTCAGATTCATGTTTGTAGCTTCGAGAACACTGTCCCACCATCTCATCCTCTGTCGCCCCCTTCTCCTTGTGCCCTCCATCTTTCCCAACATCACGGTCTTTTCCAGTGAGTCTTCTCTTCTCATGAGGTGGCCAAAGTATTGGAGCCTCAGCTTCAGGATCTGTCCTTCCAGTGAGCACTCAGGGCTGATTTCCTTCAGAATGGAGAGGTTGGATCTTCTTGCAGTCCATGGGACTCTCAAGAGTCTCCTCCAGCACCAGAATTCAAAAGCATCCATTCTTCGGCGATCAGCCTTCTTGATGGTCCAGCTCTCACTTCCATACATCACTACTGGGAAAACCATAGCTTTTACTATACAGACCTTTGTTGGCAAGGTGATGTCTCTACTTTTTAAAATGCTGTCTAGGTTTGTCATTGCTTTCCTTGAGAATGCATAGGCAAAGTTATTCTCCCTCGCTCTTGAGAAGAGCTTGCGCTCAGCTGGTTGTGGGACCAGTTTCACGCTGGCCAAGTTTTAAGGGATGTTGCCTTCCTTGGGTCGGGTTTTTAGAAATCAACCAAATGAAAAGGGAAGAGCTGTTCCCTCTTTTATTATCCAAGCGACTGCTTTTCAGAATGATGAAGACCACAAAGGCAGCTCATTTTTCCAGGAACAGTCCTTCCTTCCTGGACATTTGCTGACCGACGCACGCATTTCTTGAACAATGGGGATCCTCTTGGGAGATGTTCCCCTGCCTTTTTGTTCTGTAATTAACTAAGACGTAAATATAGTCTGCTGAGTATGTTGTCCGTCTCCTCCCACACACACACTTCATTCCTTCACCTTCTTCGAAACCGTGTTGTTGATAATATGTCATGTTTGTGAGAATCTAGGGCCTGCACAAATGCAGAATAGGATGTGTGCGATTTCCCTTGACGTTCTTGGATAGCTCGGTTGTTTAGACGTTAGAGCATGGTGCCGATAATGCCAAGGTTGCAGGTTCGATCCCTGAAAAGGACAGAGCTCTGCATATTCTTGTACAGTCGTACCTTGGAAGCCAAATGCATTGGCTCCCGAACAAATCGGTTCCCGAACGATCGAAGTGAGTGTTCTGCTGCTGCCAATTGGAAGTCGCGCTTTGGTTTTCGAATGCTTCCGGGAGTCAAACGGACTCACAGAACGCATTCTTTTCGAAAACCAAGGTACCACGGTTATCCTTCCTTTCAGCTCTATGGTTCTTTTTGATAGTTTATACAGGCCTCCCTTGGGACGCGGGTGGCGCTGTGGGTTAAACCACAGAGCCTAGGACTTGCCGATCAGAAGGTTGGCGGTTCGAATCCCCGCAATGACGGGGTGAGCTCCCGTTGCTCGGTCCCTGCTCCTGCCAACCCAGCAGTTCGAAAGCACGTCAAAGTGCAAGTAGATAAATAGGTAGCGCTCCAGCGGGAAGGTAAACAGCGTTTCCGTGCGCTGCTCTGGTTCGCCAGAAGCGGCTCAGTCCTGCTGGCCACATGACCCGGAAGCTGTACGCCGGCTCCCTTGGCCAATAAAGCGATATGAGCACCGCAACCCCAGAGTCGGTCACGGCTGGACCTAATGGTCAGGGGTCCCTTTACCTTTACCTTACATGCCTCACTTATGGTCATTTGTCATTTTAAGATTGCCAGTGTCTCTTTTTCTCCATTTTGCCTTGAATGAGACATGGAAGCTGAAGAAAGTCTCCATTTTGTCACCTGGATCACCCATTCACAGAGCATCTCAGCCTCTGGTCCCCAGGCGTCCTCCCACTGACCTGACTGCATTGTGATTAGATGGACCATGTTACCTGTCAATCAAGACCCACCTGAGCCAGAAAGTCTTAAAAGGAACTTTGATGCCGTATAGTTGCTTGACCAGGCATAGGCAAACTCGGCCCTCCAGATGTTTTGGACTACAATTCCCATCATCCCCGACCAATGGGCCTGTTAGCTAGGGATGATGGGAGTTGTAGTCCCAAAACATCTGGAGGGCCAAGTTTGCCTATGCCTGCTCTTGACCTTTAACGCTGCTATTTTACACTCAGTTGTAAGTAATCGCAGCAGGGGTGATTCACAGATGGCATTTAACTCAGAGTAGGCTTGCTGAGATGCATAAGACTGAATCAGATTAGTGCTGGAGATGCTAAGAGGTTGAGGGAATGTTCTTTCATATGTGGCGGACCTGTAAAAGGGTAAAAGAGTACTGGGAAATGATCCATAATGAATTGAGAAAAAATGTTTTAAAGTACTTCCCCTCCCCCCCAAACCAGTCTTTTCTGTTGGGCATAATTCAGACTGAAATTCCCAGGGGTCAAAAAATGTATGCTACTACTGTGGCCCGTGTTTCGTTAGCCCCAAAATGGAAAACGAGCGAGGTCCCAATCAAAGAAGAATGGCAAGTTAAGTTGACAGAATATGTGCGGCTTGCAGACTTAACATACAGAATAAGAGAACAAGAAGAACATACGTTTAGAGAAGACTGGGAAATGTTTATTGAATATATGGGAAATATATATATACAGCTGAAAACGCTGGCAGCATTCAGATAAATTCAACAGTGTAAATAAGCTTTCATGGATGTAATAATTGAATACTGAACGGTTTAGTTTTTGTAAAATATACAGAGATTTATGATATGTTAAATGAACCATGGGCAAGACAACAATGCCCATTTACACCACAAAGAACTCATAACCCACCTACTCTCAGCAGCCAGAAGCATCATAGCCAGACACTGGGGAGACCTGTCAGGAGTAAGTATGGACCAATGGTACCAAATAGTATGGGAAACAGCCCTACTAGAAAAATTAACTAATAAACTGAAACTGACATGGGGACAAACAGAAGAAGACGCCTTCACCCCGGTATGGCTCCCCTTTATCACATACACAGCCCAACAGGACAATGACAACAGCATACAAATCAATATGGCTAACCTGATCCAAAACACCCACCCACCTCACTCACACACGAAAACAAAGATCACCACAGCCAATCACAAGCAAACAACCACACCCTAGGCCAACCCCAACCTCTCTCACCACCAAAGGAACACAAGTGAACAACACAAGCAACGCTGACACCAAACTCTACATACATTAAACATAACAGAAACACCGCCACCCGACCCCACCCCCACCCATCTTCCCTCTCTCCACCCCCCTTTCTTTTTTTCTTTTTTTTTCTTCTTCTCCCCCTAATGCCTCAACAAATGAAATGGATTTGTAAAAATGTTACATGGAAAAAAACCCCAAAAAACGAGGCATTACCCTTACTTCTGTAAAACAAGAAAATCCTTAATAAACAAATAAATAAAAAATAAAAATAAAAAATGAACCATGGGAAGAGAAGAAGCGAAGGCATTGATATCCTAAGGATGTAAAATTGGGTACTTTTGATTGTAAAACAGAAAATTGCCAACTGAGCAGCAAGGCGACAAGCCGCGAGGTGTATCGGGCCCGACTTTGACCAGCGCTTTCTGTCTCTTCCTCAGGCCTACCATGATTCTGCTCTCCGGCTGCTGATGCCATCGCATCCTCGGTTGCCATGACAACAGGCGACTGCTGCCACCTCCCGGGCTCGCTGTGTGACTGTCCGGGCAGCGCCGCGTTGTCCAAGTCGGTGGAAGATTCCGACTTTGGGCGTCCTCAGTACGTCACCCAAGTCACGGCCAAGGACGGACGGCTGCTCTCTACTGTCATCAAAGCCCTGGGGACGCAGAGGTGAGGCCGAGGCGCCCCGGGCTTGCGATGGATCGGTCCGGGGGTGTGAGCCTGGTTAGCCGGCAAGAGGGGCGTCCTTTGACCCTGAAGGGCCGAGTTCAGTTTAGAGTCGAAGAAGCAGAAAGCCTTTTAGTGATGCCTGGGGGATAGGGAGGGTCAGAGTTGGAAGGACACCTGCAAAAACATAATGATACGCAAGTCCGTGCCTCCTCCTGTTACCCACTTAAAAGAGCCTTTTATTCAGAGGACTGGAATCCTACATAGTTTGAGCAGTGTTAGAAACTGAGATATATTAACTAACCGCCAAATGGCACCTTAACCTAGGTTGCGGTTGCCACAGCTGGTTGTCTAGGCACTTCTTTTTGGCACCTTAAACCTAGGTTGCCACAATGGGATGTCTAGGTACCATTCCCCCCCAGTGAAGAAGAATTAATTTCATTTCTATACCGCTTTGTAAGGGACGTGGGTGGCACTGTGGGTTAAACCACAGAGCCTAGGGCTTGCCGATCAGAAGGTCGGCGGTTCGAATCCCTGCAATGACGGGGTGAGCTCCTGTTGCTCGGTCCCTGCTCCTGCCAACCTAGCAGTTCGAAAGCACAAAGTGCAAGTAGATAAATAGGTACCACTCCAGTGGGAAGGTAAACGGCGTTTCCGTGCGCTGGTCTGGTTCGCCAGAAGCGGCGTAGTCATGCTGGCCACATGACCCGGAAGCTGTACGCCGGCTCCCTCGGCCAATAAAGCGAGATGAGCGCCGCAACCCCAGAGTCGGCCACGACTGGACCTAATGGGTCAAGGGTCCCTTTACCCTTTACCTATACCGCTTTGTATTTTAAAGAAACAGTCTCAAAGCAGTTTAAAATATCAAGTAAAAACAATGCAGAATAAAACAAAATGAAACTTTAAGGGAAATGTTTCCGATCCTTCCCTAAGGGACATTTTGCTTTGCCCCATACCTGTTTACCTACTCAATCTAAAGAGCTGCCCCATAGCCAAAGTGCTATAGTAAACGAACCCTTCTGCTGACCTGCTTAAGTAAGATGGAAGGGCCAGCCAGATGGAGATGTCAGCCGCCAGCCTGGCACTCAGAGATCTCCGCTTGGTCGCGATTGGACCAGCGCCAGGGGCAGAACATGCCTGGCGACTGGGGAATTTTTAGCGTGGGGGTTTGAGAAAGAAAGGATGCAACTTGGACGTTGCGTTCAGAAGGACGGGTTGAGTTCCCAGCGTCTCCACGGTCGGGAGAATCTCCCTGTCAATAATAATTGTCAGAGCTGGCTCCGGGTCCCAGCTCACCAAGGACCAACGCTAGCCGATAGTATATTATCAAAGTCTTTATTGAAGAATAGTTTCCATTTCAAAGCCTCAGCGTCCCAGCTCTACGTCTGAACTTTAGACCGGCGAAGCTCCATCTGAGTCTTCCCCCCCTGCGCACCAGTTTAAGACTCTAATCTTACTCCACCTCTTCCTTCTCTCTCTCTTCCTCTGGGTCCTACTACCCCTCGGGGTCTCCTCCCTCCTGGACTCTTCTGAGGCAGACGTTGACCCCTCTGACTCCTCCCCCTCTCTTCGGCGGGCTTTAGGACCTGGCTCCCTACCCGGGCTGCCCACCTTGCCGCCCTCCTGTACATTTGAACTTGGCGCGCGCGCGCGTTTAACTTTCCTGATGACCGTTTCCTCGCTCCCTGACGAGGGTGTGGTCGCTCCTGCCTCACGTTCTCCCGCTGCCCGCGCGCCACCTGATCCCGATGCTTGGGACTCCTCCCCCCTACTGCCCTCTGGGGGGGACGCTGGTCCGGATTTCCAGCTGCTACTCTCTGAGTCCCCTCTGGCCCCTTCTTCCTGAGGTGCCCCCCTGGGCACTCCCCTTGCCCTGACCATGGGGGCCCCTTTCTGTGAATCTTCCGAGTCACTGGAGAGACTCAGAGACCTTGGACTGCTGTCTTCGCTGACATTTCCTTCAGACTCCTCCCCCTCGCTCTCCATTTCCTCCCTCTCCTGTGACTCTGCTCCTGAACCCCTGACAATAATAATAATAATAATAATAATAATAATAATAATAATTTATATCCCGCCCTCCCCAGCCAAAGCCGGGCTCAGGGCGGCTAACAACAATAAAACAGTACAACAGTACAACACAACACAACACAACAATCTAAAACCATTCATTATAAAATTAAATCAAATCAAACCAATGGCAACCATTGGGCTAGAGCTCCGTGAAGATTGCCGAAGGAGGGTGTCAGGCTGTGCCCTGGCCAAAGGCCTGGCGGAACAGCTCTGTCTTGCAGGCCCTGCGGAAAGATGTCAAGTCCCACAGGGCCCTAGTCTCTTGCGGCAGAGCGTTCCACCAGATCGGAGCCACGGCCGAAAAAGCCCTGGCTCTAGTTGAGGCCAGCCTAACCTTTCTGTGGCCTGGGATCTTCAAGATGTTTTTTATTTGAAGACCGTAAGTTTCTCTGTGGGACATACCAGGAGAGGCGGTCCCATAGCTACGAGGGTCCTAGGCCGTATAGGGCTTTAAAGGACCCCAGGGAGCCACTGCCAGACAGTGGTCTGATTCTGCAGAAGGCAACTTCCTGTGTTTCTTCCTCTGTTGGAGCGGCTTATCTGTGGCTCTTTCCAGTTAGTCCGACTCACTCGCCCCCTGCACACAATCTCTCCAGACATCCTTTGTGATGCTTCGGCTGCTGCCTGCTGGAATTGTATCTCACATTCTCAGGTAGAACACACGAAGCGGAATGCATTTGTTTTCACAGCATGGAAAGATGCAGGCAGACACAGTCGTCTTTCTCATCTGCTCCTGTTCGTGCCCTCGGTCTTCGCACGAGGGCTGAGAAAAAGCAAGTCTGTCAATCAGGGAAGGGGGTGTTTTTGGCCTGGCAGGCCGGATCTTTATCTCCCGCCCCTGCAGGCCAACTTTAACTGGTGGACGGGGGCGCCCGTCTGCCAATCATCTGATGTCACAAGGATTTCTGGTGATTGATTGGTGAGCAGGGCTGCCCATCTGTCCAAGTTGACCGGGGGGGGGCGCTCGCTCCCTACATACAGTGGTATCTCAGGTTACATTCACTTCAGGTTACATATGCTTCAGGTTAAAGACTCCGCTAACCCAGAAATAGTGCTTCAGGTTAAGAACTTTGCTCCAGGATGAGAACAGAAATCGGGCTCCGGCGGCGCGGCAGCAGCAGAAGGCCCCATTAGCCAAAGTGGTGCTTCAGGTTAAGAACAGCTTCAGGTTAAGAACGGACCTCCAGAATGAATTAAGTTCTTAACCCAAGGTACCACTGCACTGCTAAAGCCCAGCTGCCTCACATCCCACCTCCAAGCTTCACAGAACTGGGCTATGCTTGATTATCATCTCCCAAAGGAACTTGTTGCTGTTGTTTAGTCGTTTAGTCGTGCCCCACTCTTTGTGACCCCCTGGACCAGAGCAAGCCTGGCACTCCTGTCTTCCACTGCCTCCCGCAATTTGGTCAAACTCATGCTGGTAGTTTCGAGAACACTGCCCAACCATCTCGCCCTCTGTCGTCCCCTTCTCCTTGTGCCCTCCATCTTTCCCAACATCAGGGTCTTTTCCAGGGAGTCTTCTCTTCTCATGAGGTGGCCAAAGTCTTGGAGCCTCAGCTTCAAGATCTGTCCTTCCAGTGAGAACTCAGGGCTGATTTCCTTCAGAATGGAGAGGTTTGTTCTTCTTGCAGTCCATGGTACCTCAGGTTACATTCGCTTCAGGTTACGTACGCTTCAGGTTAAAGAGTCCGCTAACCCAGAAATAGTGCTTCAGGTTAAGAACTTTGCTTCAGGATGAGAACAGAAAGCGGGCTCCGGCGGCATGGCAGCAGCAGGAGGCCCCATTAGCTAAAGTGGTGCTTCAGGTTAAGAACAGTTTCAGGTTAAGTACGGACCTCCGGAACGAATTAAGTACTTAACCTGAGGTACCACTGTATTGCCAGAGCAGCACCCAGCAGGATTGAACTCTGTCATCAGCTGGTGGGAGGAGAGTTCAATCCTAAACTCTCTGGGGTCTGCTCACCAGCTGATCAGTGGGCGTTATCCTGCTGTTTCAGCTGTGTGCCCGGTCTCTGTGGGGAACTGGGGGTCGCAGCCAGCATAGATTGGAGCCCCACCACCTGTCCATCATCATCCAACGTCACACAGTGACTTGAGTTGATTGACAGGTGGGTGTGGTTTTGGAGAAATGCCCCAATTTTTTAAAAATGTCTCTGCCAGAGTCCTACACACGAGTAGAACGAGCCTAACTGGAACAGAGGCAGGAAGGATCACCATGTCAGATCACTAACCCCTTGAAATACAATTTTTCTTCCGGATAGCTTGCCCATACACACTTTCCCCACCCCGGTCTTCTGAAAGCGGCTGAAGCCCCCTTCTCTTTTGCCTTCTCCTCGCAGCGATGGCCCAATCTGTCGAATCTGCCACGAAGGCGGAAGCGGAGAAGGCCTTCTCTCGCCCTGCGATTGCACAGGCACCTTGGGGACCGTCCACAAGAGCTGCCTGGAGAAGTGGCTTTCCTCCTCCAACACGAGCTACTGCGAACTGTGCCACACCGAGTTTGTTGTGGAGCGGCGGCCCAGGCCCCTGATTGAGGTGGGTGGCGCCTCTCTCGCTCGCCTCAGGGCGCGATCTCCGGGCTAGAAGTTTTGAGTGGGAAAGAGAACGACAGATCTGTTTCTTTGGAGCACTTGCATTCTGCTTTGTCCCTGCAAAAGATTCTCAAAATGAAATTGTGCTCAGGTGTTATAAAAGGAACAGGAAGGCATGATCTCTCCATGGAACCGGAATAGATCAGGCAGCGCTCCCTGCCCTCTGCACATCAGAAGTTCTCTCTAAGGTCCTCTGAGGCAAGGGAGTGGGGCTGGGTGGCTGGAGTTATCTCAGCCCACGGTGGGAGCAGTCTTCCCCTGCTGGTAGTTGATGAGAAACACAGATAGGATATCTGATAACTTCCATTTTTGGGCTACAAGAACCCTAGGTGCCACCGTTGCGTATTGAAATAAAGAGGTCCCTACAGTTATGGAGTTGGGACGCGGGTGGCGCTGTGGGTAAAAGCCTCAGCTCCTTGGGCTTGCCGATCGAAAGGTCGGCGGTTCGAATCCCTGCGGCGGGGTGCGCTCCCGTTGTTCGGTCCCAGCGCCTGCCAACCTAGCAGTTCGAAAGCACACCAGTGCAAGTAGATAAATAGGGACCGCTTACTAACGGGAAGGTAAACGGCGTTTCCGTGTGCGGCTCTGGCTCGCCAGATGCAGCTTGTCACGCTGGCCACGTGACCCGGAAGTGTCTTCGGACAGCGCTGGCCCCCGGCCTCTTTGAGTGAGATGGGCGCACAACCCTAGAGTCTGTCAAGACTGGCCCGTACGGGCAGGGGTACCTTTACCTTTTACCTTTACAGTTATGGAATGGCAGGCAAAATTATTTGAATATACGGAATTCGCGAAAATGACATATAAAATCAGACACCAAAAAGGGGCAAAGTTTATAGAAGATTGGAGTAAATTTGTAACGTATATAGAATGGAATCGTAGAAGCTTAAGAACGACAGCAGGACTAATATAAATCTTGCGACGTGTACAGAAACATAAAAGAAACTGTAAGAGGAGGTATTTCAAGAAAACCGCAACTGGGAAGGAAGGAAGTCGAGGCGTGACGATATTAAGATTGATTGTAAAGTTTGTTTTATTTTGCTTTTTGTTTTTTGTTTATTGAAAAATGTCAATAAAAAGTATTTAAAAAAAGAGAGAGAGAGAAACACCGATAGGATAGGCAGAAACACATACAGTGGTGCCTCGCAAGACAAAAAGAATCCGTCCCGCGAGTCTCTTCGTCTAGCGGTTTTTCCGTCTTGCGAAGCAAGCCCATTAGCGGATTAGCGCTATTAGCGCTATTGGCAGTTTAAGGGCTATTAACGGCTTTTTAAGGCTTAAGGGATTAGCGGTTTAGCTGCTAAAAGGCTATTAGCAGCTTAGCGCTTCAGAAAAAGGGGTTGGGGAGCGGAAAAAAACCTCAAAAATTTTCGTCATTTTCGTCTTGCGAAGCAAGCCCATAGGGAAATTCTTCTTGCGAAGCACCTCCAAAACGGAAAACCCTTTCGTCTAGCGGGTTTTCCGTCTTGCGGGGCACCACTGTACTTGGAAGCTCACAAATGGCAGCTGTCAAATAAATTTGTGAGCAACTCCTTCATAGCCGGCAAACCTTCCACCCCATCGTAAATGGATAATAATGCAGCCTCTGGACTGTCGGTCAGTGATTTCTGTTATCTCCTTAAGCACCCTTTGACCCCCCCCCCATGTACATATTTACACCCCCACCACATGTGAACATAATTCCCTGCTTCCTGGCATCCCCTACAACATAACGCCGAATATTCCTTGTTTATTTGATTTCAAAATCATTCCCAGCATGTTGCTGGACAGCAGGAACGCAGGCAGTTGCTTGCTCTCGATTTAGGCTCAGGCACCCTCTTTACTCCCGGGAGATAAAACTTGTTTGGTACTAACAAGGTGCCTCTGAGAGTTCTCAAACAAGAGACAGAGCTTTCAGCTCCATCAGCGTTCTTGTTTTTATCTAATGTGACTGGCGTTAAATACCATCTCCAAACTGCCCGTATTTTTCGCTCTATAAGACGCACCAGACCATTAGACACACCTAGTTTTTGGAGGAGGAAAACAAGAAAAAAAATATTCTGAATCTCAGAAGCCAGAACAGCGACAGGGATCGCTGCACAGTGAAAGCAGCAATCCCTCCTGCTGTTCTGGCTTCTGGGATAGCTGCGCAGCCTGCATTCGCTCCATAAGACGCACACACATTTCCCCTTACTTTTTAGAAGGGAAAAGGTGAGTCTTATAGAAGAAAAAATATGGTAATTTATAGTAATTTTCTTTTATTCTCATAGACAACATTTTCAACGTGCGATTCTTTCCCCTTCATTCTGACAGATTAATCCCCCTCTGTCTCTTCCTTCCTCCTCTCCAGTGGCTGAAGGACCCCGGCCCACGCAACGAGAAACGGACGCTGTTCTGCGACATGGTGTGTTTCCTTTTCATCACCCCGCTGGCTGCCATCTCCGGCTGGCTTTGCCTCCGTGGTGCCCAAGACCACCTGCAGTTCAATAGCCGCCTGGAGGCCATCGGCCTGATTGCCCTGACCATAGCACTTTTTACCATCTATGTCCTTTGGACACTGGTGAGTGGTCATGCCCGCTTTCTTCTCGGGGTTCTTCTTCCACTAAATTTGTCTGCTCCTCCTCCTTACTATTATTTGGGGGCAGGTTATGGGTCAGTGATAGGGATGCGGGTGGCGCTGTGGGTTAAACCACAGAGCCTAGGACTTGCTGATCAGAAGGTCAGCGATTCAAATCCCGCGACGGGGTGAGCTCCCATTGCTCGGTCCCTGCTCCTGCCAACCCAGCAGTTTGAAAGCACGTCAAAGTGCAAGTAGATAAATTGGTACCGCTCCGGCGGGAAGGTAAACAGCATTTCCATGCACTGCTCTGGTTCGCCAGAAGCGGCCACATGACCCGGAAGCTGTACGCCGGCTCCCTCGGCCAATAAAGCGAGATGAGCGCCGCAACCCCAGAGTCGGCCACGACTGGACCTAATGGTCAGGGGTCCCTTTACCTTTACCTTGGGCAATTCCAAACCTAACCCTGATTATTCTTGCTCTCCTTCCCCACCCCGCTTGTGACCCCCCTCCCACCCCGCCGGCCAGGTTTCATTCCGCTACCATTGCCAGCTGTACTCCGAGTGGCGAAGGACCAATCAGAAAGTCCGCCTGATGATCCCGGACTCCAGGAATCCGCACCCTGTTTCGCACTCGCTGCTCTCCGCCAAGCTCCTGAAGAAGAAGGCCGACGAGACGACCGTATGAGCCAGGAGCGGCCCTCCGTAGGCGAGGGGGGCCCTCCCCTCGCACGGGGCGGGGAGGAGGGAGAGAGGAGAGCGGGATAGCACTTTCTCCCGCCCACAGCGGCAAAAGACTCGCCTAAACAATCAGCCCGACCAAAGGGGGAATCTTGCCACTTGCCCCGTTCCGCTGCGGCGAGAACACAGAACGACAACGAGCCCCCCAGGGGTGTGTGCAATGAGCTTGGCTGGCGGTGGGCCCTGAGCGCCCGCCGGCCAGGCTCCGTCTTCGAGACGAAACCTAGCAAAGGAGAACGAAAGCCTCTCCCTATATCCATATATCTATATTATATTACCATAATTATTGTTGTTATTATTCTTATAATTTTGTCACTCTTCTTCATTTCCACGCCTGGTGTTGTCGCTGTTGCTGCTGTTGCTGTTTGTGTCCAGGCCCCCTTTTTTTATGTCGTCTTGACAAACGTCCCCGCGAGAGAGGCGGAGAGGTGACCTGCCCGTTGCTGCTGCTTCGACGCTCCACCACCACCCCCCGCTCACCTCAAGCCCGTTGCGCTTTGTCGGTTTCGCTCGGTGGAGCATTTGCTGTGGAGGTTTCTCGCTGCCGCATGACCTCTCCTACACGGCAACCTATGCGGCTGTCGCATTTCGGGGAAGGCTCGAGAATCGATGAGTCCTTAACCCCCGGCGGTTTAATACCTGCTGTCCCTGTGGGTAGCAGCTGGGAAATGTCTGAGGAAGCCTCTGCAATAAATATCCACCCCGCGAAACACACCGGGCGTGTTTTCCAGAACTTGCGATGACTTTCTAAGCGGGGGGGAAAGCAATGTGCAGATCTGCTTGTCATCTGATCGCATTTGGGAATGAATTGGTGCTCTTCCTACGAACAGGAGGGTGGGAGGGAAGTTTTTCCCCTTTTGCGCCCTTCTTTCCTCGGGGTCTCTCCAAGCCCCCTTTCCTGTTTTTGCACTACATAGATTTTTTGGGTGGGGGAGCGCCGAGCCCCCTCCCTCGTTCCCCCCCCCTCCCTCTTGTTTCTTTGTCAGTGATGTTTCTCTCCCCGGCCAGAGGATTCTGTGCATTTGAGAATGGATTTGAAGTATAATGATAATAATCCCAGGAGGAGTAAAAAAATGAAAAAAAAATTGAACCAATGTTGCGACTGGAGAAGTTTTTCTTTTTTTAAAAAAAGTAGAAGGTTGCGACTGACTGAGTGGTCGTTTTTGAGAAGTCTCGGCAGCTCGTTGCTGTAATAATCTGTGTGACGCTCTCCGGCGTGAAAGGAAAGCTCTGTCCACGCTGGGGAAAGGGCTAAAAGTTTCTGAGCACTTGATCTGTGAAGAGCATACGGAAAGTTCATTTTAAAGAGGAATTGCTTCACGTTCACCCGCTCCGAAAAGGGAACCAGTTCGGTCCCTGTTCAATGCACAGTTCAATTCACAATTCATCCACGTGGTTGGTCCTCGGTCTCCACTGCCCTGCTTATCTTCGGAATTTTACAATCAGCTCTGCTAAAGTATAAAAGAAATTGAAAAGAAAAGAAAAAAAACATCAAAACACACACCGTGTACAGTAATATGAACAGTTGATTTATTTACTGCAATTATGGTCTTTAAGCTTAAACAGCAATATTTACTTTCCCTCAGCCTTTAAGCTTAAACAGCAAAGTCACTTTTCAGAGAGTTAAAAATGGTAATTGTGGTGACCGCAATGAAACACAAGAGTTGAGTGCAGTGGAACCCATTACCCCCAGCCTTAAAAAGATAAAGGTACCCCAGCCCGTACAGGCCAGTCTTGACAGACTCAAGGGTTGTGTGCCCATCTCACTCAAGAGGCCGGGGGCCAGCGCTGTCCGGAGACACTTCCGGGTCACGTGGCCAGCGTGACATCGCTGCTCTGGCGAGCCAGAGCCGCCCACGGAAACGCCGTTTACCTTCCCGCTGGTAAGCGGTCCCTATTTATCTACTTGCACCCGAAGGTGCTTTCGAACTGCTAGGTTGGCAGGCGCTGGGACCGAACGACGGGAGCGCACCCCGCTGCGGGGATTCGAACCGCCGACCTTTCGATCGGCAAGCCCTAGGCGCTGAGCCTTTTACCCACAGCGCCACCCGCGTCCCTTACAACCTTAAAAAAACCCACACAACACATAGCCCCAGGACGGATTGCTGCTTCCATAGTCTGGGTCTCCTCTCTTCTTTCCTGATTGCACTTTTTTTTCCTGCATCTTGAAAAATCCCATCAATTAAAAAAACGGCACACAGAATAATGTCTTCAGTGGGGTGGATGTAAAGGCACTTTTGCTGTTCGGCTGACCGTTGTGGGAGCCGGCTGACTTCCGCTGGGAAAAGGGCAGTTTTACTGAAGCAGGTCTCCAGTGTTCAGAACTAATAATAATAATAATAATAATAATAATAATAATAATATATCTTTATTGTCATTGCCCCCTTCGGGGACAACGAAACTACTTGACTGCTCCATAAAAACACTAATTAAACAATACAGTATGATACAGCAAGGGAGATTAGATGACTTTCAAAGTCCGGGCTTCCCATTCAGGGCCGAGATCGCTCTGGAGAAGAAGCTGTTCTTAAGACGGCTCGTTCTTGTCTTCATCGTCCTGTATCTCCGTCCCGACGGCAAGAGCTCGAAGAGACAGTGAGCAGGATGCGATGGATCTTTTACTATGTCCAGTGCCTTCCTATGGCACCTTGTGGCATAAATCTGCTCTAAGGTGGAGAGTGGGCAGCCAACAATGCTCTCTGCTGCCTTCACAACCCTGCGCAACCCCATCCTGTCCTGGGTAGTACAGCTTCCGTACCACACACATAAGTGAGCACGCTCTCAATGGCACAGTGATAGAAGGCAAGCAGCAGTTTCTGCGGAAGATGGTTTTTCCTTTCTATTCTCAAAAAGTACAGTCTCTGCTGCGCCTTCTTCACTAGGGCCATGTTTGGGGTTCATGGGAGACTTGGAAGCGAAGGAGCTTTGCAGACTTAAAAGACTGGTTCACATCTTAAACAGGCCAGTCCTGATCCCGTCTGCAGCCTGCCTCGTACTTTGTAGTGAAGTTTGGGGCAACTTTTGCCGTGTTTTTTAAGAAATTATGCTTACTTGTATATTACCATTATTATAAAAACATATAAATCACTTGCAGGGGTCAGCAAACTTTTTCAGCAGGGGGCTTATCCACTGTCCCTCAGACCTTGTGAGGGGCTGGACTATATTTTTTTTGGGGGGGGGGGTGAACGAATTCCTATGCCCCACAAATAACCCAGAGATGCATTTTAAATAAAAGAACACATTCTACTCATATAAAAACATGCTGATTCCCGGACCGTCCGTGGGCCGGATTTAGAAGGCGATTGGGCCGGATCCGGCCCCCGGGCCTTAGTTTGCCTACCCATGACCTATTATGGCATTTTTTTTATCAAGGGTTATAGTGACACGTGTCCTAAGACTTGGGCTGTATCCGAGCAGGGTTTAGTCCAAAGCAGACACGTGGAAATGAATGAACATGCCTAACTTAAGTTTCATTAATAGTGGTCAGTCTACATAAGCTAATTCATTTTTTAAAAAACCAGAGCAGTTTACAGCAACTGGTGCGTACCATAAAAACCCTGTTTAAAATGTTAAAAGCAGAAATCAGGTTAACCGTGTAGGAATTTTAGTGTGCGGATTTTTGTGGAACTATAGGGTGCACCTGCCAAATATATATACAGTGGTACCTCAGGTTACAGACACTTCAGATTACATACGCTTCAGGTTACAGACTCCACTAACCCAGAAATAGTGTTTCAGGTTAAGAACTTTGCATCAGGATGAGAACAGAAATTGCGCGGCGGCAGCGGGAGGCCCCATTACCTAAAGTGGTGCTTCAGGTTAAGAACAATTTCAGGTTAAGAACGGACCTCCGGAACGAATTAAGTTCTTAACCCGAGGTACCACTGTATATTTTAAAAGTCATAAAAAAATTCACTTCTCAAGGTCTGTTTTCCAGGTGGGAAACACCAGAATAAAAGGACATAGACCATTTCAGACAAAAATCCTTTGAGGAAAAGAGAAGGGTATCTTTAATATTGCTGCAGCAGGGCCAATCTTACAGAAGAGAAAAGGTAACATGGTTCCTTGGCTTTAATTACATGTTAATTTCTAAAACCACCAACCGCTACTTTGATTTGGATTTGATTTCTTATCTTTCCATGCTGCTTTTCAG
Source organism: Podarcis tiliguerta (assembly GCF_965153285.1). Taxonomy (NCBI): domain Eukaryota; kingdom Metazoa; phylum Chordata; class Lepidosauria; order Squamata; family Lacertidae; genus Podarcis; species Podarcis tiliguerta. Next base: position 5,553,241 of record NC_139551.1, on the reverse strand, counting down.
TCAAATGAACCCCAGACCAGCTTACAAACAATAAATAAGAATAACATGTTAGAGAACATAATAAAGGTAAAGGTAAAGAGACCCCTGACCATTAGGTCCAGTCGTGGCCGACTCTGGGGTTGCAGCGCTCATCTCACTTTATTGGCCGAGGGAGCCGGAGTACAGCTTCCGGGTCATGTGGCCAGCATGACTAAGCCGCTTCTGGCGAACCAGAGCAGCGCACAGAAATGCCGTTTACCTTCCCACAGGAGTGGTACCTATTTATCTACTTGCACTCTGACGTGCTTTCGAGCTGCTAGGTTGGCAGGAGCAGGGACCGAGCAACGGTAGCTCACCCCGTCATTGCGGGGATTCGAACCGCCGACCTTCTGATCGGCAAGTCCTAGGCTCTGTGGTTTAACCCACAGCGCCACCCACATAAGTCATACAGAGTGATTAACAAATCACCAGTAAAACAAATCAAATTGATTAACAAACATAAACTATTGTCCTATTGACTCATGATGTTTAGCTCTTACTTGCAAAGAGATGCACCTAAGAACATTTCTGGAATTAATTCAGAAAACACGCCTGGTCATCTGGTTCAGAAAAGACGCTATTTAGAAACCATTTCATTCACAAAAGGGATGTGTGGCCAAGCACTTGAATTTCTAAAGGCGAGGAAATATGGGGGCTGAGTAGCTTTCCAGAGGATCGATTCAGCCTCCTTTCAATTTCACATCGCCATTGCTACGTAATAATCCGTTTTGCTATTCCACATCATCCAGATGTGTTTGGGTTTCCTGGCACCCTAAAGGTAAGATTTTTTGACATATAATAATACAGAGCAGCTGTGGATTCCTGGAGTTTGAACCCGCAAGGGATTTATATATACAGTGGTGCCCCGCAAGACGAATGCCTCGCAAGATGGAAAACCCGCTAGACGAAAGGGTTTTCCATTTTGGAGGTGCTTCGCAGGACGAATTTCTCTATGGGCTTGCTTCGCAAGACGAAAATGTCTTGCGATTCCTGGGGTTTTTTTCCGCTCCCCACCCCCTTTTTCTAAGGCGCTAAACCACTAATAGGCTTTTAGCAGCTAATCCCTTAAGCCTTTAATAGCCACTAATAGCCACTAATAGCGCTAATCCGCTAATGGGCTTGCTTCGCAAGACGAAAAAACCGCTAGACAAAGAGACTCGCAGAACGGATTCTTTTCGTCTTGCGAGGCACCACTGTACCCTGTGCTCTGATTTCCTTAGTATCCCGAGGTGAGATATGGCTAGTATTGGGCTGGCCCTGGGAGAGCTGGGTTCGAATCTCTATGAAGCTCACTGGCTGACCTTGGAGTCAGTTGCCTAACGTACCTCACAGGGACGAGGAGAAACGGACACCACCTCGAGATCCTTGGAAGATAAAGGTGGTTTTTAAATGAAATAATAATAATAATAATAATAATTTATTATTTGTACCCCGCCCATCTGGCTGGGCCTCCCCATAGAAATGCACTTCCATAGAAACAAAAAATACAGTAAAATATCACAGATTAAAAACTTCCCTGAACAGGGCTGCCTTAAGATGTCTTCTAAATGTCAGGTAGTTATTTATCGCTTTGACATCTGCTGGGAGGGCGTTCCACAGGGCGGGTGCCACTACCAAGAAGGCCCTCTGCCGGGTTCCCTGTAGCTTTGCTTCTCACAGTGAGGGAACCGCCAGAAGGCCCTCGGCGCTGGACCTCAGCATCTGGGCTGAATGATGGTGGTGGAGATGCTCCTTCAGGTATACTGGGCTGAGGCCGTTTAGGGCTTTAAAGGTCAACACCAGCACTTTGAATTGTGCTCGGAAACGTACTGGGAGCCAATGTAGGTCTTTCAAGACCGGTGTTATGTGGTCTCAGCAGCCGCCCCCAGTCACCAGTCTAGCTGCTGCATTCTGGATTAGTTGTAGTTTCCGAGTCACCTTCAAAGACAGCCCCACGTAGAGTGCATTGCAGTAGTCCAAGCGGGAGATAACTAGAGCATGCACCACTCTGGCGAGACAGTCCGTGGGCAGGTAGGGTCTCAGCCTGCGTACCAGGTGGAGTAATAAATGAATGGATGGCCTGGCTGCACTATCTCCCTCCTCCCGCCAATTGAGGAGAGCCGCTTTTGCAAAGGGAAGCTTTGTCGATGCTAAAGGGAGAGAAAAGCCTTTTTGCATGAAGTTCATGCAGGTGCTTTATGATGAAGTGGGAAGAGATGTCTTGGGAAGGGTGGAGGAAAGAAAAAATGTATTGTAAACAAAAATTGCCCTTTTCCCTTATGGGGTATCCAAGAGCCCATATAGAGTCCTTACATAGGTTCCCTATTGGTAGGAGAAAATAGCAGAGGCCAACCAGAGAATATTGAGAAGCAAAGCAGCTAGTAAGCTTGATCTTTATTGATCTGTTGCAACAGGTTGCTCCCCTCACCTGCAGGAGAGAGGAGGGACCCAGAAAAATGGCACGCAAGGCCTTATAAAGACTTTTGAAATTGCCACCCTGTAGATCAAGACCACCCCCAGATACATCATACCTACATCACAGAAAAGGAAGTCTAAACAGAAATTTGAATGTTGTTTTTCTCCTGTCCTTGTTTATCTCCTGTCTGGTAGGTTACTTGATTGGATTGCCTGCGGAGCCTGGCCAGTCTTTTGTAGTGATAAATACTTATTTCCTGGGCCAGGTCACAGGCTCACACCCTGTTCAAACACAGACATACCCTTAAGACAGGATTTGTGAAGGAAAAGACAATGGGGAGGTTTCCCAGTTTGACCTTGCAGAGAAAACATTTGGTCAGTTTAGGAATCAAAATGGTTCCAGGTCGGTCTTCCTGTGCTGATCTATGTACGTGCTTGGCTGGTACACTTATGAACATTACCCTATATCTAAGACCTCAAAATTCCTATCACAGTATCATCCAGGGAATTTATTTTTTTTATTTTTTGGTTTCTGGTTCTCTAGGGTGCCAAAAATCAATCTCCTGAACAATTGCAGAGTTGGAACGGGTCCTTAGGGTCATCTAGCCCCCTGCTGCCGAGTTAGAAAAATGGAGCCAGCCCGTTTGGAAACCAAATAGATCTTTTTAAACTTTTTATCGGTTTTATGTTTTTGTATGTTTTGTTTGTAAATGAATTAAAATAATATTGTTTCACAAATGAAAAAAGGGAGAAAGCGAGGAAGTAAAAAGAACTGCACCCTTTAAGTTTGCTGATTTTTTTTAATTTTGAAATTATTTAATTTTGAAATTATTTTATTTATTTTATTTTGAAATTTTATTTTATTTTGAAATTATTTTATTTATTTTATTTTGAAATTTTATTTTATTTTGAAATTATTTTATTTATTTTATTTTGAAATTTTATTTTATTTTGAAATTATTTATGGCACATTCTTCCTTTCAATAGGGAGAGCGCCTAAAGTTCAGACTCTTTTGGCAGCTGTGGTCAAAGGGCAGCATAGAGACTGGAGGGGCAGAGCGGCCCTCTTCTGGCTCCGCCCCCGCGTTGCCATGGAGACCCTGCCGGCAAAGCGGCCTCCTCTCACTTCTCCTAGAGATTTGCAGGGAAAGGCCCGCCCCTTCCTGGATTCCGACTCCGTACCCCACATCAATCATCGAGGCTGGCCTCCTTGCGTCGAAGAGAGTTATCGTAGGCGGCTAGGCCTGGATATTTCCTGAACTACAACTCCCGTCATCCCTAGAGAGCGAGGCCGCCGGTCAAGGACGACGGGGATTGAAGTTTATCAATACCGGAAGTCCGGGCTGCGTTGCCGCTCTATCATTTCCTTATCTCTACTGTCCTTCCTATCCAAATAACGAAGCGGCAGTAGGGAGGAGATGTTTCTGGAGAGGGGGCGTGGCTCTCTCTCCAGGACTGAGGGGAAAGGGGCGTGGCCCTGAGAGGAGGGGGCGTGGTTATCTCGAGAAATGTGAGGAGAGGGCGGAGGAGGAGAGGGGGCGTGGCTTTCGGGAAAAGAGGGCGTGGCTCCCGCCAGGACCATGAACCGAGGGGGCGTGTTTCCCCGGGGCTTTGCTACTTATTGGCTGAGGCGGAGCGGCGGCGGGAGGGGGAAAAAGAAGGAGGAGGGAGTGACGTCGCGGAGGCGAGGCATGCGCACTCGTTCGCGCGGGCGACGGGCTGAGGAGGAGCAGAAAATGGCGGCGGCTGTGGCGGCGGCGGTTTCGGAAGGCGGCGCCAAGATGGCGGAGGCCGGGGCCTTGGCCGGAGGAGGGATGGCGGCGGCCAACGGGGCTGGCAACGGCGTCGGGGAGGGCGTCCCCAAGAGGTAGGTGGGGAGAAGGAGGAGGAAGCCGGTCGAGGAGCGCCTCAGAAAAAGGGGGGGAAAAGAGGCCTTTGCCTTTCCTCACGGGTTGGACGCGCCGCATCCGGGAACGGAGAAATTTCCCCCAATTTTCTTGTCTCTGCCGTTAACTCGGCTGAAGTGGAACCGCAAGGGGGTCCCGAGGGACATCTAGTCGAGCCCGCCTGGAAGCGAAGGCCTGGCTTGGTTTCGCCCGCCAAATCCGCGAAACGGAAAGGAGAGAGAAATTGGGGGGGGGGGGGGAGAGGCCAAGAGGGATAGGTCTTAGCAGAGAAGTCGTTGAGGTTCTCCGTGAAAAAATAATATGGTTATAGGAATTCTGAGGTCTATATATATATATATATATATATGTTTATATGTTTGCTTTCGTTTATATGTTTATATACATATATATAGGGACAGACATATATGTGTGTGTGTGTGTGTATATATATATATATATATATATATATATAATATGCGCACACACACACACACATATATATATATATATATATACATACAGATATACACACACACACATATATATAATACAGTGGTACATACGCTTCAGGTTACACACTCCACTAAGCCAGAAATAGTGCTTCAGGTTAAGAACTTTGCTTCAGGATAAGAACAGAAATCAGGCTCCAGTGGCACGGCGGCAGCAGGAGGCACCAATAGCTAAAGTGGTGCTTCAGGTTAAAAACGGTTTCAGGTTAAGAACGGACCTCCAGAACGAATTAAGTACTTAACCCAAGGTACCACTGTACACACACACACAGACACATATATAGACATATTCACACATACGCACACATATATATATAATATTCATAAATGTACAAGGCAAACACATAAGTATATAAACCACGTGTCTGAAATAGTACAGGAGAGTAATCCTGAAGCCATTTTGACTCCTCCTAAATTGACCTCAAATGTCTCTTCAAGGAAATGGGGAAAACTTTTTGCAGTTGTCTTTTGACTGGGGCTTACAGCTCCCTTTGCAAATACAGCATGGCAAGTATCTGTTAAGCTGAGCACACTGTCAATACGCATAAGAGATTCAGGAACTTAAGTATTTTACCATTTCAGAGGAATGGCCAGGCTGCCCAGAAAAGGCAACCAGATAAGGCATTACAATATCAGGAATCCTGGCAGACAGGAGAGAAGCAGCACATTCAAATTTTCTGCTGGGGACCACCTCTTTCTGTGATGTATGCATGATGTTTTTGGGGGTAGTCTTGAGCTACAGTGGAGGCAATTTCAAATGTCTATACTGTATAAGAGCTTGCACACCAATGTTCGGGGTTCCTCCCTCCCTGCGTGGGGTGAGTGGGAGACCCTGTTGCAACAGTTTAATAAAGATCAGGCTTACTAGCTGCTTTGCTTCTCAATATTCTCTGGTTGGCCTCTGTTATTTTCTCCTACCAATAGAGAACCTGCATAAGGACTCTTGGGTACCCCATAAGGGAAAGTTTTTCTTATAACAATATATAAAATCAAAGTTCAGTAATATTGCCCCCCCCCCCACCTTGTAAGTAAAGCTGTCTCTGTAAGAAGGACATTCCTGTACTAATATACCGAGTGTGTGTGTGTGTACCCCCCCCTTTTTTTTGGCTTTGGCTGCTAAATGCTGGAAGGCTTTGAGCTGGGTAACTTTTAAAACACCTTAACCGTAGGCCCCTTTTCTTTCTTTGCAGTGAAGGCGAGCGGCCAACCCAGAACGAGAAAAGGAAGGAGAAAAGTGCCAAGCGTGGAGGAGGGAGTCGCTTTGAGCCCTACGCCAGCCCTTCGAAAAGATACCGGGCCTTCATTACCAACATCCCCTTCGACGTGAAGTGGCAGTACCTCAAAGATCTAGTCAAAGAGAAAGGTAAACAGCTCTGCGTACGCCTGAGCTGCAACGTTGCGCCCTTCCCCGTGGCGTTAATTTTTTCCTCCTTCTGAAGCTGGGAGCGTGCCAGAGGTGATTCCGGGTAGCTGTAGCTATGTTGAAAAAGCAAGGCTTTTTTTTTGAGGACAGGCTCTCCTGATGGTGCATGCTAGCTGCTGTGCCCTCACAGGATGCGTCCTGTGTGTGCAGGTGTTTGGCATTGTCTAGAAGGCTTCAGAGCAAAAGAGTCTTTGCAGATAGAGGCTTCTATTATCAGGGCCTGGTGTGAGCTTTTTTTTTTCTTTTCAAATATTGGACATGCTTTTGAAGCCTTTCATGGGTCTGGACACGTTTTGCTGCTGAGGAGAAGGAGAGCAGCCTTCCTCCTGGTTGATGCAATCTTGCTTTCGTTGTTGAATATCCAGGACCGTTTAAGAGTGAACTCCAAAGGAGGATGGGTTGCCTTCCCCCACCTTTCCCTTTCCGCCTTGCAAAAGGGTGACTTGATTGGCTCCTCCGTTCTGGTCGTAGCTTTGTCCTAAATCCTTACAAAGATTTACAGCTCCGAGGGAAATTTGGCCCAAAGAAGCGATTCCACCACGTTTCAAATAAAGAACTCCCCCCACAGACGTGTTTTTCATCCAAAAAGTCTACACAGAATTGGAACCAAACTATAATCTGTTCATAGCTGAATAATGAGCTACAGAGCAAATATTTAGGGGGGAGATAAGGGGGGGGGAATCCATCCTCCTGGAGGGCATCTCTGGAAACGCATTATAAATTGGGAAATAAATTTGGGTCACGTGCTTTGAAACTTAGGGTCCCCGTGGCTTAAAGTGGAGAACGATGGCTAACGTGCTTAGGAGCCTAAGGAATTGCAGGGAAGGTTCCCTTGAGGCAAATGGGGATTACACGCACAACCCCGTTAAGGGATGTGTGGCCCATTCACACGTAACATGTCAACACTCAGTGTGGTGCGTGTTGGTAGCCCCAGAGATCTCAGTAGCTTTCAGCAGATGGTGGACTCACAGGCTAACTGTCCGGTCCTCCTTCCAGCTATGGTTTCGTTACATTGAATGGAACGCCGCTTTGGAACGTGACAGTTACTGATCTACGCCGTGCGTGAAATATTGGCGAATAGGAACGTGTGTGTTCATAGCTGTGTCCCACTGCAAGCCCTGCGCTGAGCTTGTGTGTTTCGGCCTCTCCTTCAGCTCGCGCGGATGCCAAAATCTTAACGTGGGACCGCTTTTCCTCTTGTTGCTCTGCTCAGCTGCTTATCTTGGCAGGTGATCCCGGGAGGAAAAAAAAGAGAAATCCTCTTCGTTCTCTCTGCAGATAGCTTAGTGTGTTATGTACAGACGAGAGCGTTCTTGGGTTTTGTGACTGCAGCCCAGAGTTGATTAATCTGGCATCGCTTAAAGCTGCTTCCCCCCCCCCAGCCCCATTCACCAAAAACGATTGCTTAAGGCAGTCCAAATTAATTACTCTCGATGCAAGTCACCATAGTTCCAAGAACTAGGAATGTGGCTCTAAAAACGGTTAGCATTCTGGGTTTTTGTATGTAAGAATTACAGGGCCCCCAGGTTCAGGTTTAGGAGCAGCAGCTAAACGGAGGTGACAGGCTGCTGCTCCATCACTCAACAACCGTGGGATTTCTAATAGTAACTCCAGAGGCATCTTTGGTGCCAGTAAGTATGGTTTAGAAGACTTTTAAGTGTTGTGGTCTGTTCAGATCTCACCTGGTGTGTTTTGGATGCCTCTCTTTGAAATGTTTTTAATGGTGTCCTCCTCTCGGTGAAGTCATTTCAGTTTTATCACTTGTCGGTGAAACTTGACGTTACAGGTGTGTGGTACGTTATCCTTTTCTATTATTATTTAACTTTATGCCAGTGTTCTTGATATTCCTCCACCTGAATCAGTACACAGAGCAATGGGATACAAAATCTAGGAGCCATGTGGCTCCTGGGAACTGGATTATTCACCAGGACAGGCAGGTGGAGATGCTAGACTTCAAAAGTGGGATGTGTGGTACGTTATCCTTTTCTATTATTATTTAACTTTATGCCAGCGTTCTTGATATTCCTCCACCTAAATCAGTACACAGAGCAATGGGATACAAAATCTAGGAGCCAAGTGGCTCCTGGGAACTGGATTATTCACCAGGACAGGCAGGTGGAGATGCTAGACTTCAAAAGTGGTGCCCGGACATCTCCATTCAGTTGCAAAAGGCTTGTTGCCAGCTGCAAAATGCGACTGTCGCCTGGCTGCTTTCAAACGCTGACCCAGTGTTGACTCAGAAGAGCTTTGGTAAAGTGATGTGGTCTGGACTTAGACCCCTTGTGGGATGGGACCTGTTGCAAACCTCTCTCTTAGGACAGTGTTTGGGAGGAATGGGTTTTGGGCTGTGAAGTTCAGCCCAATAATTGAAGTAGATCACATGCTTTCTAGCGTAAAGTGTAATATTTCCCTCCGCCCCCCCCCATGACGCTTATTTTAACCCAGACTTGGGGAGCAGCAGCAAATGGCGGAAAACCAGAATTGCAGGTTTTTCAATCGCTGAAAAGCAGCGCAAAGCAAAATCTGTATTGGAAAACTCACATCTGGTCACTGTGGAGAAAGAAATGTGGAAGTGGAAAGGGCTAGTGTGTTGTACTAGTTGGGTGAGAGGAGTCAGGTTGAAGTGCAAGCCCTTTTGCGCTATCTGTAGCTCCTTTGAGGAAAAGTAGGAGATGCCTGTAAATTCAAGATTTAGCCACACGGCATAAATAGAATCCTGAATTCAGGGGCAACTTGGGAGTAGAAAAAACCAACCTGGTCTTCTGTTAAAGGTAAAGGTACCCCTGCCTGTACGGGCCAGTCTTGACAGACTCTAGGGTTGTGCGCCCATCTCACTCAAAGAGGCCGGGGGCCAGCGCTGTCCAGAGACACTTCCGGGTCACGTGGCCAGCGTGACATCGCTGCTCTGGTGAGCCAGAGCCGCACACGGAAACGCCGTTTACCTTCCCGCTAGTAAGCGGTCCCTATTTATCTACTTGCACCCGGGAGTGCTTTCGAACTGCTAGGTTGGCAGGCGCTGGGACCGAACAACGGGAGCGCACCCCGTCACGGGGATTCGAACTGCCGACCTTTCGATCGGCAAGCCCTAGGCACTGAGGCTTTAACCCACAGCGCCACCCGCGTCCCGGTCTAGACTCTAAACTCCCCTATGAGGAAGGGGTTTTCCAGTATAGAGAAAAGGCAAGCAAGGGGGCAAGATAGAAGTGTCTAAAATGATGCATTGGATAGAGAAGACGTTTTCTCCTTGTCTCATAGCACTAAAACTAGTAGTAATCCAGTGAAGCTTACTGTGGGACAATTGCAGGACAGACAAAAGAAAGGGCTTCCTCACACATGGTTAAGCTGTTAAATTTCCTCCTGCAAGAGGCAGCGATCGCCACCGACTTGGGTGCCTTTAAAAGAGGATTAGGCAAGTTAACAGAGGATCAGGCTGTCAACAGGTACGATAACCCTGAAAGCTGCCTCCACTATCGTGGGGAAAGTGGCTCTGTTTGTGTGCCGCCCATAGGCATCTGTCTGGTTGGCCTCCCTGGGAACAGCGTGCTGGACTAGACCCAGCAGGGCCCTTCTTAATATTTTTAAAGCGTTAATTAGTTTTGAGGGTTTGGCTAAAGAGGGCGACAATCTCCCATGCGAGGTTTCCATCTCTCATCTCGTTCCCCGGAGATGAACGGGCATCAAAGCCTGAGGGAAACCGAAAGGCGTGGCAACCTAGTGCGAGGAAATCAAGGACTCTGCTTTAATACGTATCACGCACCCGTAACGCCAAGTTGCGGTGGACTAGCAAATGTGGAGTGCTCCTGGGCTTTTAATAAGGCAAAGGCTCCATACAAGGTTGTTGACGATTGTTCTAAATCCCCCTTGTTTTCTTGGCTTTCTCCCTTGGTCTATGTACCGTCTGGAATCTCATTTGTAGTTGGTGAGGTAACATACGTGGAGCTCTTAATGGACGCTGAAGGAAAGTCAAGGGTAAGTCTCCGAGAGAATTTCTTCCGTGGATTTTTACTACATGACCAAAAAAAATAATGATAAATAATGTAACTGTTAACGGTGTGGAACCAAATGAACTTGGGATGCGTAGTGTGTATGGTTTTACCGTCGGCGCTGCCCCAGAGCTGCTTGGTGTGTGGGGGGGAGGAGGAGGTGGACATGGGGCATGTTAGACGCAGCAGCAACCCTCTGCTGCCCTCCTTTGGTGTTTGGCTGTATGACTTACGCATGGGTCCTTGTGTACTTCCTTTACTGGTACATGAACGTCCAAATCCTTAGCCTAAATGTTTCTCGTGGTTCTCGTTGCTGACCTTTGTAAGCTCGGTGTGGAAGAGAGAGGTTGCATAAATGTCAGAACTCCATGGCAGTCTGTGTCTAAATGTAAAAAAACCGAAGATAGCTGTTGCAGGCGTCCATTTTTGCTTTTCAGTTCAGTGGAAGGTAGTTTCAGACTCTTCCCTGAAGGCTGATTTCTTTTGGGGGTAGAGTGGCTAGAGGTTGGATGTCCTAGAGGCAAGTAGGAGCTCGAAGAGTGACGTCTCTGAGAGAAGTTTGGAGTCTTGTCTGCATATCATTACTCCTTTTGCGTCAGCCCTAGCCATGTAGCTTCTAGGATGCAGGCAAATAGTTCTGCCGCTTGTTAAAACAGCAAAATCTTGACCTTAACGACTGTAAAGACAAACAAGTATCCTTTTTAAATATCTTAAGCTCATCTGGCTCTTTACTGACCTGTTCCTTTTCCTTCCTGCTCTGCGCTCGGCTCCTCCCTGCCTGACATGAAATTTCCACGTCGAAAGGGATGTGCGTAAGTAGCTGAACCACCTTATTGAACCACCTTATTGTAGCAGGGGGCGTGGGTGACATCCGGGAGCCCTTTGTGATTCCCTCTGGATTTCTTTTTTTCCTCCCCCCCCCCCCCCCGCAGTGTTGTCGAGTTCAAGATGGAAGAGAGCATGAAGAAGGCTGTGGAGGTTCTCAACAAGCACAGCCTCAGCGGCCGGCCCTTGAAAGTGAAGGAGGTGAGCCTGTGGGGGCTGCGGCTGCCTGTCTCTCCCCCTGCCCTGGCTTGCTTCCATAAGACAGTGTAGTGGAGGGACCCCCCCCCCAAAAAAAAGAATTCCAGTGCCACAAACTGACAAACTGGAACGTGTCCAGAGGAGGGCAACCAAAATGGTCAAAGGCCTGGAAACGATGCCTTATGAGGAACGGGTAAGGGAGCTGGGCATGTTTAGCCAGGAGAAGAGGAGGTTAAGGGGTGATATGATAGCCATGTTCAAATATATAAAAGGATGTCACATAGAGGAGGGAGAAAGGTTGTTTTCTGCTGCTCCAGAGAAGCGGACACGGAGCAATGGATCCAAACTACAAGAAAGAAGATTCCACCTAAACATTAGGAAGAACTTCCTGACAGTAAGAGCTGTTCGAGAGTGGAATTTGCTGCCAAGGAGTGTGGTGGAGTCTCCTTCCTTGGAGGTCTTTAAGCAGAGGCTTGACAACCATATGTCAGGAGTGCTCTGATGGTGTTTCCTGCTTGGCAGGGGGTTGGACTCGATGGCCCTTGTGGTCTCTTCCAACTCTATGATTCTATGATTCACAGGATAGTTCTTATAAGGGCTGAGCAACCTGGGTCTGGGCTGTATCACTTCCCCCTTCCAGGTCTCACACGATTCAGTGCTCTTGCCTACATCGGAAGTCATCCTACCAGCACGAAGGTTGAGCACGAATGCTTCCCTGATCTCTAGCTTTCTTAGGCAGTTGGCTTTCCGGCTGCTCTGCAGAATGAGAGCCTGCCTAAACCTTTCCCCACTTTTTCTGTCCTAGGATCCTGATGGAGAGCACGTGAGGAGAGCCGTACAGAAGGCCATGGCTGCATCCGGTGGCGGGATGGGCATCGGCCCTGGTCCCGGCGGCCCCGGGATGATCAACATCCCTCCCAGCATCCTCAACAACCCAAACATCCCCAACGAGATCATTCATGCCCTGCAGGCAGGCAGGCTTGGGAGCACGGTCTTTGTGGCCAATGTGAGTGGCCCCTTTGTCTTGCCTTTTTTTAAAAATATATATATATATATTTCTATTAGTTTTAAAATATAAAATTATAAAACATACCACACAATTCATCACAAATACCCTCTTATTAGGCTTCCATCAGAACCTCTGACAATCCTCCGCCTTAATCACTTCTTACACATTTCCTAGCTTAATATTGCCTTTACATTTATAACACAACTCCTCTCCTCCTTCATTTTTGCAATATTTCTAATATTAATCCTCACAGAGCTTCCTGCAAGCCTACAAACGTCGTCTGGTCATCACAAATACTTTTCAAATAATCCGTAAATTTAGTCCAGTCCTCGGTAAACTTCTGGTCCCACCAGTTTCGGATCCTTCCCGTTAGTTTGTCAAGTTCCGCATAGTCCATTAATTTCATCCTCCATTCTTCCATCGTTGGTAATTCTCCTTGCTTCCATTTTTGGGTCAATAGTATTCTTGCTGCCGTTACTGCATATAAAAAAAGCTTGCATTCCTTTTTATTTACAGTGGTGCCTCGCAAGACGAAATTAATTCGTTCCGCGAGTCTCTTCGTCTAGCGGTTTTTTCGTCTTGCGAAGCAACCCTATTAGCGGCTATTAAAGGCTTAAAGGATTAGCGAAGTAGCTGCTAAAAGGCTATTAGCGGTTTAGCGGCTTAGAAAAAGGGTGGGGAGCGAAAAAAAATGCAAGACATTTTCGTCTTGCGAAGCAAGCCCATAGGGAAATTCGTCCTGCGAAGTGCATTGAAAAACGGAAAACCCTTTCGTCTAGCGGGTTTTCTGTCTTGCGAGGCATTCGTCTTGCGGGGCACCACTGTATATCATTTCCAAGAATTCCCAAGAGAAATGCTTCTGGTTTCTTTATTAATGTATATTTCAACATTTTTTTCAATTCGTTATATATCATCTCCCAGAAGCCTTTCACCTTTTTACATTCCCACCACCCTTTGTCTTGCCTTTGTTTCATCTGTGTTGTCTCTTAAGGAGCTTGGCGTGTCATTTGTGTTGTCCCTTAAGGAGCCTGGTGATTTTGCAGCTTCTTGGGAAGGTGCTAGCCCTGGCGTCAGGGCAGCTGAACATCTTAACATGCCTTTGCCTGTATGAAGCAGGGTATTTTGAGTGTATTTTCTTATCCCTCCTCTGCTTTCCTTCATGCCCAAAAGGCAGTGTGATGGTGAGGGTCGTCAGAGGCCTTGCACTGAACCTCCACACCCCTACTGATAGTTTTTTTTTTTTTAAAGCATCTAGCATTTGCTAAGTGCTAAGTGATGTGGGAGCATGGCGATCCCTACCCCTCCCTAAAAGAAAGAAGAGATGGGGAGGATAGTGGAAAAAGCAAGCGAAATATTTAATCCTACCAGTCGTCGTCTTCTTTTTCCCTTTTTCATGTTTGGATCCTTATGTCTCCAAAACAGCACCACCCACTGTTTGAGATCCCTGGCTTTGCAAAGTGGAAAATGCCTTTAGGGAAAACAGATCAGAGGGAGAAAGAGAGAAACTGAATGGCATTCTGACTGACTGGGGGGAAGGAATGGAGTATGTTGGAAAGGGACACATCAGGGTCCCCTTGTTAACAGTAATATATCACCACGACGAAGTGTGGGAACAGAGAGCTCTTCTGGTTCTCAAAAGCACCATTGTCCACTCCATATAAAAGGCATGGTGAGGTGTGGGAAGGTGTGTCTTAATTTTGTGCCGAGGGGAGTCTTCCAGCTAACGGGTTAACTTTTAGCTTGGTCAGCTCTTAATGCAGTAAAAATGCCGCTTGAGAGCTGTTCCTTTATGTCAGGCATAGGCAAACTCTGGCCCTCCAGATGTTTGGGACTACAATTCCCATCATCCCTAGCTAACAGGGCCGGTGGTCAGGGATGATGGGAATTGTAGTCCCAAACATCTGGAGGACCAGAGTTTGCCTATGCCTGCTTTATGCGAAACAGGTCTTGTGGGTGGTTTTAACACAGCTGAGCTTCATGTGTATGCTGTGTTGTGGTTCATTCTGCTCAGAGGTATTTCTGAATGATAGTGAAAACCCAGCTCTTGATACTGAGATACAAGCCGCCCCTCAGGCTAACTCTTAGTCCTATCTGTGGTTTGTTGGCTTTTCACCTTAAAGGTCACTCTTCTGTCGCTTAAGCACTGTGTTCTTGTTAGCTATTCTTCTGAGTCGTGCAGAGCGATGCAGCGGTTTCACCCTCGAAGCCCTAGCAATGAAGTAGACGCCACACACAAGACTCTGAGGATGACACTTTGCTTGCAGGATGGCGACTATTAACGAGCAGTAGTATTTATGCATATCGAGTCGAATACAGTGGTACCTCTAGATACGCACACCTCTGGTTGTGTATCTTTCAGGATGCGAACGCGGCAAATTCCGGGTTTTGCCGCATGCGCAGAAGTGCTCTACACACCGTGCGCATGCGCAGAAGCGGTACCTCTGGTTGCAAATTCCTCAGGATGCGGCTGGATCTCCGGAACGGATCCTGTTTGCAGCCGGAGGTACCACTGTGCAATGTGTTTCTCTCCCTTGAGCCCAAGAGAGGGTCTTCTTGCTTCTTCTAAAACTCCTTTGAATCAGTCCATAAATTACAGCTTCTCTGTCCTCACCAACTCCTTCCGGACACAGTGTCTCCATGCTCAAGAAAACCACGGCAAAACAACCAGCCAGCCTCCACCCCTATCACTACCTCAAGAGACACAGATTGCTCACTTTAACAGGGAGTTGACAAATGGTCAAGGCAACAGATTCAGCATTTCTGCGGCCTGAATTGGAGTCGCAAAATTTTGCAGCTGTTACATTACATAGGTTTCCTTTTCGCCCGATGCAATCTGTTCTTTGTAAAATGCATTTTCGTACAGACACTAACCCCTTCTCCCTCTCCTCCTTCAGCTGGATTACAAAGTTGGCTGGAAGAAGCTGAAGGAGGTCTTCAGCATGGCTGGCGTAGTGGTCCGGGCAGACATCCTGGAAGACAAAGACGGGAAGAGCCGGGGCATTGGCACAGTGACTTTTGAGCAGGCTATTGAAGCTGTTCAGGCCATTTGTATCTTTCTCTGGGGCTGGGGTGTGTGTGTGGGAAGGGTGATAGCCGAGGAGGGCCCAAGTTGCAGAATTCCTGCACGTACACCCAGGGAATAATCTATGGGCTTTTTGGTGGAGATGCTGGTGGTTCACCTCTGCGTCCCAACCTTAACCAAGCTGGGTTTTTCAAACTTGGGTCCCCAGCTGTTTTTGGACTACAGCTCCCATTGTTCTTGACCACTGGCCCTGCTAGCTAGGGATGATGGGAGTTGTAGTCCAGAAACAGCTGGGGACACGGGTTTGGGAAGCCCTGATCTAAGGGCTAGTTCATACAAACAGCAATCTGTTTTTGGACTGGCTGTTTGAGGCTCACACTGTTCACTGTGCGTGGGCTGGGGTGGGGGACCTCACAATCTCCTCTATGTAGAAAAAAAAACTAATGTCAATGAGAAGCTGAGGTGAGCTATGGGGTAGAGGAATCTGTAACCCTCCAGATGTACCCTTCCATCATCCCTGACCCCTAGAGGCTGATGAGAGTTGAAATTTGATAATACCCGACAGGCCACAAGTTCTCCATCTCTTGGCTAGAACTGCTAGCTTTCTACATGCAGGGAATCTTTTTAAACTTGGTTCAGGATTTTGCCATGTGACCCTCCACCTGTGGCTGAAGTATTGAGGAAGAGTTAGGTGTGTACATTGTAAAGCTGATTTATTTAAAATTTCATATATTTTCCATCCCACCATGAAATTCTATACCTCTGTTTTCTGAACCTTAATAGTCATAGACATAGCATTTTCCAATATTGTTGTGGTGCAAAAACATGACATGAGACCACAGATACCCATTATTATTTTCAAGAGGTGCTCTCAAAATCACCCAACAAATCAAGGGTCACTTCTGTGTCCATAGATGTCTTCAGTGATTATTGGTGGTTTTGTTTATTTATTTCTACGTGCCCCTTAACACCATCGTTTCTAAGCTGTGCGCTGTGGTGTTACTAAAGAGAAACTTAAAATTAACTGTAAAGGCTTGGAACATCTGCTGAAAATTAAAAAGTCTCCACCGGGCACCTGTCTGAATTCAGCCTGAAGGCACTTCCATAAAATTGGAACTTTAATAGTGCAGACCTGTGTTTTTCTTTCTTAAAAAAACAGTGCAATCTTCTGGTGTAAGCTTTTCTTTGATAGTGGTTTTTTGGGAGCCCCGTCATGCAAATTCAAGAGCGTTCATTTTGATTCCAGTGGATCTGACTTTGACCCAGACCTGGAGCAGTGTAGATGGGGGTGAGGAAAGGGCCTAGAGAACCTCAGCATTCTGAATATGCCCATGGGTCCAAAAGGTTGACGGCCTCTGCCGATAGATTCGTGGTTCGAGTGTCACGCTTTGGCAGCTGTTGGTTGGAGAAGGAGCTGGATCTGGTCAGATTAAACAAAAAGCTGTCAGGTGCTTGCAGGGGCCATCTCTTCGGGGTTTTGTTGGGCTAATCTACGACGCACGCTCCTTGACCCAAATCACAGCCATGTTCAATGGGCAGCTGCTGTTTGACAGACCGATGCATGTGAAGATGGTAAGTAGAACAATAATAATAATTATATGCCGTGCATATAATGTATATGCCCCAAACACACTGGGCAGCTTCCAGCTAGGGCTGGGTGATACTGGCTTTCAACATTGCAATGTTTCACCAGCTAAGCATCACAATATATTGATACATAACAATGTCTGAAATAAGGATGGAACTTGTTAGAGGCATAGCCTTAATAATAATAATAATTTTTTATTTATACCCCGCCCTCCCCAGCCAAGGCCGGGCTCAGAGCAATAATAAAAACAAGATGAATGATTACAACTTAAAAACAAAAGTAAAATACAACATTAAAATAATGGAACATTAAAATATTAAAATGTAGCCTCATCGCAGGAGGAGAAGGAAAAGAAAAAAGAAAGCAAGGGAGGGAGGGAATCAAATTGGCTCCAAGCCAAAGGCCAGGCGGAACAACTCTGTCTTACAGGCCCTGCGGAAAGAAATCAGATCCTGCAGGGCCCTGGTCTCATGAGGCAGAGCGTTCCACCAGGCCGGAGCCAGAGCTGAAAAGGCCCTGGCTCTGGTTGAAGCCAATCTAACTTCCTTAGGGCCTGGGACCACTAGGGTGTTGCTATTTATGGACCTTGAGGCTCTCCGTGGGGCATACCAGGAGGGGCGGTCCCGTAGGTACGAGGGTCCTAGGCCATGAAGGGCTTTAAAGGTCAAAAGCAGCACCTTAAATCTGACCCTGTACTCCACCGGGAGCCAGTGCAGCTTGAAAAGCACTGGGTGAATATGCTTCATGTTGTTGTTGTTTTTTGTGTGTTATGATTTGTGTTTAGCACGCACATGCGTGCACACCCCATGATTCGCAGTATATTGCCAGATCAAAAATTATGAAACCGATATCACGATACGGACTTCGCAAATGGGTTTTGGATGATGTGTGTCACCCAGCTCTACAATCCACCAAAATAGAAAAACATCAAACGTTAAAGCAGGGGGTCAGCAAACTATTTCAGTAGGGGGCTGTTCCACTGTCCCTGGGGGGGGGGGGTACACTACCATATTTTGCACTCTATAAGATGCACCAGACCCCAAAACGCACCTAGTTTTTGGAGGAGTAAAATAAGAAAAAATATATTCTGAATCTCAGAAGCCAGAACAGCAAGAGGGATTGCTGCGCAGTGAAAGCAGCAATCCCTCTTGCTGTTCTGGCTTCTGGGATAGCTGCGCAGCCTGCATTCACTCCATAAGAAGCACACACATTTCCTCTTACTTTTTAGGAGGGAAAAAGTGAGTCTTACAGAGCAAAAAATATGGTAGGTTGCCAGATTACATCCAAGTAATCTTTTTTGGGGGGGTGACCAAATTCCTATGCCCCACAAATACCCCAGAGATCCATTTTAAATAAAAGGACACATTCTATTCATGTCAAAACACGCCGATTACCGGACCATCCGTGGGCCGGATTTAGAAGGCGATTGGGCTGGATCTGGATCCGGCCCCCGGGCCTTAGCTTGCCTACCCATGCATTAAAAGCTTCCCTATGCAGGTCCTGTTTATGATTTTCGTTTGGTGGGAGGTCGTCCCACAGTTGTGTGCAAAATCGAATGCTACAGCAGGGATCTGCTGCATTCGGCTTTGCATTGATCTTTGCATCTGATATTTCAGGACGAGCGAGCCTTGCCGAAAGGGGACTTCTTCCCTCCGGAGCGGCCCCAGCAGCTTCCTCGTAAGTATCTCCAGAAAAGGTTGCACAAGAAATGGCTGTGTTACTCCACATGGGAAGTAGCTCGCACCAGTGGCATAGCGTGGGGGGTTGCAGGGGGGGCCGGGCGTAACATCTGGGGGGAGCGTGCTCGCACTCGCAGCTCTCTGCCCCTACCTGGCTCACTCACTCTCACTGCAGTGCTGGCTATGCGAATCCGATCCGAGCCGCTGGGTCGCCGCCCACTGTGGAGGGGAGGGTGCCAGGCGTGCGGTGCGGTGCAGAGAGAGAGAGGGACTATCTGGGGGAGGGACAGTGCAGCGGGGGGGGGCGCAAATGCCTTGCCCCGGGTGCTGACAACCCACGCTACGCCACTGGCTCGCACACCTGCCCTGTGGAACAGTGTGTTCTTGTCATCGGGGAGATTTGCTTGCTCTCCTGCTATGTTCCACCGTAAAAAGTTAAATTCTCATGGTCAGTGGGCTATGCTGTCTGGGCACTTTAAAATTAGTATGCGACATTGGTTGTCAACCGGTGTGCTGTGGCACCCTGTGGAGACTTGAGGTATGGTCAGGGGAGCCCTGGGGGGCTGTCCTTTAATTAACTTGCAGACCGTATCTTCCTGCATCTCTCTCTTTCTGCCCCCCCCCCGAATCTTTTCCTTGAGTCTTCCTCCTCCTTGCTGCCTCCCAGTCATGTTCCAGATTCCTAATCTCTCCCCTCCATTTCTGGCACGGGGTACATAGAAGCTTCTGCCAAGAGCTCAGCGAAAGCCCCACTTACGCATATCCTGCAATGGCTTAAAACTGACTTAAAAT
Organism: Podarcis tiliguerta; assembly: GCF_965153285.1. Lineage (NCBI taxonomy): Eukaryota > Metazoa > Chordata > Lepidosauria > Squamata > Lacertidae > Podarcis > Podarcis tiliguerta. The sequence goes on along the minus strand of NC_139551.1, from coordinate 5,533,915 downwards.
GTGGAAAAACGAATAAAAAACCAACTAAAGCTATGTTATTTAGTTGTTTAGTCGTCTTAGTCCTGTTCGACTCTCCGTGACCCCATGAACCAGAGCATGCCTTGGAAACTCTCACTTTCTTCTCAAAGCTGCTCCTTTTTTATGTCCATGGAGTTTCTTGGCAAAATACTGGAGCGGTTTGCCAGTTCCTAAACTGGCAGAACTAAAGCTATATATACGTATAAAAACTGTTTAAAGCACACCAATAGTTATAAGAAAAACAGCACGGCACCAGCCGTTTCATTTACTGAAAGCCCGTTGGAACAACAACAACAACAATAATTTATTATTTGTACCCTGCCCATCTGGCTGGGTTTCCCCAGCCACTCTGGGCGGCTTCCAACAAAGATGAAAAATACACTAAAATGTCACATATTAAAAACTTCCCTGAACAGGGCTGCCTTCAGATGTCTTCTGAATGTTATCACTTTGACATCTGATGGGAGGGCGTTCCACAGGGCGGGTGCCACTACCTAGAAGGCCCTCTGCCTGGTTCCCTGGAACTTGGCCTCTCGCAGGGAGGGAACCGCCAGAAGGCCCTCGGTGCTGGACCTCAGCGTCCGGGCAGAACGATGGGGGTGGAGACGCTCCTTCAGGTATACAGGACCGAGGCCGTTTAGGGGTTTAAAGGTCAGCACCAACACTTTGAATTGTCCAAGCATGAGATAACTAGAGCATGCACCACTCTGGAGAGACAGTCCGTGGGCAGGTAGGGTCTCAGCCTGCGTACCAGATGGAGCTGGTAGACAGCCGCCCTGGACACAGAATTGACCTGCGCCTCCATGGACAGCTATGAGTCCAAAATGACTCCCAGGCTGTGCACCTGGTCCTTCAGGGGCACAGTTGCCCCATTCAGGACCAGGGAGTCCTCCACACCAGCCTGCCCCCTGTCCTCCCAAAACAGTCCTTCTGTCTTGTCAGGATTCAACCACAATCAGCAGCAAGACTTGGAATTGTGCTCGGAAACGTACTGGGAAATGAGGTTTCCACGTGCCGATGGAAGGGCAGCAAGGAGGGAGCTGGCCTGGCTTCTCATTCCAGGCAGGGGGTGAATGCACACTGGTACTGATGGCTGCTTTTTGAACCTCTCTTCTTTTGCAGATGGACTTGGAGGCATCGGCATGGGACTGGGGCCAGGAGGAATACCTATTGATGCAAACCATTTGAACAAGGGTTTGGGTATGGGCAACCTGGGACCCGGAGGTGAGCGAGGAACTGGGGCCGGGCTCTTTCCTTTGCTGTCTCCCCTAGCGTTCTGTCATGTTTCTGGATCTCATGATTTCTGTGCTGGTCTACCCCGGTGTCTGAAATAAGGACGGATCTGGTTTTCAAACTTCGTGATGTATCGCCAGCTAAACATCACGATACACCGATACATCACAATACATTCAGTTTCTCATCCATTGTGAATTTTGCATCACACATGCACCATGATTCGTGGTCTATTGCCAGGTAAAAGATTATGAAACCAATATCACGATATGGGCTTCTAACTGGTTTTGGACGATAATCCAGCAGTGTCTGAAGAGCACCCTATTTGGCTAAATCTGCTCTAATATTAATAATAATAATAATTTATTTATTTATACCCCGCCGATCTGGCTGGGTTTCCCCAGCCACTCTGGGCGGCTTCCAACAAAACGCTAAAATACAATAACCCATTAAACATTAAAAGCTTCCCTAAACAGGGCTGCCTTCAGATGTCTTCTAAAAGTCTGGTAGTTGTTTTTCTCTTTGACATCTGCTGGGAGGGCGTTCCACACGGCGGGTGCCACTACCAAGAAGGCCCTCTGCCTGGTTCCCTTGTAACTTGGCTTCTCGCAGCGAGGGAACCGCCAGAAGGCCCTCGGCACTGGACCTGAGTGTCCGGGCAGAACGATGGAGGTGGAGATGCTCCTTCAGGTATACTGGGCCGAAGCCATTTAGACTTTCAGCTCCTACCAGACCTAGCCAGCACGGCTGGTGGAAAGGGACAAAGGGAGTTGTCGTCCAGCATCATCTGATACGGCAGAAGGCTGACGGAGCCAAAAGCTCTGTCTCTTGTTTGCGAACTGTCGGCGCCGCCTTGTTTGTCCCAAATAAGTTTTAGCTCTCAGGAGTAAAGAGGGTGCCTCAGCCTAAATTGAGAGCAAGCAACCATCTGTGTCCCTGCTGTCCGGTAACACGCTGGAAATGATTCTGATTTCCTTCACGCAGCACTTAGATAATCCATGCCCACGGGAGCTGCAATGGCCCTTCCCATAAAAAGGGAAGGGAGCTGGGCATGTTTAGCCTGGAGAAGAGGAGGTTAAGGGGTGATATGATAGCCATGTTCAAATATATAAAAGGATGTCACATAGAGGAGGGAGAAAGGTTGTTTTCTGCTGCTCCAGAGAAGCAGAGAAGGTCTCTTCCAACTCTATGATTCTAAGGGAGACCCAACGCATTGTGGAGAACCGTTATCTGTGGCTGCTAGGCATGGTGACTGTATTCGGCCTGCAGGAGACAGTCTGCCCCGAATCCCAGCCACTGATAACGCTAATAACAATAATTTTATTATTTTTATCCCCGCTCATCTGACTGGGTTGCCCCAGCGACTGTTAATCCTCATGTCCTCTTTCCAAGAATAATCAGTGAGAAATGGGATTCTAGACTAGGGAAGAAGGCTTTTGGCCTATATCTCCAGTGAAAGGATTTTGCAGCGGGGAAAGACTGTTCTCCGTGTCTGGAACCTTGGGAAACTGCTGTCAGCCACGGCAGACAATAGAGTGGTACCCCGCAAGACGAATGCCTCAGAAGACGAAAAACTCGCTAGACGAAAGGGTTTTTCGTTTTCTGAGGTGCTTCGCAAGACAGAACGGCCCTGCCTCTCGTGTCATGGAGGTGGTCACTGCACGCACGCTCGCTCCTCCGGCTCCCTCCCACCTTCCGGCTGACGGTTAGTGCCTCGCGCCGCTGCCCACCCCCCTCGCGCGCTCCCCTCAGAGAGCCGTTGCCGCCAGCGCCTCTCTCTCCCTAGAGTCGCGCTCCTGAGCCCCGCCGCCCTCCAGCAGCCGTGTCGCACGGTGGCCACAACGCGCGGGTGAGTCTGAGGTACCGGCTGCGGCAGCTGTCCTGCTTCTCCCCGCCGTTGTCAGTGTTTAAATGCAGTGGTGCTAATTTCGTCTTGCGAGGCACCACTCTACTAGGTCAGGTGTATCAGTCCTCTAAATCTTAACGCTGTCATAGGTTCTAATTTCCACTTGTCTTGTCTGTTCTCTTTTAGGAATGGGCATAGAAGGCTTGGGCTTTGGAATGAACAAAATGGGAGGTAAGTGGGGCAACGGGGGCAGGAACTGGTGTACGGGGGCAGGATTGCAGTGGGGTCCTGGTGATACTTAATGCGACCCTCACCTCAAAGCAGGTTCCTCTGCCGTGCATATTCCCAGGCCGTCTCTGCACCACTTTTATTTAATGTGTTCATACGCTGCATTTCCAGAGTAGGTCAGACAGTGGTTGGCTTGGCCTGATGGAAAGCTCAAAAGTCCCAAGCCTTAGGTAAAGGTACCCCTGACCATTCGGTCCAGTTGTGACCGACTTTGGGGTTGCGGCGCTCATCTCGCTTTATTGGCCGAGGGAGCCGGCGTACAGCTTCCGGGTCATGTGGCCAGCAGGACTGAGCCGCTTCCGGCGAACCAGAGCAGCACACGGAAACGGCGTTTACCTTCCTGTCAGAGTGGTACCTATTTATCTACTTGCACTTTGATGTGCTTTCGAACTGCTAGTTTGGCAGGAGCAGGGACCGAGCAACGGGAGGTCACCCTGTCGCGGGGATTCGAACCGCTGACCTTCTGATCGGCAAGTCCTAGGCTCTGTGGTTTAACCCACAGCGCCACCAAGCCTTACATACCGCTAATGTCTGAAAATAAAGGAGCCATTGGAGCTCTTGAAATCTGAGCCTGGTGCCCTCTCAAATGCCACAGATGGGTTAGCTGGCAAGGCATGAGGGATTGGGAACTTGCTCATTGTTTCTTTTATTGTTGCTATTCAGGGATGGAAGGGCCTTTCAGCGGAATGGAGAACCTGGGCCGCTTCCCTTCTGGGATGAACCTGGGCAGGATGAGCGGTGAGACAAAAGATTGCTAATCTTCATAAACGGCTTTGCTCTTAATAGGGCTTGGGAAGGAGAATGGTGTTGACACCCACAAGATTTTCAGAATACCGATTCTGGGGTTCTTTAAACCTTTGATTCTGATCGTCTCTCCTTCACCTAGTCTTCACCATGCTGATGGGCTGTGACTCGTGTTATTCCTGGACATTGAGTTTCTGCACTCCAGCGGGTGCTCCCCTCACCCACAGGAGAGAGGAGGAACCCAGAAAAATAATGTGCAAGGCCTTATAAAGACTTTTGAAATTGCCACCCTGTAGATCAAGACCACCCCCAGAAACATCACACCTACATCACAGAAAAGGCGGTCTAAAACAGAAATTTAAATGTTGTTTTTCTCCTGTCCTTGTTTATCTCCTGTCTGGCAGGTTACTTGATTGGATTGCCTGGGTAGCCTGGCCAGTCTTTTGTAGTGATAAATACTTAGTTCCTGGGCCAGGTCACAGGCTCACACCCTATTCATATCTTAAATGTTCCCTTAAGACAGGATTTGTGAGGAAAGAGACAATGGGGAGGTTTCCCACTTTGACCTTGCAGAGGAAACATTTGGTCAGTTTAGGAATCAAAATGGTTCTAGGTCGGTCTTCCTGTGCTGATCTATGTACAGTGGTACCTCGGGTTAGGAACTTAATTTGTTCCGGAGGTCCGTTCTTAACCTGAAACTGTTCTTAACCTGAAGCACCACTTTCGCTAATGGGGCCTGCCGCGCCGCCGGAGCCTTATTTCTGTTCTCATCCTGAAGCAAAGTTCTTAACCTGAAGCACTATTTCTGGGTTAGTGGAGTCTGTAACCTGAAGCGTATGTAACCCGAGGTACCACTGTACGGGCTTGGTTGGTGCACTTATGAACATTACCATATATCTAAGACCTCAAAATTCCTATCACAGTGGCGATAACAATCCCTACTGTCTCTAGTAAGGGATGAAAATGTCCTTTGCCAGAAGCTCTGGGAAACCACTGCCAGTCAGTATAGACTGGGAAGCCGCATTTTCTTTGCCTGTTGCCTTTGTGTTTTCCGCTCTCCTGGCAGAGGACTAAAAACTGCTCTTTGTTCCCAGAAATGGACCGTGCGATCGGAGGCGGGTTTGAAAGAGACTTCCCGAGGAACGAAATGGGGATGCCTCGTAGCTTTGGGGACACCCTGGACAGGGGGCTAGGTAAGGTTGCTCCACTCTGTGTCTTCCCAGCTGTGACAAACCCTTCTTAGGCTTGGATCTTGTGTGCGCTCGGCAAAGCAGCCACTGCCATCTCCCCCCTCTGTTTTGAAAAGGGCTTTTTCTGGTTGTTGTCTTTACTCGCCTGACAACCAAAGAAATTGGCGATTACAATAACCAGGTCAGTTCCCTGCCCAGCCACCCTCCACAGTGCACACCCCACCATACACTGGTGCATCGCAAGACGAAAAGAATCCGTTCCGTGAATCTCTTCGTCTAGCGGTTTTTTCGTCTTGCGAAGCAAGCCCATTAGCGGATTAGCGGTTTAGCGGCTATTAAAGGCTTAAGGGATTAGCGGATTAGCTGCTAAAAGGCTATTAGCAGCTTAGTGCCTTAGAAAAAGGGGGTGGGGAGCAGGAAAAAAACCCCCAGGAATCGCAAGGCATTTTTGTCTTGCGAAGCAAGCCCATAGCAAATTCGTCCTGCGAAGCAACTCTGAAAACGGAAAACCCTTTCGTCTAGCGGGTTTTCCGTCTTGCGAGGCATTCGTCTTGCGGGGCACCACTGTATTCTGAAGTTTCGTTCAAAAATGTGAGCTTGCGATAGAGCACACCAGTGTGTGGAGCAAGTCAGAGACTGGCAGAGAAATGGAGCTGCAGAGTCCTTTATGCTGGGGATAATTCAGACGGAAATCCCCAGGTGTCAAAAAAGGGGGTTTGTGTATGCCACTACTGTGGCTCGTGTTTTGTTAGCCCAAAAATGGAAAATGAGTGAGGTCCCAACTAAAGAAGAATGGCAACTTAAACTGACGGAATGTGCTCAGCTTGTGGACCTAACATATAGAATAAGAGAACAAGAAAAACATGTTTAAGGAAGATTGGAAAATGTTTATTGAATAAAGGTAAAGGGACCCCTGACCATTAGGTCCAGTCGTAGACTCTGGGGTTGCGGCGCCCATCTCGTTTTATTGGCCAAGGGAGCCGGCGTACAGCTTCCGGGTCATGTGGCCAGCAGGACTAAGCCGCTTCTGGCGAACCAGAGCAGCGCACGGAAACGCCGTTTACCTTCCCGCCGGAGCGGTACCTATTTATCTACTTGCACTTTGACGTGCTTTTGAACTGCTAAGTTGGCAGGAGCAGGGACCGAGCAACGGGAGCTCAGCCCGTCATTGCGGGGATTCAAACCACCAACCTTCTGATCGGCAAGTCCTAGGCTCTGTGGTTTAACCCACAGCGCCACCCACGTCCCTGTTTATTGAATACATGGGGGGAAATTGTGTGCACTTGATAATAGAAGGGAAGTCATTGATATCTTTAAGGTTGAATATTCTAAATTGTAAAACAGAAAATTTTAAGAATGGGGCTGCGGGCCTGGAAGGAGGCAAACCTCGGAGTCCGTAAACTGCTGGGAGAAGCGGCTGTGGGTGAACCTGTTAATGCAATTAACGCCAATATTTAAAATACAGTGGTGCCTCGCAAGACGAAAAGAATCCGTTCCGCGAGTCTCTTCGTCTAGTGGTTTTTTCGTCTTGCGAAGCAACCCCATTAGCAGATTAGCGCTATTAGTGGTTTAGCGGCTATTAAAGGTTTAAGGGATTAGCGGATTAGCTGCTAAAAGGCTATTAGCAGCTTAGTGCCTTAGAAAAAAGGGGGTGGGGAGCGAAAAAAAATCGCAGGAACTCGCAAGACATTTTCGTCTTGCGAAGCAAGCCCATAGGAAATTCGTTTTGCGAAGCACCTCCAAAACGGAAAACCCTTTCGTCTAGCGGGTTTTCCGTCTTGCGAGGCATTCGTCTTGCGGGGCACCACTGTACACTAATTGTGCTTGGGTCTGTCTCTTGAGTTGCCCCTTTCTAGAGGGCTTGTTCCTCCCTTTCCCTTGCTGACGTGTCCCCTCTTTCTCTTTCACAGGTGGCGGCGGAGGCGGGGCCAGCATCCCCACCATCGACCGCATGGCACCCGGCCTCGACCGCATGGCCACGGGCATTGATAGGCTCCCCTCGGGCATGGGGCATGGCATAGAAAGAGTGGGCTCAGAGATGGACAGGATGGGTCTGGTGCTGGACCGCATGGGCTCCGGCGTGGACCGTATGGGCTCCGGCATGGACCGGATGGCACCCCTCGGGATCGACCACTTGGCGTCCAACATGGACCGCATGGGCTCTGGGATAGACCGGATGGGGACAGGAATGGAGAGGATGGGCACAGGGCTGGGGTTCGGCATCGACCGCATGGGCTCCGCCATGGACCGCGTCGGCACCACCATGGACCGCATGGGCGCCGGCGTGGACCGCATGAGCTCCGGCATAGAGAGGATGGGCCTGGGCATGGACCGCATGGTCCCTGCGGGGATGGGGCCCGCCGGGATGGGCCCCGTGATGGACAGGATGCCCGCGGGGCTGGACCGCCTCGGGGCGGCCTCCATCGACAGGATAGGGCTGGACCGCATCGCGGCCAGCAACATGGACAGGATGGGGCTCGACCGCATGGGGGCGGCCGCCACCAACATGGACAGGATGGGGCCGGCCATGGGGCAGGGCATGGGGGCAGGGCTAGACAGGATGGGGCTGGCCATGGGGAGCACCTTCGAGAGGACGATGGAGATGGACAGGGGGAACTTTGCCGCCGGGAGCTTCGCCGGCGCCCTCGGGACTGGAGGACCTGCCGCCGCCGCCGGCGTAGCCAGGAAGGCTTGCCAGATTTTTGTGAGAAATGTGAGTGAGCCGCTGTGTTGAGCTTTGGGTTGCTGCTCCAAGTAGATTTTCCTCCCTCTGCCCGGTGCCCCACATCCCATCCCCGTCCCCTGTGAGAAAACAGAACTGAGCATGCTGGGAGGTTTTCATAGGCTCGGACCTCAATAGCACCTCAAGAGAGCCAGTGTGGTGTAGTGGTTAAGAGCGGTGGACTCGTAATCTGGTGAACCGGGTTCGCTTCCCCGCTCCTCCACATGCAGCGGCTGGGTGACCTTGGGCCAGTCACACTTCTCTGAAGTCTCTCAGCCCCACTCACCCCACAGAGTGTTTGTTGTGGGGGAGGAAGGGAAAGGAGAATGTTAGCCGCTTTGAGACTCCTGAAGGGGAGTGAAAGGCGGGATATCAAATCCAAATCCAATAGGTTGTGTGGCTGGATGTAGCGCAGGTCTTGGGCGGAAAGTTTCTGCATCGTGGTAGGAAAGGATTTTGAGTTTCCTAGCAAGGGGGAGGTGCCTGACTTCTGGTGGGTGGTGGTGCTTCCCCCCCCCTGTGGGGGGGGCCTGTGATGATGATGATGATGATAATAATAATTAATAATAATAATTTTATTATTTATATCCTGCCCATCTGGCTGGGCTTCCCCAGCCACTCTGGGCGGCTTCCAAAAATATATTAAAAGACTGCAATACATCAAACACTAAAAGCTTCCCTAAACAGGGCTGCCTTCAGATGTCTTCTAAATGACGATGATCCTGACTGCTTTTCTCTCTCTCGCTTCCTAGCTTCCTTTTGATTTCACGTGGAAAATGCTGAAAGACAAGTTCAACGAGTGTGGTGAGTAGCTCAATTCAGGAGCGACCCAGAAATTCCCAAAGGGCACGGGAGAGCTATGTGTATTCTCCTGGGGGGGGGGGAGGGTCATTTTGTGGGCTGGCTTGTCCTTCCCATGTTGCTCTATTAGGCAGGATTAGATCGGGCATGCCCCCCTCCCAAGTGGGGAGGGAGACCCCTCCACTTCCCAGTTCCTTCTGAGTTCCCAGAGCAGGCTGTGTGGCAGATGCATCGTCCTCTGAGAAGAGATTTGTGGATTTTGAAGTTACTAAATCGGGAGAAGCATCCAGTCAGCCGGGAGATGGACAGTCCTCTTTTCTTTTGGCTGGCTGGATGGAGCAGGTGTGAAAGATGCAGTGGTCAGGCTTAACCCCATAGCGATGCCTGTTCTCTTGTTGGGAGAAGGCACTCGGGGGCCAGGAGGGGCCTTCTGGGGCCAGGATTGTTGCCTGACGCCCCTGAGTGAGGGTAAATCTCCTTACTACCGTATGATACAGCATTGATTGGATTTGCCACTTCCTTCCCCCATCATTCAAGGCTTGGCGCTCTCATTTCAAGGGGGTGAAGGGTTAGACCACGGGTCAGCAAACTTTTTCAGCAGGGGGCCGGTCCACCGTCCGTCACACCTTGTGGGGAGCCGGACTATTTTTTTGGGGGGGGGGGGGGAATGAACAAATTCCTATGCCCCACAAATAACCCAGAGATGCATTTTAAATAAAAGCACACATTCTACTCAGGTAAAAACACCAGGCAGCCCCCACAAATAACCCAGAGATGCATTTTAAATAAAAAGGCACATTCCATTCATGTAAAAATTGCTGATTCCCGGACCGTCCACAGGCCGGATTGAGAAGGCGATTGGGCTGGATCCGGCCCCCGGGCCTTAGTTTGCCTACCCATGGGTTAGACTTTTGCCAAAAACTTCACTCTGCCTGGGGGTTGCTGATTTAAGTTTGTCCACATAGGAAGCTGCCTTGCAAAGGGTCCACCCGCCTCAATATTGTCTACAACAGGGTTTCTCAAACTTGGGTCTCCAGCTGTCATTGGGACTACAACACCCCTGATCCGTAGCTAGCAGAATCCGTGGTCGGGGCTGTTGGGAATTGTAGTTCAGAAACAGCTGGAGACCCAAGTTTGGGAAACCCCGGTCTACACCGAGTGGCAGTGGCTCTCTGGGGTTTGGAGTCATGAAGGCTTTCTGAGCCCCACCTGGAGATCAGACCTGAGACATTAGATGCTATGACACTGAGCTTCAGGTTTCCAGTAGTACAGCTTGAGCCTTCTTTGTGGTGTAGTGAGAGCCAGTGTGGTGTAGTGGTTAAGAGCGGTAGTCTCCTAATCTGGGAATCCGGGTTCGTGTCTCCGCTCCTCCACATGCAGCTGCTGGGTGACCTTGGGCCAGTCACACTTCTTTGAAGTCTCTCAGCCCCACTCACCCCACAGAGTGTTCGTTGTGGGGGAGGAAGGGAAAGGAGAATGTTAGCTGCTTTGAGACTCCTGAAGGGGAGTGAAAGGCAGGATATCAAATCCAAACTCCTCTTCTTCTTCTTCTTTGAGGAAATCATTTGGGTACCACTAATAAAAGGCCGAAGGGACGCGGGTGGCGCTGTGGGTTAAACCACAGAGCCTAGGGCTTGCCGATCAGAAGATTGGCGGTTCGAATCCTCGCGACGGTGTGAGCTCCCGTTGCTCGGTCCCTGCTCCTGCCAACCTAGCAGTTTGAAAGCACATCAAAGTGCAAGTAGATAAATAGGTACTGCTCTTGCAGGAAGGTAAACGGTGTTTCCGTGCGCTGCTCTGGTTTGCCAGAAGCGGCTTAGTCCTGCTGGCCACATGACCCGGAAGCTGTACGCCGGCTCCCTCGGCTAATAAAGCGAGATGAGCACTTCAACCCCAGAGTAGGCCACGACTGGACCTAATAGTCAGGGGCCCCTGCACCTTTACCTAATAAAAGGCAGAGTGGCCTACGTGCCAGCATCTCTCTGCTGCTCCAGACTTCCAGTCCAACTCTCAGACTTGAAACCAAGGCGTTCCTACGAAAGCCGGTATCAAAATAACATGGCGCAGAAATGGATAAGGCAGACCTATAACTGATAAGGAATGCAGTTTGGGCAAGGAGGACAGACCTGGGCTAAAGCGAGTCTTCTTCTCCCACAGGCCACGTCATGTATGCAGACATCAAAATGGAGAACGGCAAGTCCAAAGGGTGCGGCGTGGTCCGATTTGAGTCCCCGGAAGTTGCCGAAAGAGCCTGCCGTATGATGAACGGGATCCAGCTTCGTGGCAGGGAGATAGACGTGCGGATTGACAGGAATGCCTAAGTTTTGTTTTTTGGCAGGGGCCTTTTTAAATACGAAGGGAGAGCGCTTGGGGATTGTACTTTCTTGTTGGGATTTTTTAAAAAAATTGGATGTGATATGGTAAGACAACTCAGTTGCGTTTTGGAGTAATTTTAGTTCCTTTTTTAAAATAAGATTTGTTTTTTTCCTATTTTACTGTCCTGGGTTTTTGTTTTTGAATTGAAACTGTGTTTTAACATGCACAATCTGGTTCTATGTAGTGGCGTCGCATTACACTATGTCTTTGGTAAATAAACGCCAGTGGCGGGTGGCTATCAAGTCTTGTTCCCACCATTTCCCTGGTTAGAGAAACTCTTTGGAAAAGACCCTCTGAAGAAAGCAAGTCATGCTGATTCACTTCTGTGAATTTATGAAAAGGTTTTTTTAGGTTTTTTTTTTCTTGGAAAATCTACAACTAGACCATGAGTCAAACCAAAACCACACGTCTTGTATGAAGTCGATGTCTATATTAAAAGTGTTCTCTTGTGGCTTACAAAGAATCCTGTGTTGGTTGTCGCTGTGCATTTTGCAACACTGATTTGCGGGCAGAAGCTTCATGCCAGTATTTGAAATTAGCCAGACACATTTTGCAGCTGCCTGTTGGCCACTGGTGATGCCCGGGAGCCAGGATGGTGTCTGGGAATAACTGGATAGCATAATGAATATCATACAGTCTAGTAGTAAAATAGTTCGTTGTAATAAACAATCCTCTCTCCCCTCCCCACTTTCACAGGCCATAGATTATTTAATGGCCAAAGGCCTCGGTAAAGAAACATGTAATGATGGTGCCAAGGCGAGCCTCTGGGGAGACTCCCCCGAACTGTCAAAACGAAGGGAGAAGGGGGGAAGGCCGCCGGCAAAGCAGCACACCTCGCCCCCTTATCATAGAATAATAGAGTTGGAAGAGACCACAAGGGCCATCGAGTCCAACCCCCTGCCAAGCAGGAAACACCATCAGAGCACTCCTGACATATGGTTGTCAAGCCTCTCCTTAAAGACCTCCAAAGAAGGAGACTCCACCACACTCCTTGGCAGCAAATTCCACTGTTGGACAGCTCTTACTGTCTTATCCCGATGGCTTGGGGTGGGCTTGGGAGTTGGGGGCGGTGCGCCAAATGTCACCCCCCTCAGTGTGTGCGTGTGGCTGCGCTCGAAGATGTGCTGCTGCTCATGAGGCAAGGCACGTGGACGGGACGGGCGGAAAGGGGACGCGTCGCAATGCAGCTCAACCCTGCTCGGTTCCACAGGCATTTTGCAAAAATGCATTCAAGTTGCATTTTGTCACTCCAGTGTTTATCAGCTCCATCTGGTATGCAGGATGAGACCCTCCCTGCCCACAGACTGTCTTGCCAGGGTGCTGCATGCTCTGGTTACCTCTCGCGCTCTATGTGGGGCTACGTTTGAAGGTGACCCGGAAATGACATCTAATCCAGAATGCGGCAGCTAGACTGGGGACTGGGAGCGGCCGCCGAGACCATATAACTCTGGTCTTGAAAGACCTACATTGGCTCCCAGTACGTTTCCGAGCACAATTCAAAGTGTTGGTGCTGACCTTGAAAGCCCTAAACAGCCTCGGTCCAGTATATCTGAAGGAGCTTCTCCAACCCCATCATTCTGCCCGGACACTGAGGTCCAGCGCCGAGGGCCTTCTGGTGGTTCCCTCACTGCGAGAAGCCAAGTTACAGGGAACCAGGCAGAGGGCCTTTTTGGTGGTGGCACCTGCCTGCTTGTTTCTGATCTAGGCTGGCTGAACATACATTTATACATTTGATTCAAGTCATCCAATAGTACATTTGAAACAGGTGATTGTTACATTAAGGTACATTCTCTAGGCGATGAAAGGGGGGGGGGAGTACATTTAGATAAGGATACATATAGGAAAAAGATACACCATACAGTCAGGGAAAAGATACACCATTTAAACCGCACATTCAGAGGATACGTTTTTTGAAGTCCAAGGCACAGTTTATATTCTTGTAGGATATTAAAGCAGAATACTATATATTTGATATTGGTAAGGTCATTTTCCTTTATTCCCCTCTCTGACCCTGATTCTCTTACGACAATAATAGAATTAATATAATCTTAAATAATATAATTAATATTATTATTGTTATTATCATTATTACAATTAATAATTATATAATAAATAATTTATAATAATATATAAATAATGTAATATAGTTATAAAATAATTATATCAAATAATTATTAATGTAATAATATAATATAATTAATATAATATAATATAATGATTAATTCTATTTATCATGGAATTAATAGAATTAATAGAATAAACATATAGCCCCTGAGCATGTCCAAAGCGAACCTTCTGAAATGACGTCACATCCTGTGCGCCGCCTCGCGAGCTTCGATGAGCAGGCGGGGGAGGGGTGTAAACGCTCCTCAAGGCAGCCAATGAAGAGCGTTTCGAGAAAGACCCGGATGACCGTTGCCGCGGCAACCGGGACAACGAATGGGGAGCGAGCGCCTCTCCGCGCCTGCGCGCCGGCTGCTCTCGGGGACGCCCGGCGCTTTCAACCCCTGACGTCATCGGGAGGCGCCGGCGGGAAGGTCGACGCGCTCCTTCCCTCCCTCTTGGAAAGATGGCGGCGGCCGCGCTGTGGGGTTGCCGGGTAAGGGGGGACGGGGCGAGGCGGGTGGGGCGCCTTCGTGTGTGTCTTGGGGGGGGGCTCCCCACGTTCCTTCCCCAAACCTCCCCGAGCCAGGGCCTGGTAATTGGACTCAAGCCCCATTTCGAAGGGAAGCGTGCCCCTGAGCACGTGCAGAGGGCTCTACCGTTCGTGCTGCCGAGGAGAGAGGGGCTCAGGCACCGCGAGGAAGGAGGTGGTGCCCCTGCGCATGTGCAGAGGGGCTCCCCCTCCTTGCCATTTAGTCCTTTAGTCGTGCCCGACTCTTCGTGACCCCCTGGACCAGAGCACGCCAGGCCCTCCTGTCTTCCACTGCCTCCTGCATTTTGGTCAAACTCATGCTGGTAGCTTCGAGAACACTGTCCCACCATCTCGTCCTCTGTCGTCCCCTTCTCCTTGCGCCCTCCATCTTTCCCAACATCAGGGTCTTTTCCAGGGAGTCTTCTCTTCTCCTGAGGTGGCCAAAGTCTTGGAGCCTCAGCTTCACGATCTGTCCTTCCAGTGAGCACTCAGGGCTGATTTCCTTAAGAATGGATCGGTTTGATCTTCTTGCAGTCCATGGAACTCTCAAGAGTCTCCTCCAGCACCAGAATTCAAAAGCATCCATTCTTCAGGATCAGCCTTCTTGATGGTCCAGCTCTCACTTCCATACATCACTACTGGGAAAACCATAGCTTTTACTATACGGACCTTTGTTGGCAAGGTGATATCTCTGCTTTTTAAGATGCTGTCCAGGTTTGTCATCGCTTTTCTCCCAAGAAGCAGGCGTCTCTTAATTTCGTGACTGCTGTCACCATCTGCAGTGATCATGGAGCCCAAGAAAGTAAAATCTCTCACTGCCTCCATTTCTTCCCCTTCTATTTGCCAGGAGGTGATGGGCCCAGTGGCCATGATCTTAGTTTTTTTGATGTTGAGCTTCAGACCATATTTTGCGCTCTCCTCTTTCACCCTCATTAAAAGGTTCTTTAATTCCTCCTCATTTTCTGCCATCAATGTTGTGTCATCTGCATATCTGAGGTTGTTGATATTTCTTCCAGCAATCTTAATTCCGGCTAGGGATTCATCCAGCTCAGCCTTTCGCATGATGAATTCTGCATATAAGTTAAATAAGCAGGGAGACAATATACAGCCTTGTCGTACTCCTTTCCCAATTTTGAACCCATCAGTTGTTCCATATCCAGTTCTAACTGTAGCTTCTTGTCCCACATAGAGATTTCTCAGGAGACAGATGAGGTAATCAGGCACTCCCATTTCTTTAAGAACTTGCCATAGTTTGCTGTGGTCGACACAGTCAAAGGCTTTTGCATAGTCAATGAAGCAGAAGTAGATGTCTTTCTGGAACTCTCTAGCTTTCTCCATAATCCAGCGCATGTTTGCAATTTGGTCTCTGGTTCCTCTGCCTCTTCTAAATCCAGCTTGCTCCTTGCCATAGCTGTCAACTTTTCCCTTTTCTTGCGAGGAATCCCATTCGGAATAAGGGAATTTCCCTTAAAAAAAGGGAAAACGTTGACAGCTATGCTCCTTGCTGCTTTGCCCCGCGTGCTCGTTTGACTCACAACCCCATAGCCCCTGAGCACGTGCAAAGGGCCCTCCCATCCTTCCGTTGAGACGGTGCTGCTAAGGAACAAACAGACCCTCTTTCTGTTGAGAAGTTTGGGCCCCATGAGGAAGGGGGGGGGGAGAGACCCCTGAGTTCCCCTCGCTTTTGCTTTTCCTTGAGGATTTTTCTTCCGGCTCCCTGACAAAGGGGAGGGGAGCTGCTGAGCACGTGCAGAGTACCTCTCATTCCTTTTGGCGAATGCTTCCATATTAAAAAGTAATACTGGTCTGTATTATTTAAAACACATTAGGAAGAGCATGCCATTGAGCGTGTTGAGAGCGCCTTTTTAAAAATAATTTAAAAAGCACACACACCCATCCAGTGTTAAAGATGAGAACTCTCTCTCCCTCTAGATTTTTAATGCATTTTTAAATCTCTTGTTGGAAGCTGCCCAGAGTGGCTGGGGAAATCCAGTCAGATGGGCAGGATATAAGTAATAAATTGTTGTTGTTGTTGTAATAAATTGTTGTTGTTGTTATTTTATTGGAGGTGAAGACAAATACAACCCCCTCACCTATTCCTTTAAAAAATTAACTACTGGGTCTCATGTGGCTGATTGTTTCTGTTAGGGAAAAGTAATGGTAATGAGGTTTGGAGGCTTGGCCTCTTTGCTATCCATCCCTCAACAAGCCTGTTTTGCAAGCACTATTAAACAAGAGCACCTTATCTTTCTCCTCCTAGAAATGCCTTTTAAATGTATGGCTTGTGTCCGGACGAAGCTCAGGCCCCTTGCACCATGCTTTCCTCGTGCATCGAACTGGCAGACCTGCATTGGAGCTGTACCAGGTATGCTTTGCAAATCAAATCCTTTTTGTGCATAACTGTAGCGGAGGCAGTTGCTGAGAGTTGGGCATTGCAGAGCATGAACTGCCAGGCTGGGAGGGAGGGAAGAACCAAACACTCTGACTGGCAGCATCTCTCTAGGCTTTTAAACAATGGATCTTTCCTGCCTGGATATTGGACCTAGGACCTGTTGCAGGCAAGATAGACGCTCTGCAATTGAGCTATGGCCCTTCCCTTTAGAAAAAAACTAAGATTCCAGACCTCGTAGTTCTGAATAAAAGGGCCAATTTGAAAAGAAGCAGCCTAAATTAGGTACTTTTCAAGTCCTTTTGAATTTAGTGGGTTGGGAGGAGCGAAGCACCAACTTAAGTCTCTTAAGAGTGCTTAACTCTGGCTGGAGAGTCCCATTTTCAGTTAGGATGCCCATGTATCCTATCCTACAGAAGACAGTTGTCTGCTTGAAGGAATCCTCTAGGGCTGTGCAGTCCAAATCTGTTTGGGTCTGTTTATTATTGTGTTTGTTTCTTACTTTTCCTTCAAAGAGCTCAAGGTAACACACATGGCTCTTCCTCTTTCCAACAATGCTGTGAGCTTGTCTTTTGGGCATAACTCTTTAGAAGTTAGTGGCCACCAGTTGAAGCACAATTAGCAGCTTTGCTGTTAAATGCTACTTTTCAAATCGCTCAGAATATTCCCCCAGGAATTAATTCTATTTTCGCCATGTAAACGCTCCTTTGGAGCTTGCACCAGGCAGCAAGGTAGGCTGGGTATTACCTACCCACGGTAAGAAGTGCTGATTTCTAGAAGGAAGAAACATTACCGGTATTTATCCCTGTCAAAAAAAAAAAGGGGGGGGGGGAATGATGCTTTACACTGTTAACGCCAGAAACCTTCTCTTTAGGCTCGATGTTCCTCCTCCGGAGGCCGGAAAGGTTTTATCTCCGGCTTTGTGGAGAATATTAAGCAGGAGCTGGCCAAAAACAAGGAGATGAAGGAAAGTATTAAAAGGTTCAGAGACGAAGCGAAGAAGTTGGAAGAGTCGGAGGCCCTGCAGGAAGCGAGGCGGAAATATGTGAGTCTGTTTCCTTCATGCAGTTGTGGCTTGATTTCCTTGGTGCGTTTCTCTTCCTCTTCCTGGGAGTTGCAGACCAGAGCAAAAGAGAATAATAATAATAATAATATATGATTTATACCCTGCCCATCTGGCTGGGCTTCCCCAGCCACTCTGGGCGGCTTCCAAAAAAATATTAAAATACTGTAATACATCAAACATTAAAAGCTTCCCTAAACAGGGCTGCCTTCAGATGTCTTCTAAAAGTCTGGTAGTTGTTGTTCTCTTTGACATCTGGTGGGAGGGCGTTCCACAGGGAGGGAGCCACTACCGAGAAGGCCCTCTGCCTGGTTCCCGCTGCCTGCTTCTCGCAGTGAGGGAACCGCCAGAAGGCCCTCGGTGAGGGTGGGAGTTGTGTAGTCCAGGGACACATTTTGTTGTTGTTGTTTAGTCGCTTAGTTGTGTCCGCCTCTTCGTGACCCCCTGGACCAGAGCACGCTAGGCACTCCTGTCTTCCACTGCCTCCCGCAGTTTGGTCAAACTCATGCTGGTAGCTTCGAGAACACTGTCCCACCATCTCGTCCTCTGTCGTCCCCTTCTCCTTGCGCCCTCCATCTTTCCCAGTATCAGGGTCTTTTCCAGGGAGTCTTCTCTTCTCATGAGGTGGCCAAAGTACTGGAGCCTCAGCTTCAGGATCTGTCCTTCCAGTGAGCACTCAGGGCTGATTTCCTTCAGAATGGAGAGGTTGGATCTTCTTGCAGTCCATGGGACTCTCAAGAGTCTCCTCCAGCCCCAGAATTCAAAAGCATCCATTCTTCGGCGATCAGCCTTCTTTATGGTCCAGCTCTCACTTCCATACATCACTACTGGGAAAACCATAGCTTTAACTATACGGACCTTTGTTGGCAAGGCGATGTCTCTACTTTTTAAGCACACAGGGACACATGGGCTGCATCAATAATATGTAGCAGCTCAAATGGCCACAGTGCTCTACATGAATTTTCTTGGAAGTCCAGACACTTCACATTAGCTGTTTTTATAATCCTTCATCGTGTTAATTCCTGTATTGTGTTGGGCTCACCCAAAGTTCTGCTTATGTCCACAGGGAGCCAGGGATTTCCTGGTTAGCAGTGCAGCTTTCTAATGGCTCAGCTCCATAGGCGCTTCTGATTGATAGGAGAGAAAGGCGTTGTTTCGAAGTAATGTCTCCTTCCGCACTGAGTCATAGGGGCTTGTGTTAGAGTTGAGGGGTCTTAGCTCAGCCTTGTAAATGAGCCTGTAGTATTGCGTCCAAGGGACGCGGGTGGCGCTGTGGGTTAAACCACAGAGCCTAGGACTTGCCGATCAGAAGGTCGGCGGTTCAAATCCCTGTGACGGGGTGAGCTCCCGTTGCTCGGTCCCTGCTCCTGCCAACCTAGCAGTTCGAAAGCACGTCAAAGTGCAAGTAGATCAATAGGTACCACTCCGGTGGGAAGGTAAACGGCGTTTCCGTGCGCTGCTCTGGTTCGCCAGAAGCGGCTTAGTCCTGCTGGCCACATGACCTGGAAGCTGTACGCCGGCTCCCTCAGCCAGTAAAGCGAGATGAGCGCCGCAACCCCAGAGTCGGTCACGATTGGACCTAATGCTCAGGGGTCCCTTTACCTTTACTAAAAAGGAGACAGGGAAGGCATCCATCCCAATTGGTCGTTACAAGAACATACAATGCAATACAGCCACAGGATACTTTGGTAAAATAACAATAGACGATAATAAGAGGGAGAGTTTGATTTGCTTCTGTTGTCTTGCCTTCCACTGCAGAAAACAATAGAGTCTGAGACAGTCAAGACCTCGGAAGTCCTTAAAAAGAAATTTGGAGAAATCACAGACACTGTCAAAGATGTAAGTATGTGTTCGTATATGATGGATCAATATTTAGGGTTGTGTCTGGTGTTGCTTATATTTCAGAGCAGACCCACTGAAACGAATGGGCATGGCTAACAGAGGTCCATACATTTCCACGGGTCTGCTTTCGGGCGAGATTTAGTTGGCTACAGCTCTTCAGCCTCTGGTTTTGTTTTACATTTCTGACTACAGTGGTGCCTCGCAAGACGAAAAGAATCCGTTCCATGAGTCTCTTCGTCTAGCGTTTTTTTCGTCTTGCGAAGCAAGCCCATTAGCGGTTTAGCGGCTATTAAAGGCTTAAGGGATTAGCGGATTAGCTGCTAAAAGGCTATTAGCAGCTTAGTGCCTTAGAAAAAGGGGGTGGGGAGCGGAAAAAAAACCCCAGGAATCGCAAGACATTTTCGTCTTGCGAAGCAAGCCCATAGCAAATTCGTCCTGCGAAGCACCTCCAAAACGGAAAACCCTTTCGTCTAGCGGGTTTTCCGTCTTGCGAGGCATTCGTCTTGCGGGGCACCACTGTATTCCCTGTCCCGGAGATTGGGGAGGGGAAGTATCAAAGGGAGATAACAAGGAAGGCTGGAATGAGAAAAGGCAGACAGCGTCTGCAAGAAATCGTTGGGAGTCTGAAGTGACCGTGCTGTGGGTGCCAGCAAGCCAGCTGTTCCCCTTTCCTTCCCCTCCCATTTCCTTCCTTCCCACTCGCCTGCCCCTCCCACAGTTGGTCGGATTTCTGTGCCGCTTACATTTTCAGTTTTCATTGAAACGTTGCACATCATTGCGGGAGACTTCAACCATGTTGAACTTAAAACAGTGCTCCCAACGCTCTATCAGCATGTGAAATGTCCCACAAGAGGGGACAAGACACTGGATAAAGTTTATTCGAATGTGAATCACGGCTATAGGGCTTTACAGCTGCCACACTTGGGCCAGTCCGACCATATGTCTCTGTTCCTGGTACCAGCATATATCCCACTTAGGAAACGGGCTCCCACAATATTAAAATCTGTTAAAATCTGGCCTGAAGGTGCTATTCACCAGCTGCAGGACTGTTTTGAGAGAACCAATTGGGATATTTTCGATCATACAGACCTGGAGGAACACACGGCGGCAGTTCTGTGCTATATCAATCACTGCACAGACACTGTCACAGTAAATAAATCCATCCGGTTTTACCCCAATCAGAAACCCTGGATGAATAGAGAGGTCCAGTGCCTGTTGCGGGAAAGGAACAGGGCTTTTAGGTCGGGCGAGGTGCAGCTTTACAGTGTGGCAAGAGCAAACTTGAAGAGGGGTATTCGACGGGCAAAATTGGATTATAGGCTGAGGATTGAGGATAATTTAAGGAGCAACAACACAAGACAGATGTGGCAGGGGATTCAGCATATTACCAACTACAAACCTAACCTTGGTGCTGTCGACGGTGACCCTTTGCTGGCGGAGGAGCTTAACCTCTTCTTTGCTCGCTTCGAGAGGGAGCCACCTGAGACGCCGGTATTACAGCCACCAGCCCATGGGGGCCCCTCATTCACGGTAGAGGAGCATGAGGTGAGACAGGTATTGAGGATGGCGAATCCGAGGAAGGCGGCTGGACCTGATGGCATCACTGGAAAGGTGTTGAAGGGCTGTGCGGATCAGCTGGCGAGGGTCTTTACTAAGATCTTCAATAAGTCCTTACACCAGTCTATTGTCCCACCCTGCCTGAAGTCGTCAACTATTGTCCCTCTGCCTAAAAAATCCACAATCAGTAGTTTGAATGACTACAGACCAGTTGCACTGACTCCAATCATCATGAAGTGTTTTGAGAAACTGGTGCGCCGTCACATTATTTCCTGTCTTCCATCAACTTTTGACAACCACCAGTTTGCATACAAGGCAAATAGATCCACAGAAGACGCTATCACCACCACTCTCCATGCTGCTCTGTCCCATCTGGAGCAGCCGGGGAGTTATGTGAGGCTGCTGTTTGTGGATTTTAGCTCTGCTTTTAACACTATCCTCCCCCATAGACTGGTGTCCAAGCTAGAGGCGATTGGACTCTCCAACTCCACCTGTCTCTGGGTTTTGGATTTTTTGTCAGAACGTTCTCAGAGGGTTAGAGTAGGGTCACATATGTCCACAGCCCTTAGCCTTAACACCGGCTCACCACAGGGTTGTGTGTTGAGTCCCCTGCTCTATGCTCTCTATACGTATGACTGTACAGCCATCTATTCCAGCAACAAAATCATCAAGTTTGCTGATGACACTACGGTGGTAGGGCTCATTTCAGGAGGGGATGAGTCCGCCTATCGGGACGAGGTGGAGCGGCTCTGTGTTTGGTGTGGAGAGAACAATCTGGCTCTTAATACGGCTAAGACCAAGGAATTGGTGGTGGATTACAGAAAAAAAAAGGCGGACATTCAGCCCTTGTATATCAACGGGGAACGGGTGGAGAGGGTGGCGGAATTCAGGTTTTTGGGAGTAACTATCGATCAGGGCATGACTTGGAGCGCAAATACCACTGCTCTGGTGAAGAAGGCCCAGCAGAGAATTTATTTCCTCAGACTTTTGAAGAAGAACAATCTGAGTGAGAGACTGCTGGTGTCCTTCTACCGAGGCTCCATAGAGAGCATTCTTACATACTGTATTTGTGCTTGGTTCTCTAGTTGTACAGCTAGGGAGAGGAAGGTGCTCCAGAAGGTCATAACCACAGCCCAAAGGATTATTGGTCATCCTCTCCCATCTTTGGAAGAACTGTACGGTTCCCGTTGTCTTAGGAAAGCAAACAACATCCTGCAGGATTCATCTCACCCGGGACACAGTCTGTTTGCACTACTGCCTTCTGGCAGGAGATATAGAAACATCAAGTCAAGGACAAATAGACTGAAAAACAGTTTCTATCCAAGAGCTGTGGCCTTTTTGAATGCTGTAACTCGATAGTGTGACCTGGGAGTTTGATGGGTGTTGGTGTGGGTGTGGCTGGAATGTGGTTTGTTTGGTTGTTGTTGTTGTTTTGCTTTTGTTGTTTTTAAGGGATGGCATCCAATTTCGTTGCACTTGTGCAATGTTGCACTTGTGTAATGACAATAAAGAATCTATTCTATTCTATTCTATTCTAGATCCACATGGACCTTTTCTGGTAATAATAATAATTTATTATTTGTAGCCCGCCCATCTCCTCCACATGCAGCTGAAGTCTCTCAGCCCCACTCACCTCACAGAGTGTTTGTTGTGGGGGAGGAAGGGAAAGGAGATTGTTAGCCGCTTGGAGACTCCTTAGGGTAGTAATAAAGTGTGACTTTGGGTTAGTCACACTTCTCTGAAGTCTCTCAGCCTGTTTGACAGGGGGAGGAAAACCCTCGGAAGGCGGTCGACCTTGGAGGTTTTTCAGCACAGCTTGGATGGCCACTTGCCATGGGTTCTTGAGTTGAGATTCCTTCATTGCAGGGGGTTGGACTACACAACTCACAACTCTACAGTTCTAGGATGCTATGATTTAAAGTGCATCCAGTGAGCATTTAAAGCACATGATGTCCCCCAGATGATCCTGGGCATTGCAGATTCCCTCTCAGAGAGGCCAGTGTGGTGTAGTGGTTAAGAGCGGTAGTCTCGTAATCTGGGGAACCGGGTTCGCATCTCCGCTCCTCCACCTGCAGCTGCTGGGTGACCTTGGGCCAGTCACACTTCTCTGAAGTCTCTCAGCCCCACTCACCTCACAGAGTGTTTGTTGTGGGGGAGGAGGGGAAAGGAGAATGTGAGCCGCTTTGAGACTCCTTAAAGGGAGTGAAAGGCGGGATATCAAATCCAAACTCCTCTTCTTCTTCTTCCGCTCCCTCCTGTCTGGCGGCAGAGCCTTAATAGCAGAGCCTGGAGGGGAGGAGAGTTGGAAGAGCGCAATTGCCTCGCAACTGCCTCATTAGGCCATTAGGACGCTGGTGGCGCTGTGATCTTAACCACTGAGCCTCTTGGGCTTGCTGATCGGAAGGTCGGCGGTTCGAATCCCCGCGACGCAGTGAGCTCCTGTGGCTCTGTCCCAGTTCCTGCCAACCTAGCAGTTCGAAAGCACACCAGCGCAAGTAGATAAATAGGCACTGCTGCAGCGGGAAGGTTAGTGGACTTCTCTGAAGTCTCTCGGCCTCACTCACCTCACAGAGTGTTTGTTGTGGGGGAGGAAGGGAAAGGAGATTGTTAGCCGCTTGGAGACTCCTTAGGGTGATAAAGCGGGATATCAAATCCAAACTCTTCTTCTTCTTCTGTCTTGCATACCAGTGGCGTACTAGTATATAGAAGATGGAAAACTATATATATATTTGGGTGCTCACCATTAGTAGGGTGAAGGCTCTGTTTGATGGGGCTCGTGCCCCTGTCTCCCCCTCTTTGGGCATGCCTCGTTTAAGGGCTTCTTTCCCTTTGGCTGCAGAGCTTCGACGAAGTCAGTAAGAGTGATATCGGCCGGAAGATAAAGGAAGGCATGGAAGAAGCCACCAAAACTGCGAAGCAGTCTGCGGAATCGGTCACTCGAGGAGGAGAGAAGCTGGGACGGACGGCAGCATTCAAGGCCATTTCCCAGGTACTGCCTGTGGCAGGCTTCCGCCTTACTCCCAAGTAAGGCCATCTGTACCTGGTGTTAACAGATACCCTCGCTTAGTGCATGGGTAACGTGACTGCCGATTAGGTGTGCTGTAAGATGCCGTATTTTTCGCTCTATAAGACACACTTTCCCCACTCCTAAAAAGTAAGGGGAAATGTGTGTGAGTCTTATGGAGCGAGTGCAGGCTGCGCAGCAGTCCCTCTTGCTGTTCTGGCTTCAGGGATAGCCGCGCAAAGTCTCTTCCAACAACATTTGATTCAGGATATTTTTTTCTTGTTATCCTCCTCTTAAAACTAGGTGCGTCTTATGGTCGGTGCGTCTTATAGAGCGAAAAATACAGTAGATTGCTCCCTGCATTCACACAGCAGGCCGTTTTTTAGGCAGCTCCCGCTTTGGGAACACGGTGCGTTCCCAGGAAAGGGTGTTCCACAGAAAGGGCGCCACCACCGAGAAGGCCCTCTGTCTGGTTCCCTTTACCCTCACCTCCCGCAGGGAGGGAACTACCAGAAGACCCTGGGAGATGGACCTCAGTGTCCGGGCTAGATGATGGGGGTGGAGATGCTTTTTCAGGTATACAGGACCGAGGCTGTTTAGGGCTTTAAAGGTCAGCACCAACACTGCAATTTGGGCTCTGAAACGTACTGGGAGCCAACGAAGATCCTTTAGGACCAGTGTCATATGGTCCCAGCGGCCGCCTCAAGTCACCAGTCTAGCTGCCGCATTCTGGATTAGTTGTAGAATTAATTGTCACCCTTGTTAGAGAGAGGCTTGGCTGTCCCACGCCAGAGACAGTGCCTTCAGTTTCCCCCTGCGGAACGCTCTTTTAGCAGACATCACACAGAGGCATATTTGCTTTTTAGTGTGAAACATGTCTGAAATGTCCACCAGGGCTGCCACTCATTTGAATGTTTCCCCTGCTCTGCTTTCAGCGTTTTTTTCTACCTTTTCGTTTTTAATTTTCCTGTACCCTGCCCTGATGTGAGGGATACAGCACAGTATGATGAGCAGAGGCAGATCAGCAGCTATATCAGAGGCACTGGATTAAAAAAAAAAGAAATGCAGATCTTACTTAACATCACTTGTAGGGTTACAAGAAGTTTTGTAAGGAGGATTTTATAAATTATTGTGAAAAGGATTAAGATTAGCTGATGTAAGATTGGATTTATAGTAATAAGCATGGGACACGGGTGGTGCTGTGGGTTAAACCACAGAGCCAAGGACTTGCCGATCACAAGGTCGGTGGTTCGAATCCCTGCAATGACGGGGTGAGTTCCCGTTGCTCGGTCCCTGCTCCTGCCAACCTAGCAGTTCGAAAGCACACCAGTGCAAGTAGATAAATAGGTACCACTCCGGCGGAAAGGTAAACGGCGTTTCTGTGTGCTGCTCTGGTTCGCCAGAAGCAGCTTAGTCATGCCGGCCACATGACCTGGAAGCTGTATGCCGGCTCCCTCGGCCTATAGAGTGAGATGAGCGCCACAACCCCAGAGTCGGCCATGACTGGACCTAATGGTCAGGGGTCCCTTTACCTTTACTGTCATACATTGGGTTACAGAAGCTTCAGGTTGTGTTTTTTCAGGTTACAGACGTGCCGAAACCCGGAAGTACTGGAACAGGTTACTTCCGGGTTTCGGCGGTTACGCATGCGCAGAAGCGCTGAATTGCAACCTGCGCATGCGCAGTCGTGCCGCTGCGGGTTGCGGATGTTCCTCCCACACGGATCACGTTCGCAACCGAGCATCCGCTGTAATAAGCAAAATTAGAAAGAAATTTAGAAAACCATTAGAAGGGCTTGAAGGAAGTCTTAGGCTGCGACAGCCAAAGATTTGTCATGTGGTTTCGGAGTTGTTATGTTGGAAAATTTGTGCAAAAAATCAATAACAATTACCGTATTTTTCGCTCAATAAGATGCACCAGACCACAAGACGCACCTAGTTTTTGGAGGAGGAAAACAAGAAAAAAAGTATTCTGAATCTCAGAAGCCAGAACAGCAAGAGGGATCGCTGCGCAGTGAAAGCAGCAATCCCTCTTGCTGTTCTGGCTTCTGGGATAGCTGCGCAGCCTGCATTCGCTCCACAAGACGCACACACATTTCCTCTTACTTTTTAGGAAGGAAAAAGTGAGTCTTATAGAGCAAAAAATATGGTATTTAAAAAGAAGAAAAGAAATGCAGATCTATCTAATTTTTTTAAAGCCAGCCAAAGCAGAAAAGGGCTTTTTTCGGGTCACACAGTGAAACACCAGGGCGGTTGTGGTTGGGGGACGGGATGGACAAATGCACCCTACAGGGTTGGTTTTGTCAGCTCAGGTGTTCTCTGTCCAGTTACCTTATTTTTCGCCCTATAGGACGCACTTTTTCCCCTCCAAAAACGAAGGGGAAATCTGGGTGCGTCCCATAGGGCAAATGCAGGCTTTCGCTGAAGCTTCTTCCAGGCTTCAGGAAGACATCCGCAGCCTAGGCAGCCCTGCGGGAGTTCCTGCAGGGCTGTCTAGGCTGCGGATAGCAGCCTGCTTCCCGGAGCGCTGGGCGCGCTGAAAGCAGAGTGCCCGGCGCTTCGGGACCACATCCGCAGCCTAGGCAACCCTGCAGAGCGTCCCTCGTGCCGGGCAGACATCCGCACTGTGGGGAGCCCTGCAGGAGTTCCCCGCAAGGCTCCACACGCTGCGGATAGCAGCCTGCCGCCCGGCGCGAGGTACACCCTGAAGCAGAGCCCCCCTCACGCCGGGCAGACATCGGCCAGCCCCACAAGCTTGGGGTGACAGCAGGGAGGCGCAGCGCCGCCATCCCGCTGTTCCCCGACCTGGTTCGCTTTCCCCGACCTTGTTTTGGGGGGGGAAATAAAGGAATTTCCCCCCCCTTTATTTCCCCCCCAAAAAACTAGGTGTGTCCTATTGGACGGAGCGTCCTATGGGACGAAAAATACGGTACTCTCAGAGTCTGCGGAACTCCTGCCCTCTCCTCTGTAACCGCCTCTTGCTCTTCCAGGGCGTGGAGACAGTCAAGAAAGAGATCGACGAAAGTGTCCTGGGCCAGACGGGGCCTTACAAGCGGCCGGAGAGGCTCCGGAAGCGGACAGAGTTTGCTGGCGAGAGGCTGAAGGAGGAGAGGATATTTGAAGCCAACGAGTGAGTGCTGGCTGGGAAGGGGGTGCGGTTTGCAGGTGTGTCTGGGTGCTGCCAGTTGCTTCCCTGAAGGCGGAAGCCCGGCAGCGTGCAGTAGAGGATGGGGGCCGATGGAGCCCGGGGGCAAGCTCTGGACCCTAGTATTGCTCTGACAGGGTCTTCGCTAGGAGCCCCTTTGTTACGGCTGCTGCTGGTCGCGGTAGGCAAGGCTGAAACAGATGGATGGGGGCTGTGACTTGTTGAAGGAGCGTCTCCACCCCCATCGTTCTGCCCGGACACTGAGGTCCAGCTCCGAGGGCCTTCTGGTGGTTCCCTCATTGCGAGAAGCAAAGCTACAGGGAACCAGGCAGAGGGCCTTCTTGGTGGTGGCACCCGCCCTGTGGAACGCCCTCCCACCAGATGTCAAAGAGATGAACAACTGCCTGACATTCAGAAGACATCTTAAGGCAGCCCTGTTCAGGGAAGTTTTTAATGTATGACAAATTAGTGTATTTTTGGTATTTGTGGAAGCCGCCCAGAGTGGCTGGGGAAACCCAGCCAGATGGGTGGGATACAAATAATAAATTATTATTATTATTGTTATTGTTATTATTGAAAACCAGCTCCTCTCGGGGTGGGAAGAAGCTCGTGCTTTGCATAGAGAAAGCCCCAGTCCAGTCTCTGGCACTTCATTTATTTAATCTGCACACCTCCCCTAAACCCGCAAGGCTCAGGTTCACAGCATAAAATCACAATATTAAAACATAAAATGCATATTCTGAACTTACACGGACCCTGCAATCGTCTAAGGGGCCCTGCTCCATGTGCCACCTCCTTGAGAGGTCTGGAGGGCGGCAACACGAGAACAGGGCCTTTTATGTGGTGGCTCGCCGTCTATGGCATTCCCTCCCCAGGGAGGCTCACCTGGCGCCTTTTAGGCACAAGGCAAAAACGTTCCTCTTTAACCAGGCTGATTGACATCCGATGCCCCTTTTAAAACGTGTTGGGGGTAAGGAAGGGATTGTTGGGCTGCTCTCGTTTTTTTTTATTTTTGCTATGCACGTTGTGCTTTTCCATTGTGCTTTTATGCTGTGAACCGCCCTAAGACCTGCAAGTGTAGGGTGGCATGGAAATTTAAAAATAATAAAAAATATTATTTTTTTATTCCTCCCTCCCCTTCACTGGCTCCTCCTCTTCTCCCAGGGAGGCGATGGGCGTGGTTCTCCACAAGGATTCCAAATGGTACCAGCAGTGGAAGGAGTTCAAGGACAACAACGTGGTGTTCAACAGTAAGCGGCGCCTTCTCCCCTGCCTGGTCCTGTAAACGCAGGCTGAGTTAGGCAGGGCCCAGTGCCATGCGTGAGGGAGGCGAGTGTCTCCACCCCCATCGTCCAGCCCGGACACTGAGGTCCAGTTTCGAGGGCCTTCTGCCGGTTCCCTCCCTGCAAGAAGTGAGGTTACAGGGAACCAGGCAGAGGGCCTTCTCGGTGGTGGCGCCCTCCCTGCGGGAAATTCCCTTATTCCAGCACCGCTTCCCGCTGCTATCCCGGATTGTTAGATGTCCCGTAGGCTGTCCCCGGGACAGGTAGGGCTGCTAATCCTTTTTTTTCAAACCTGAAAGTTGACAGCTATGCCTCCATTGGCTCCCAGTACGTTTCTGAGCACTATTCAAAATGTTGGTGCTGACCTTGAAAGCCCTAAACGGCCTCGGTCCAGTATATCTGAAGGAGCGTCTCCACCCCCATCGTCCAGCCCGGACACTGAGGTCCAGCTCTGAGGGCCTTCTGGCGGTTCCCTCCCTGCAAGAAGTGAGGTTACAGGGAACCAGACAGAGGGCATTCTCGGTGGTGGCGCCTGCCCTGTGGAACGCCCTCCCATCAGATGTCAAGGAAATAAACAACTCTCTGACTTTTAGAAGACGTCTGAAGGAAGCCCAGTTTAGGAAAGTTTTATTGTGTTTTTAATACAGTGGTGCCTCGCAAGACGAAATTAATTCGTTCCCCGAGTTTTTTCGTTGAGCGAGTTTTTTCGTCTTGCGAAGCACCACTGCAGTTAAACACTAACAATGGCGGGGAGAAGCAGGACAGCTGTCGCAGCCGGTACCTCGGACTCACCCGCGCCTTGTGGACACCGTGTGACGCGGCTGCTGGAGGGCGGCGGGGCTCAGGAGCGCGACTCTGGCTGCAACGCTGGCTGCTGGCGGCAACAGCTCCTGAGGGGAGCGCGCAAGGGCGGTGGGCAGTGGCGTGAGGCAGCCGGAAGGCCGGCCGTCAGCCGGAAGGTGGGAGGGAGCCGGAGGAGCGGGGAAGCGAGCGTGCGTGCGTGCAGTGACCGTCGCCATGACACGAGAGGCAGGGCCGTTTCGTCTAGCGAAGCGAGCCCTTAGGGAAATCTGTCTTGTGAAGCACCTCAGAAAACGAAAAACCCTTTTGTCTAGCGAGTTTTTCGTCTTCCGAGGCATTCGTCTTGCGGGGTACCACTGTATTCTGTTGGGAGCTGCCCAGAGTGGCTGGGGAAACTCAGCCAGATGGGCGGGAAGTAAGTAAGTAAGTAAGGCCTCTTCAAGTGGAGGAATGCCCCCATGCAGAGTGGATTTTTTTGGGGGGGTGTGGAGGGAATGGGGCTGAGGCTGCTACTAATTCTGTCCCCCTCCCCGCAGGGTTCTTTGAAATGAAAATGAAATACGACGAGAGCGACAATGCCATCATCCGGGCCTCGCGCGTTGTGACGGACAAGGTGACAGACTTCATCGGTGAGTCTCTCTCCTTGCCTTCCCCCTTCAAGTGCCGCTGGCTGGCCCTATAGAGACGCGGGTAGCGCTGTAAAAAATGCTTACACATGTCTCTGTCCGCCACTTCCGTTGTGAAGATTTATTCACACTGCTGATAAGAGCGTGCCAAGTCTCTAAAGCTCCCTGAGGCTTGTGTTGCTGATTGATGCTGTTCCGAAAACTGGAGTTCGCCCGGCTGCCGGCCGGTGGCCGGAGCCAGCCAGGGGGCCTGCTAAATGCCCCCGTCTCCCCGGACGCATCCCAACATCTTCGCCCATCCCTTTGGCCCCAGGAACCAAGCCCTTGCTTAAAGTCGAGGGTGTCAGATCCTCCGGGGGTTTCTCACACACCCCCAACGCCACTCTGAATCCCCTCCACATGCCAACCCTCTGTTGCCTCTGATTGTATCGGCAGGCGGGCTGTTCTCCAAGACTGAAATGTCGGGCGTTCTGACCGAGATCCTCCGCGTCGACCCAAACTTCGACAAGGACCGGTTCCTCAAGCAGTGCGAGGAGGACATAATCCCCAACATCCTAGAGGCAGGTCTGGGGTGCGGGTGGGGAGAGGCGGCTGGGGTGCAGGGGTGTCTTGTGTGCCCAAGCAGCGAGGGGGTGTGTGTGGCTCGCTTAAAGGCAGCAATGTGGGAAGTGGCCCTGGCATCACAGCAGAGAGAGAGAGTCAACTGATTTGCTCAGATGGGACCAAGGAGCTGCTAAGAAGGAAGCCCTTTGGGACTTAAATTTTGGCACTAAAAGAAAATTGCAGACAGGACAGGGAGAAGAGTTAAGAGCCTCGGACACAAGAGCACCAGGTTGATGAACTATATCGAACTGATAGAAAAGACTGGCAAAATCCGACACCAGGGAGAAGAGACGGTGGAAGAAGATTGGAAATTTTTAAAACATTGTTTAGTATAATGCTGTATAATTAAGGAATGTTGGGAAATGGTGGAATGAATATATATGACTTTAGTTGAAATATGATAAGGATTTAAGATTTTAGGATTTAAGGGTTTAAGATTTAAGGATTTTTTCTTACTAGATTGAAGAGAGAGAGAGAGAGTCAACTGATGGCTTTCAGGAAGGTGTCAAAAGTCCAGAAAAAGGAGGGACGAGGCAGGATCTTTCTCTATTCATTTTTATTTATTTATTGAATCAATAATAATAATGATGATTTATTTATTACCCCCCCCCCCAATCTGGCTGAGTTTCCCCAGCCACCCTGGGCGGCTCCCAATCAAGTGTTAAAAACAGTATAGCATTAAATATTAAAAACTTCCCTGAACAGGGCTGCCTTCAGATGTCTTTTAAAGATAGGATAGCTGCTTATTTCCTTTACATCTGATGGGAGGGTGTTCCACAGGGTGGGCGCCACCACCGAGAAGGCCCCCTGTCTGGTTCCCTGTAACCTCACTTCTCGCAATGAGGGAACCGCCAGAAGGCCCTCGGTGCTGGATCTCAGTGTCCGGGCTGAACGATGGGGGTGGAGACGCTCCTTCAGGTATACTGGACCGCGGCCGTTTAGGGCCTTAAAGGTCAGCACCAACACTTTGAATTGTCCAAGCATGAGATAACTAGAGCATGCACCACTCTGGAGAGGCAGTCCGTGGGCAGGTAGGGTCTCAGCCTGCGTACCAGATGGAGCTGGTAGACAGCCGCCCTGGACACAGAATTGACCTGCGCCTCCGTGGACAGCTGTGAGTCCAAAATGACTCCCAGGCTGCGCACCTGGTCCTTCAGGGGCACAGTTGCCCCATTCAGGACCAGGGAGTCCTCCACACCAGCCTGCCCCCTGTCCCCCAAAAACAGTCCTTCTGTCTTGTCAGGATTCAACCACAATCCGTTAGCCGCCATCCATCCTCCAACCGCCTCCAGGCACTCACACAGGACCTTCACCGCCTTCACTAGTTCCGATTTGAAAGAGAGGTAGAGCTGGGTATCATCCGCATTCTGATGAACACCCAGCCCAAACCCCCTGATGATCTCTCCCAGCGGCTTGGTGTCCCAACTCTACAGTTCTCTGATTCTTTATTAGAACTCGGGTGCAAGGAAGAGAGTTTGGGGAAAGTTTTAGATTTAGGAATATCGGAACCTGCCTCGTACAGAGTCAGGTGCATTGGTCCACGTGACTCAATATTGTCTACCCTGACTGGCACAGCTCTCTCTGAGGAGATTTCACCCCTCCCATACCCAAGAATCTCCTGAGCAGTCTGCTGATTCTGCAGAGAGGAGGAGGCGTGTTCTGATATCCACATATTCTGCTCCAGCACCACAAAGAGACAGAGAGAGTCCGTCAGTGAGAGAGTCAGTGAGTCAGTCAGTGAGTGAGTCAGTCAGGGAGAGAAAAAGACTGAGTGTTATCTCTGTGTAGATAAGGTCGCTGCAAAAAGCAGCTGTAACGCTCAGTGCACTCTAGCATCTCCATTTGTATATAGTTTGTATAGTACAGTAGCTGTTAGTCAATAAAAGAAGATATTGTTCAGCGCTGTCATCCGAGTGATTTATGCTCTGCTGTACTCTGTTGTACAACGACTGTCTTCTGGAAGTGAGTTTGGTGCTCACAGCTCTGAGTTGTGAGTCCACAGCACTTAGACCTGTTCCTGTGAGGAAGGTGGTCTTCTGGAAGTGCTACCCAGCTCGCCTAGCCCAGTCGGGGCTGAAGTGGATGAGTCCAGTTGGTGGCACTGGCTCAAGGGCGATGCTGACACTCTCTGGGGTGTGTGTTGAACCTGGGATCTTCTGTATGCCAAGCAGTCCTTCTACTCCAAGCCCACAGCCCTTAGGCCCTTCGTGTATTCTGCTCTGGTCAGACCTCACCTGGAGTACTGTGTCCAGTTCTGGGCACCACAGTTCAAGAAGGACACTGACAAACTGGAACGTGTCCAGAGGAGGGCAACCAAAATGGTCAAAGGCCTGGAAACGATGCCTTATGAGGAACGGCTAAGGGAGCTGGGCATGTTTAGCCTGGAGAAGAGGAGGTTAAGGGGTGATATGATAGCCATGTTCAAATATATCAAAGGATGTCACCTAGAGGAGGGAGAAAGGTTGTTTTCTGCTGCTCCAGAGAAGCGGACACGGAGCAATGGATCCAAACTACAAGAAAGAAGATTCCACCTAAACATTAGGAAGAACTTCCTGACAGTAAGAGCTGTTTGACAGTGGAATTGGCTGCCAAGGAGTGTGGTGGAGTCTCCTTCTTTGGAGGTCTTTAAGCAGAGGCTTGACAACCATATGTCAGGAGTGCTCTGATGGTGTTTCCTGCTTGGCAGGGGGTTGGACTCGATGGCCCTTGTGGTCTCTTCCAACTCTATGATTCTATGTGTACTCTCCGTTGTCCTTCTGCTTGTCCCTCTGTGATCGCAGCTCCTTGTGTGTGATGCTCTGTCGTCTCTCCTCCTTATCTTTAGGCCATTATAACCGGAGACCTGGACATCCTCAAGGACTGGTGTTACGAGGCGGTGAGTGTTTGCCCCGGGAGATGGCATGGTTAGTCCTTGCGTAGTTCGGGGGGATTGGCGATCTTTCCATCCTGACATTCAGGAGTGTCCCAAAAGGACACGAGAGCTCACACCTTGCTCGCAGGCTTCCCAAAGGCTCCTGGCTGGCCTCTACGAGAAGGCACCGTATTTTTCGCTCTATAAGACGCCCCAGACCACAAGACGCACCTAGTTTTTGGAGGAGGAAAACAAGGGGGAAAATATTCTGAATCTCAGAAGCCAGAACAGCAAGAGGGATCGCTGCGCAGCGAAAGCAGCAATCCCTCTTGCTGTCCTGGCTTCTGGGATAGCTGCTCAGCCTGCATTCGCTCCATAAGACGCACACACATTTCCCCTTACTTTTTAGGAGGGAAAAAGTGAGTCTTATAGAGCAAAAAATATGGTAGGTAGCCAGATTACATCCAAGTGGTCCTTGAAGGAAGGGTCATATATATAAATTTAATAAATAATACCATGGAAATAACTTCTTTCAGACTTACAGCCAGCTGGCACACCCGATTCAGCAAGGGAAAGCGATGGGGCTGCAGTTCCACTCCAGGATTTTGGACGTCGACAATGTAGACGTGAGTGCTTGCCCCCCTTTCTTGGCCCGGACTGGGACATCTGGCAGTCAAAGTGCCAGTGTGGTGTAGTGGTTAAGAGCGGTAGTCTTGTAATCTGGTGAATCGGGTTCGCTTCCCCGCTCCTCCACATGCAGCTGCTGGGTGACCTTGGGCCAGTCACACTTCTCTGAAGTCTCTCAGCCCCACTCACCTCACAGAGTGTTTGTTGTGGGGGAGGAAGGGAAAGGAGAATGTTCGCCGCTTTGAGACTCCTTCGGGTAGTGATAAAGCGGGATATCAAATCCAAACTCCTCTTCTTCTTCTTCCGCTCCCTCCTGTCTGGCAGCAGAGCCTTAATAGCAGAGCCTGGAGGGGAGGAGAGTTGGAAGAGCACAATTGCCTCGCAACTGCCTCATAAGGCCATTAGGACGCTGGTGGCACTGTGATCTAAACCACTGAGCCTCTTGGGCTTGCTGATCGGAAGGTCGGCGGTTCGAATCCCCGCGACGGGGTGAGCTCCTGTTGCTCTGTCCCAGTTCCTGCCAACCTAGCAGTTTGAAAGCACACCAGCGCAAGTAGATAAATAGGCACTGCTGCAGCGGGAAGGCTAGCGGTGTTTACGTGCGCTCTGGTTTCCGTCACGGTGTCCCAGAAGCGGTTTAGTCCTGCTGGCCACATGACCCGGAAAGCTGTCTGCGGACAAACGCCGGCTCCCTCGGCCTGAAAGCAAGATGAGCGCTGCAACCCTATAGTCGCCTTTGACTGGACTTAACCGTCCAGGGGTCCTTTTACCTATTAGGCCAAGACCTACTGGGAACATTTGCCTGCTCTGCCTTGCCTTCTTTGAATAAAGAGCTAACTTCACTGATGCCATGGTTTTTTCTTAATCGCTGAATACGCTTGGCTCTGGCTCTTGACAGTAGTCAGCTAGAACCCGCTGCTATGCAGGAATCTTTTGCCCAACGTGGGGCTCTAACCCACAACCCTGAGATTACTTATTTATTTAACCCTGTCTATTTAGCTAAATGGGACGCGGGTGGCGCTGTGGGTTAAACCACAGAGCCTAGGACTTGTCGATCAGAAGGTCGGCGGTTCGAATCCCCGCAATGACGGGGTGAGCTCCCATTGCTCGGTCCCTGCTCCTGCCAACCTAGCAGTTCGAAAGCACGTCAAAGTACAAGTAGATAAATAGGTACCACTCCGGCGGGAAGGTAAACGGCGTTTCTGTGTGCTCTTCTGGTTTCACCAGAAGCGGCTTAGTCCTGCTGGCCACATGACCCGGAAGCTGTACGCCGGCTCCCTCGGCCAATAAAGCGAGATGAGCACCGCAAGCCCAGAGTCGGCCACGACTGGACCTAATGGTCAGGGGTCCCTTTACCTTTACCTATTTAGCTAAATGTGTTAAGATAACTTAATTGGAAAAGCTTGCAAATAATAGGATTGAAATATGTAAGCATAAGATTTAAGATGTTTAAAGTTACCGTAAATTAGAAAGAATGAAAGATGTTAAGCAATCAAGTTAAGTTTTTGAGAAAATCAATTTTGGAAAACGGTTAAAATGGTATGTAATGAAATTCAGCCAAGGGGATTTGAGGAAGTCACTTAATAATGTTACCAAGATTTAAACAGGATGTATGTATGTATGTTTGTGTGTTTGTTTGTTTTGAATTTTTGAAAATTTATAAAAAAAACTGGGGGAAAAAGAGAGCCTTGCGGTCTACCGACCCAGCACCGCTATGGACTAGTAACTTGAAGTTTTTCTCCGCTTTGCAGCTCGCGATGGGCAAGATAATGGAGCAGGGACCCGTTTTGATCATCACTTTCCAAGCTCAGTTAGTCATGGTGATCAAAAACCAGAAAGGGGAAGTCGTGGAAGGAGACCCGGTGAGTAAAATTTGCCCAACTCGCCTTGCGCCCTCAAGCCTTGCTAGCTGCCTTTATTTAACCTTCTGTTGTACCCAACCTGCTGGGCTAGGCTAGACAGACAGGTTCCCAAAGCAACTGATTACCGTACTTTTCCATGTATAAGGCTATGTTTTTTGCTTTAAAAAGCATGCTAATAAGTGGGGGTCGTCTTATACATGGGCAGTGCATAGGGTGGACGTTTGATTGGATGCTGCCGCGGCCGTCAGTGACTATTGTGCATGTTATTGGTTGCTGCGTCAGTGTGTGGTGTTGATTGATTGACGCTTCGGCAGTTGGGCGGGTGATTGGCAGCTTCTGCCGGTGATGGGACAGATGGGAGATGGGTTTTATGATGTGTGCGAGTGAGCGATTTTTTTGCAGGCCCCCCCAAAAAAGCTCAACAATTCTGAGCCATCTCCC
Organism: Podarcis tiliguerta; assembly: GCF_965153285.1. Lineage (NCBI taxonomy): Eukaryota > Metazoa > Chordata > Lepidosauria > Squamata > Lacertidae > Podarcis > Podarcis tiliguerta. The sequence goes on along the minus strand of NC_139551.1, from coordinate 5,497,969 downwards.
CCCATTTTCTTAAATTGGAGTCCCCTGAAATAGTCTTATACATGGGGGCGTCTTATAGACGGAAAAGCATGGTATTATCAAATAGCAAGATGGTACCCGTTAGGATTATAACCTCTTTACAACCTCATGTTCCTGCAGCTTAATTAGATGAACTTTTGCCTAAAAACAAAGGAATGAACTGTCATTTCCAAATCTTTTTTGGGGGGGGGAGGTGGAAGGTCACCCCGAAATCAATGAACCAATTTTTGTATATGTATATGCAATGTGCATAGCATGCGTACAGAAAAAGCAGAGCTTGCAAGTTTTCTAATACCTGTACAGCCCTTTGCACATCGTACATTGCTTTTTATTGCTTAGAATAAACCGAGGTGGCGGTTTGTCTTTTGTTTCCGCTGCATTCGACGCAATGTTCCCACCTCACTTGGATTGCGCATTCTGCGCGCACCGATTACTTCTTGGGAATCGAGAGCACGGATGGCTCCTGCTTCCGGCGATTCTCCCAGTACAGGTTTAGGAAGTCTCAGGCAGCTGCAAAAGTTCTAAACAGTTCCATAAAGTTTTTAAAAATACTTATGAGTTATATGCATGGCGATTCCAGCTTTTCATTCCGGAGTGACTTTTTTCACAACTGAGAAGAACTACCGTATTTTTCGCTCTATAAGACGCACTTTCCCCCTTCTAAAAAGTAAGGGGAAATGTGTGTGTGCGTCTTATGGAGCGAATGCAGGCTGCGCGGCTAAGCCAGAAGCCAGAACAGTGAGACGGAGTGCTGCGCTGTGCAAAGCCTTCGCAGGGCAGCGGGGTGCCTTCATCCTGCTGCCCTCCGGAGGCTTAGCGGGCTGTCCCAGAAGCCTCCGCAGGGCACGGGGATGAAGGTTCCCCGTGCCCTGCGGAGGCTTCGTGCAAAGCTCAACCAGCTATCCCAGAAGCCAGAACAGCAAGAGGGATCTGGCTTCTGGGATAGCCTCTTGCTGTTCTGGCTTCTGGGATTCAGAAATGTTTTTTCCTTATTTCCTCCCCCCCCAAACTAGAATCACAGAATCATAGAGTTGGAAGAGACCACAAGGGCCATCGAGTCCAACCCCCTGCCAAGCAGGAAACACCATCAGAGCACTCCTGACATATGGTTGTCAAGCCTCTGCTTAAAGACCTCCAAAGAAGGAGACTCCACCACACTCCTTGGCAGCAAATTCCACTGTCGAGCAGCTCTTACTGTCAGGAAGTTCTTCCTAATGTTTAGGTGGAATCTTCTTTCTTCTAGTTTGGATCCATTGCTCCGTGTCCGCTTCTCTGGAGCAGCAGAAAACAACCTTTCTCCCTCCTCTATGTGACATCCTTTTATATATTTGAACGTGGCTATCATATCACCCCTTAACCTCCTCTTCTAGGTGTGTCCTATCATCTGGTGCGTCCTATAGAGCGAAAAATACAGTAGTCCCTTTCCCAGTGTTTTTGATACAGGAAATTGTCGGGGTTTTGGTGGGAGAGGGAGCCAAAAAGTTACAACCCTAGTACCCAATGCCATGATGTGAACTGGCTATAACTCTGAACGTCCCCCCGTTGCAGGAGAAGGTTCTACGGATGCTTTACGTTTGGGCCCTCTGCAGAGACCCGGACGAGCTCAACCCTTACGCCGCCTGGAGACTGCTGGACATTTCTGCGTCAAGCACTGAGCAGATCTTATGAGCTTGGCGTCTCCTCTGCCCGCCTCTGCCAGAACAGGGGAGCAGCGCTTCTTTCCTCGCACGGAGGCCGGACAGGAGGGCAACTCGGGTGTGGCGCTGCTTTGCCGGGGACGCGGGAGTGCCAACTCCAAGCCCGACAGCGGGGAAACACTTGCGGGCCCCCCTGCCAGCAGTCGGGCATGGGGTGTTTCCTTGACACTGGAGCAGTGTGCCAAACTCTTGGGAGTTTCTCGGGGAGGACAAGCGAGGAAAGACCCCCGCTTCGGATCGCGGCGCTAAGGAGTCCGAGGCGCACTTTGCCAAAGCAGCCCGGCTCGATGTCCCCATTCCCCCTGCGCTGCAGGCGGCAACCTGGCCTTCGCGGTGCCCGCCCGGCAGCAGAACCAAAGAGACGCTCGTTTGCCACGCCGCCCTGTTTTTTGCAGGTGGATGTCGAAGGCCCGAACTACGGTTGCGGAGGAAGGGGAATGGCTCTATGGGGCAGGGGAAGTTATTTCAGCTTGGGTTGCTGCTCCGGGGAATGGAGGGCCCTGTCATCGTCCCCCCACAGTTGTCCTTCCGCTGCAAGCTTGGCACATGGAGCAGTTGGGAGGGGGCTGCAGCTGTGAGGGGTTGTGATGGCCCTCAGCCCCAAGACACACACACACACACACACACACACACTCTCTCTCTCTCTCTCTCTCTCTCTCCACCCTGCCTGCCCCAAACATTCGGATTGGCCTGATCAGGGCAAGTGGTATCATGGCAATAGATTCTTCTACCACCTCTGTAAATTAAATACGTATATCGACCTTGTTTGTCCCAGTGTCTCTGTACAGTGGGGGGGGGGGTCAGAACGAGCAGCTTGACCAGCTGTCCTGCCATGGGGCTCCGTCCACATACAGGCAGCGGTCTAAACCACTGAGCCTCTTGGGCTTGCCGATCCAAAGGTCGGCGGTTCGAATCCCCGCGACGGGGTGAGCTCCCCTTGCTCTGTCCCAGCTCCTGCCAACCTAGCAGTTCGAAAGCACGCCAGTACAAGTAGATAAATAGGTACCGCTTTGGTGGGAAGGTAAACGGCGTTTCCGTGTGCTCTGGTTTCCGTCACGGTGTCCCGTTGCGCCAGAAGCGGTTTAGTCCTGCTGCCCACATGACCCGGAAAGCTGTTCGTGGACAAACCCCGGCTCCCTTGGCCTGAAAGCGAGATGAGCGCCGCAACCCCATAGTTGCCTTGGACTGGACTGAACCGTCCGGCGGTCCTTTTTTTACAGGCAGGCAGGAAGTACCCGATTCTGGCATGGCGTTTTAGAAGCGGGGTGGGAGTCCTGCCAAGAGGTTTTGAAACTTTTGAAAAGTTTTGAAGCTTTTTCTTTCGGTGGTGGTGTGGGGGTATGTTCATAGAATTGTAGAGTTGGAAAGGACGCACAGTGCAGGAATCTTGAACCCACAGCCCCGGAACTAAGAATCTCATGCTCTACTGACTAGAGCCGGATGATATATGCTGAGAAATGGTCTGACGCCGGTACGGCATTCAGATCATGATACCGTTTTCAGACAATTTGAGCCGGTGATACAAAAACACTTTGCGTTAGAGGAGATTGCAAAATTACAAAAAAGTTGTAATTGGGCAAAACTGTGTACAATAATTTGCAAAAAATAACAATGGTGGGTATTGATGGAAACTTTTTAAAAAAACAAAATCTCGAACGGATGTGGAAATGTAGAAAACAACTTAAGGTTGGAAAAACTGGAAAACGGAGGGAAACTTAAGTTTTTCAGATTTCCCCAAGCCTCTCCTGCACACTCACTTTCTCCTTTCTATCCTTTCCTGGTCTCACTTTCCTCTCCTCCTAATAATAATAATAATAATAATAATAATAATAATAATAATAATAATTTATTTGTACCCTGCCCAGCCACTCTGGGCGGCTTCCATAGAGACCAAAAATACACTAATATATCATACATTAAAAACTTCCCTGAACAGGGCTGCCTTAAGTTGTCTTCCGAATGTCAGGTAGTTGTTTATCTCTGACATCTGGTGGGAGGGCATTCCACAGGGCGGGAGCCAACACCGAGAAGGCCCTCTGCCTGGGTCCCTGTAGCTTTGCTTCTCGCAATGAGGGAACCGCCAACCTTCTGATTGGCAAGTCCTAGGCTCTGTGCTTTAACCTACAGTGCCACCCACATCCCTTATAAGGTAGCTTACAACAATCTAAAATAAAGTTTAAAACAACTTGCAGTCACAAAAATAGGGCGGGTCCTTTAAAAAATGTACATCTCGGGTGTCAAAAAGTCTTAGGGTGTGTCTTCCACATTTGCAGAAAACTAAAAGTTTCCAGGCAGAAATTCCCCTTCCTCTTGCCCCATTGCACTTAATTATTACAGGTTTTAACAAGCAACATTAAGAAAACAGCAAGGTGCAACTTGACAAAGTCAGCAGATCGGTGCAAAATGCAGGAGCGTAGTTTACCTAATGCAGCTGGAAAAAAAACAAAATAGCATTAAAGAAGGAGTTAATTAATTCCTGAGGCTCCCATTCTGAGCTGATGAATCATACCTCTTTTGCGATCGTGTCTTTCAGGGGCTTAATGAACAATCATAAAAAGTGTTTTTATGCAGATGGAATCTGCTTCTTGAAGAAGAAAGGCGAGACACCTACCCCCCCCCCCCATGTAAAGTGTGAGAAAGGAGTTGTGATAGATGAACAGAAAATGATGCACGACATCTAGAAATGTTTTTCTCCCTCGCTTAAGACACTGGAATTATCCACCTGTCCCTCCTTCTGAATGATCTATCCCTCGCTCAGAATTATCACTATGACACTGGGATTATCCACCTGTCCCTCCTGAATCATCTGTCCCTCACTCGGGATTAATACTGTGATACTGGAATTATCCACCAGTCCCTCCTTCTGAATGATCTATCCCTCACTCGGGATTATCACTGTGACACTGGGATTATCCACCTGTCCCTCCTTCTGAATGATCTATCCCTCACTCGGGATTATCACTATGACACTGGAATTATCCACCTGTCCCTCCTTCTGAATCATCTATCCCTCGCTCGGGATTATCACTATGACACTGGAATTATCCACCTGTCCCTCCTTCTGAATGATCTATCCCTCGCTCGGGATTATCACTGACACCGGAATTACCCACCTGTCCCTCCTGAATTATCTACCCCTCGCTCAGAATTATCACTACGACACTGGAATTATTCACCTGTCCTTCTGAATGACCTATCCCTCGCTCGGGATTATCACTAGGCGTGCCGACTCAGGAGGGAGATTTGGGGGGCTGATGTTGCATGTCACATCCATGGGTCTTGTGCGATGTCGAGCATGATGCCCGGTGGCTCCTGCGCCTCCTGCCGTGGAGGGGAAGCAGCCTCCGGCTCACAAGAGAAGGCGAAACCACAATCCTGGGCATTGCATGCAACAGGGTGGCGACGTCGCATGCAATGCCCAGACAAACATTGTGGAGGCTCTGGGGTTCGGCCCCTCTGAATCGGCGCCCCCAGATTATTCCCCCCCCCCCTAGATGTAGCTGTGTTTGGCTCTCCTTTGGACCAAACCCACGCTCTTCCTCACCACAATGAGCTCCGGGATTCTCTAGTAACAGGTCCAGACAATTTATGCCGTCAGCCGGCAGCTATTGCATGTCACGGAGGAGTTGGCAGACGAAGATTAAACGACCAAATGAAGATTTAATAGGGAAGTGGGCAGAAGAGGACATCTGGTCTTCGCAGGGCAAAGCAGTCACTGGGATTTTTGGGGGGAGGGTGGGGGGAAGGCAGGCGAGTGGGAGAAGCCGTCCCTTAAACACTCAGCAAATTGCTTTCCTGCGTGAGAGTGTCCCGTTTTGCTGATAGCAGGAAAAGAGAGCCGAGTAACTCAGAACAAGATGGCAAAGTCCAGCAACTTACTGACATATTTATGACTCGGCTGGCTGGGTGCAGAAAGGATGGTGTTTAATAGCCGGGGGGTGGGAAGCAACAAAGCTGCAAAACAAAACAATTTGGCCGGGGCCCCGGGCTTGCTGGACATCAACAACCGCTATTTCATGATCGATAGCAGGAATCAAAGTTTTACAGGAGGGAGCGCATGGAGGGAAGAGGTTTTGGAAGACGCCGTCAGAGGATTAAAACCTTGGGAAGCAGCTGAGGCAAGGAAGAAGGGCTACCGCTATGCTATCCATATAATCAGTTATCAGTAATCAATATATTCATATATGCTCACACATAATCAGGGCTTACAGTATTTTATAATCCATTTTGAATCAAAGGGAAGCTGTGCCTTAGCTAACTGCATACTGCTTGAAACAGCAAAATTAGGAGCCGACCTTTCCCCTACAAACATCCGTGTACCCTGGACAAGGGGGAGACGTGAATCAGAGATTCTGGTGCAAAATCCCCTCAGATACAGGCTAAATTAATCCACAGAACAGGAAGAGCAAAACCACAAAATCTCCAATCTCCCTGTCCTGTCATAACTAGGGGAGAGGTTAGACAGAGCGTCACTGCAAGCAACGGAAAGCAGAACTAGAACTCTGTGCTTGACCAGGAGCTGGAAGCATGGCAAGGAGCTTGCTAATTGGCTAATTTCGCTGGCGATATCGTGACTGCCTCATGGTTGTCTCATGATCTATGATTTGCTGTGATCTGCTCAGGTATAAAGACCTCTGGAATTCTGTCAATCGGGGTCCCAGTTCCTTTTGGAAGAGATTCCAAACTGGGTCCTTATTGCCTGGCAATAAACTTCACCTTCTAATTCTCCATTTGCTGAGTCTGCCTAATCCTTATTGACGCCAAGAGGGTACCTGCTTACATTCATTGCTTCACAGCTATTTTTGAGTTGCACAGCGGCCAGCCGAATTTATCTGTTTTTACAGTTGGCTCTCCAAGATTTCAGGTGGGAGTTTTTCTCCCAGCACCAATTGAAGATGCCAAGGCTGGGTGTTCATCAGAATGCGGATGATACCCAGCTCTACCTCTCTTTCAAATCAGAACAAGTGAAGGCGGTGAAGGTCCTGTGTGAGTGTCTGGAGCCAGTTGGAGGATGCCTGAGTCCTAAATTCAGATCACCAGTGTTTTAAGCAATGATTCTTCAACATCAACTTCGTTGGACTGGCCATGTTGTGTGGATGCCTGATGACCGTCTTCCAAAGCAACCACTCTATTCCGAACTTAAAAACGGAAAGCGTGATGATGGTGGTCAACAAAAGAGGTTTAAAGACTCTCTGCAGACTGTCTTGCCAGAGTGGTGCATGCTCTGGTTATCTCCCGCTTGGACTACTGCAATGCGCTCTCCATGGGGCTACCTTTGAAGGTGACCTGGAAACTACAACTAATCCAGAATGCGGCAGCTAGACTGGTGACTGGGAGCGGCCGCCGAGACCACATAACACCGGTCTTGAAAGACCTACATTGGCTCCCAGTACGTTTCCGAGCACAATTCAAAGTGTTGGTGCTGACCTTTAAAGCCCTAAATGGCCTCGGTCCAGTATACCTGAAGGAGCGTCTCCACCTCCATCGTTCTGCCTGGACACAGGTCCAGCTCCGAGGGCCTTCTGGCGGTTCCCTCACTGCGAGAAGCAAAGCTACAGGGAACCAGGCAGAGGGCCTTCTCGGTAGTGGCGCCCGCCCTGTGGAACGCCCTCCCATCAGATGTCAAAGCGATAAACAACTACCTGACATTCAGAAGACATCTGAAGGCAGCCCTGTTCAGGGAAGTTTTTAATATGTGACATTTTAGTGTATTTTTGGTCTTTGTTGGATGCCGCCCAGAGTGGCTGGGGAAACCCAGCCAGATGGGCGGGGTACAAATAATAAATTATTATTATTATTATTATTATCTCAAGGCAAATCTCAAAAAATGTAGTATAAACACCAACAATTGGGAAACACTGGCCTGCGAGCGCTCCAGTTGGAGAACAGCCTTTGCCAAAGGTGTTGTAGGCTTTGAAGACACTCGAACTCAGGATGCAAGGGAGAAACCTTCCTCACC